>NC_134365.1:157873621-158176651 GCF_035582795.1 Mycteria americana | reverse complement strand
ATGTGCAGGCAGATAGATCATCTAACCACTTCAGGCAAATGTCATATCAGGACACATAAGAACAGATATAATTTTTCTTATTTGTCTTTCTTTTTACAAATTTTGCCTGTAGAGGAAGATTGCTAAACAAAAAAAGCCTCTCCTGAATTTTATGCCCGGTCACAATTATTGATTGCCTTGCCAGCGTGTTTCTCTCTAAGATGTATGTGTGCTTGAGCCCAGGAACAAGATATAGGTTCCATTACCTAAGCCAGTTCAAGTTTTATTTACACGCTCTCTCTGTGCCTCGTTCTGATCATTATTGTGGGATTCCAGTTCCCGTGGCCAAGTAGGGAGGTGAGCATCAGACCTTCTGTAAACTCAAATTCAGGCAACGTTCTGCTGTGATCAGATTGGAGCACCCATGGACTATATTTACTTTGGTGCATTGAGATTATGCGTTTCAACCAGTGTGATTGCGTATATGGAAGGAACTGAGGAGGAATTCTAAGTAATTCCACAAAGCAGTGAAACAGGCTAACCTGGCATGTGACTTGGCAATTTTTTTTTTTTACTAGCGGTTCCCAGGTTCTACCCTAATATCAGTTGTGTCCACGGGAAATAACTATTGCCATGCAAGCATGGCGTATAAGTTGTGAGAATTTTGCCGTTGTTCTCGGTATAATTGCCTTACTGGCAAATTGGTGCGCTTGTTGGTTAGAAGTGTTTTAAGTCTGTATGTTGTTGGTTTAGATCTCTGTGACAGAGGGATAGCAAGAACTTTTGCAAATGGAACTTGACTTTAGCGATCTCTGAATCAAGAAACCTAACCTTTTGTTACTAGTCTAAACAAATGCCACATATAAAATTCCCTCACCAAATATTCAAAATACTTCCTATTTTATTATTTGAAGAGGGGAAATACAAGAATTCTCTTAATAAAAAAAAAAAAAGGCCTACTTCTTGAAAAGATATGTTATTCTTTTTTGTTTCTGCTGACAACAGGCTAACTCAAAAGGAAGTAGGCCCTTCTATGCGAAAGGATAGAAAATTACTTCATACAATGCTTGCAATTTTACATGAAGAATTCCACTTACTGAATGAAAGAATCAGTGTTGCATATTATGTAGAACACTGTGCAATCAAAAATACACAAAATAGGCTTTAATTTTTAAAAACAATATCCTGCTTTATACTGTATAATAGAAGTCTACGTAAAGTATTCTTAATTCTTAGTAAATTATTTCCTTGTCATTCTGATTGTAACATGTTACTGGTAATTCTGTTAAGGTCAAAATAATGCTACCAATACTTTGAAGATATTTGTTAGATCTGAGTCATATCTGTAACTATGACCAAGCCCTTTTAAGGCAGGGACTGATTTAGTGCGTGATTAATGCCATATAAAGACTTCTTAATTAAAAAGCACCAAATTAACCAGTCTATAAAAATACACAACAAAAAGTAAAAGCAGATCTCTTGTGATGAGAAATGAAGAAGTTAAGGGAAGAAGAACTGCAAATTTTTCAAGAACATGCATATAATTTATAAACTGAATTATCTAGTGTTTAAGTATGTTTCCGGAAGTCTACAGAGAACAGATCTAGACCAAAGAAGGAACCTAAACAAGCAGGTCTGTTTTTTAAAGTTCAGGGTTTTTGCTTGGTTTTATTTCAGCAAAAATTGAGATAGATGTCTCAGGCCTCAGATATCGAAACTTAAAAATTTATGTATGAGTTCACAGATAACAAACTTGAAATTTTGTTTGGATGCATTATGAAGTTAGATTGCAAAATATTAAAAGGATTATGCAAGTTAAATAATACAAAAACTTGCGTGGGAGGGCAAATTTGATTTTACCAATATCAGGTCTTAAAATCATGCAGATATGCAGAAGGCTGCATTCCTATCCCACTGCAAAAGCTAGCTTTTTTTTTTTAAATTGTGGTTACATTGCTCAACCGGTGGAAAACACATCCCTTTGTGTGCTGGCTGTGGTTTATAAAGGCATCTGGAGTCACTAACTTCTTCAGAATTGGCTGTTCTGTTCATGGAATAAGAGAGATTCTGAAATGTTCTTGTCCCCAACCACACCCCGCAAAGCAGTTAAAATCAGGAAAAAAAAGTGCTCGTCACATTTTTAAGACGTATTTTACGAATCCTGTGTTCTGCTTCCATTATTAATTATTCAAAAATACTTTAGACTGCAAACCTGATGCTCAGGTTTGATTTACGCTGGGCTGAAGGGCATTCAGGTAGAGCTTTTGATTTATTCTGCTCAGTACTGATAGTAACTATTCAACCCATATTTTGTAATGCATATATTCTTGATATTGTACCTTCAGGTAAGAGTTGGAATAGAATTGCTAACATTTCTTAACAACGTTAACTTTTTACTGAAAATCCCTGTTAATTTACACAGAAAATATACTCTGGGTAAATATACTCTGGGATATGGATATGTATATCCATATCTTCTCCTTAATAGTAGTGTTGTTTATTCTGAAATTGTTTCAATGAATTACTTAATTTTAAGCATGTATGTAGTTCCAGTAAGGTCAAAGAGTAGTGCTTGTATATACTGGAAAGTTATGTGTCAGTCTTCACAGAATCACAGAATCACAGAATCATATAGGTTGGAAAAGACCTTTAAGATCATCGAGTCCAACCGTAAACCTAACACTGCCAAAACCACCACTACACCATGTCCCTAAGCACCTCATCCAAACGTCCTTTAAATACCTCCAGGGATGGCGACTCAACCACTTCCCTGGGCAGCCTGTTCCAATGCTTGATAACCCTCTCGGTGAAGAAAAATTTCCTAATATCCAGTCTAAACCTCCCCTGGCGCAACTTGAGGCCATTTCCTCTTGTCCTAAATCCCTCTTGTCTTGGCTTCTGAACATTTTTTTGAAGCATGTCCTTCAATCCCTCAAACACTTTTTTAGCTATTATTTGTCCTTTGTGGCTTTAGGTAAAAAGGCCACTGCTAATTTCTGTTCTCTTTATTGTCATGAATGACACTGCTGTATCCATATTTCTCCATGAAAAGGACGCTTACTATATTCTGTGGAGCCTTATTTCTATCTGCATACACTAAAAAAAGAGACTGAGTTTTTTTAGAGAATATATGTAGATTTAATATCTGTAGAATAAAGGAGAGTTGGTATGTGTTTTTAAAAGATGGAAGAGATCTCAGACTGTACTGAACTTGCTGATTTCAATTACTGTGTAGCAGTTCTCGGCAATGATGACTACTATTTCAGTGCTGCAAACAACTGAAACATAAATCCAGACTTGCAAACTGTGAATCAGGATAGTTTCAAGAATATCAATCCAGTTTGCAGAGCAGGTTTAACAAGAGTTGTCAAAGTAGCCGTAACTTTCACTGCTTGTGGACACTACTTGTTGGTAGCCAGCTGGATAGCAGCTGGTTAGTGTGAATCAGAATAAATCCTCTCTTGTTTGGTTAGTGGAAAATCCAGTGGCCACACTAGTGAGTTCTTTTAAAAGCAGGAATGAAAATTTTGATTTAGCTTACTTAAATACTAGGGAATCAGCAAATTCCCTTCACTAGGAAGGCACTTTGCTCCAAAGGAGAGTGAATGAATACCTTGTGAAATGAATTGCCTGATGTGCTTTTGTTGTGCAACTCCAGAAAATCACATTTTGCTTTTATTTGGAAGCTTCTTTTTCAGAAAATTCTGTTGCTTGCTATTGTGATAGAAAAATGACTGAAGTATAATACCTTTTTTGATTTTGTGTTGGCTTTGTTTTTCTATTCCTTATCAGAAGGCAGGGAATTCAGATGCCTTTAAATTCTTAATTTGAAAATCTATAGATTTTGGCACATGATTGATGAGTATTGACAGAACTCAAGGACACGTTCCAGTGTAGGAGACGAGAGCTTGCAGGATAGCATTCCCGTTAACGTAAGTAGGGCTCACAGGTTGCGTGGTTGTTGTGACATTGGAGCGTTCCCAGACATGCGCTTGAATCTTTGTCCGCTGCCAGTTGGCAACGCTGAGTGCTGGTGAGCATCCAGCCGTCTTCTGGTATTTTCAGGCAGGCCCCCTTGGAAAGGAGACTTAGATACAGAGAGAGGCTGCTTTCTACTCAAATTCTCTCACTACCTGCTGTGCAGCTAGAGGTTTGTGCTGCTGGGCACTTGGTTGCACACATGGGTACCACTGGCAGATGTAGAAATTGGATCCCATGGAGCAGGGCACTGCCCATTAGAGAAAGAGTGGCCAAATTTGACCCACAGTGTTCTTACCTGAAAAAGGTAAACAAAAATGGAGATTCAGCAGTCTACGGCAGAATTTTCTTCTCTTGACTCTTAGTAAATTCATTTGGTTTCTGTCAAGTGCCGTTAAGTATTACTACTCTGTTTTCCAACCTTCAAAGTAGCACAAGAACCAGATGTTTTCATTAAAATCTGCTCTAAGCAAACGCAACTATCCTTTTTTTCCTCTTATCCTGTTCCCTGACATCTATGCTTAGCAGAGTTTTTAAAAAAATCTTTGTTTCACTTGTGAGCCTATATTTTAACATACCGCAATGTTTTTCTCAGATCAAACTCCTAGTTTCTCATTAGTGTCGCCAGTTTGTACGGTTTTGAGTAACACATCAGTTTTGACAGATACTAAGCTATTTGTTAAGTGTGCATTAATTTGCTAACAGTCATCTCTGTATCTTCCCTCTTAGTCTCAGTATATGTTGATTGAGTGTGGGCATCTGAAAACATATTGAAAGTACATATATATGGATTTTGAGAATTTATTTTGAAAGTACCATGTAACCAGTATATATGACTAATATTTTACAGCAATTATGACTGGAAACTAATTTCTTTAAATAATATAGTAAACATCATTAGAAAATCTGATATCTGTGATAGCTGGCAGGGTTGGGGTTTTTTTTTGAGCTTCTACTTAGAAAATTAACAAGGCTAATCGATCTGATGATTCCTAGCTCATTTGACTTACTGCTACATTTTTAAATTATATTAGGGCCAGAGATTAAAACAAGCAAGTATTACTTGTGCTACTATCTGAGGCCTCCTGCTTAGCTGCACGATTTCTGAAAGTTATCTAGTACGTATTGCGGTATGAATTTTGTTTTGGTGCATTTGAGTAATATCTGCATTAAAATCCATAGATTATGTTTTCAAATAGGTGGTGAGACCGAGAGAAAGGGTTTTTTTATGTCCTTCCTTCTTTTTTTTTTAAAGTAGTTTCAAAAGCCTTCTCTATTCTATTACTGATTTATATTTATTTGATTTCAAAATGCTTTCACTTTGCAGTGCTGCAGGCCTGCTTGCAACTGATTGCTGACAGCAAAAGTGATATCCAACAGAAAGGTAAGAATATGTTCCATGATTTATAGCTAACTATTCCATGTATTAGCTCTTCCATCCAATTTTATCTAACTCCAAAGCAGTAACTGAGTTATGTCACTGAATATTAAAAAAAAAAAAAAAAAAAAGAAGAAGAAAAAAAAAAAGAGGTCCCTGCATCTGGACAGGTCTTGCAAATATCCTCTTTTCAGTGGGGAAATCCAGCTAGTGAGACTGGAAGTCTTGACTAGAAGTCAACTTCGTTAATTTTTGGCAGATGAAAATGAAGAAAGTAACTTTTCTTTCTGATTACCCCAAAATTATTGTTTCTTGTAGATGATTCGAGCATTGTCCCTTGGCTTCTGAGCTTTAAACGTGGAACAGCTCTCGAAGAACAGGGAAATAAAATAGTGATCAAAGAAACAGGATATTTTTTCATATATGGCCAGGTGAGAAAGCTCAATTCGTTTCAGCATCTGACTTTTTTAAGGATTTTTAATGTCTCCATGCAATATGTTTGAAGTCTGCACCTCTTTATTCTGTAGGTTTTATATACGGATACAACATTTGCTATGGGACACTTAATACAGAGGAAGAAGGCCCATGTGTTTGGTGATGATCTCAGCTTGGTGACATTGTTTCGTTGCATCCAAAATATGCCACAGTCTTATCCGAATAATTCTTGCTATACTGCTGGTAAACATCTAAGTTTTCCTTTTCTTTGTTTGCAAATAAACTGTATCGAATAGAATCTGTAGTGTTGGGTGATTAAGTGTTGTGGCAGTGGTAAAGAAAATGGACTGCATTCATGGATCTGGTTAATTGCAAAATTACAGAATACTTTCAAAAAACATGGTTTTATAATAAAGTATCAGCAGTTGGAGGGTATGATCTGAACAACCCCCTCTCTCCATTGACTATATATGTGGTTAGATACTTTGATTCTTCCAGTTACATGCCTGAAGCAGACAAAAGGAGTACATACTGTCCTTATCGAGGAACTCAGTTTAACTTAGGGGTTGAATTCCACATTTAGTTATCCCAGTAAAATATTTAGGAGCTATGTTCTGCTTTAAAACATCATATATGAATTTTAGCCACCCAATTTTTGTACACCTTACTGTGGGATTTCCAAATATATTTCTTATCAGCTTAATTCTCTACTCCTTATAATGGCTACTGCAGTTTTACTCTTTGGTTAGATGAATAATAGTTAATTCCTATAAGGAGCTCTTTCTGACTGCACAAATTAGAGACACCACAAGAAAGACCAATTAAATGCAAGTCCAGCAGGCTCAATGCTCAATATATATGTATATTCTTGCAGTAACATTTAAGGAGTTATTGTCAAGGCCTATTAAACCTCGTTCAGTAGCTCTTACCTGTCTGTCTTTCCCCTTTAATGGTGGATTTGAGGGTTTTCTCTTTTGTTATTTTCCAGCAAGATCTGTGTGAATAAAAGCTATCTATCTTTTTTTTTCAATGCCTTACAAAAAAGTGGGTGACATTGAGTGATGGAGTTGACTGTTGGCAAGTAATGGCATTAAACAAATGGGATGGGGAAGGAAGCTAATTTTTTTTCCAAATAAAAATAAACTAGTTACTTCCTCCTGGCAATTGAGGCTGTCCAAACATTTTCTTTAACTTTCTGCCCTTCCACCCACACATTCTGGCATCATAACCACATTCAATTTCATCTATCCTCTTCTTTCACCCTTGTATTACTCCCCTCCTTTCTTAACTAGGATCTCTCCACCATCCTGCCACTTCATGGTTCCTGCTTCCCAAATTCCCCCCCTTCTGCTTTCACCTGGAAACCCAAATCTCACTGCAGTATCTCATGCTGTTGAGCATGTGTTGCTGCAGATGTTAGATGTGCTCTCAGCTCAGTGACTGCAACTTGAAGGCAAGGTGCTTTTGGTTATCACGTCAGCTGATGTGCGGCTGGCAGGAAGCAGACTTTTGTGCTCTGCAGTTGCAGCGGATCAGCTGATGTCTGGTAACTCCGTTTGGTTGGTAAAGCTCATGAGACCTCCTCCAGAAGTGTGGGAACAGAGCGGTCTAGGACCAGCAATACCCAGTGCTGACCTTGACTGTCACATCACCATAACATGGGGAACCTGGGTACACCACTGTTACGATTTTTTGCAGCGTTTGCTTAAGTGAACTGTGATATGCTGAGTGCAGAGTGGAAAGTAGGTCCAGCTCCACAGACAACGTTAAGTGTCAGCTTTGGGTAGGCTGCAATTTGTAAGATTGTGCCCAAAGATAAAAAAACACTCGTCACAAGTAACAAGCCATGCTTATATTTGTACGATGACGTGTAATGACTTTTTGAATACCATTTATGAAAATAATGTATTTGAAATATTAACTTAAAAATATTCCAAATCTTTTGCCAGGCATTGCAAAGTTAGAAGAAGGGGATGAACTTCAACTTACAATACCACGGAGAAGGGCCAAAATATCCTTGGATGGAGATGGTACTTTTTTTGGTGCAGTTAGACTCCTCTGAAGCCCTTCCTTTCTGTTATTATGCTTAATGCAGTTTTCTTCTTTTCCTATGCCTTTGTCAGAAAAAATACTGAATTGTAATAAAGCTGCCAATTCGGTCTCTCCTCATCCACCACCAGCTTCTGAGAACTCTTCTTTGGTTTAATAAGTGAACCCAAAACAGGAAACACACCAGACGTACTTGTGAGATATACCCATCACGTGATTACCAGCAAGCAAATTCACTTTAGACAATGGGCAGCTTTAAATAACAACTGCAAAGCAATGGTTTTTTGGCTTTGAAACAATTTCTTGTCCATAAGGCAAATCAAAGAAGGAGTTGACCATAAAGTATAGCATAAACAGGACCATTTACTATCAAATTATTATCCATAATTGAAAAGGAAAACTAAAACACAAGTACATCTTAGATTTGCTTTGTTTCATTAATAAAATATTTGAAGTATAAAGTATAAAAGCGGAAGAAACATCAAACAGTAGATTCCTCATCACAAAATGGAGGTGTCAGGTGGGTTCTGTGGTTTTTTTGTTTTTTCTTTGACACCAAGATTTGGGGGAAGGAAAAGGTCTAAATGTATCAGATAATGAAAACAAACTCCTCAGAAACATACAGAATAGTAGCCACTGGCTTGCTTCTTCCCTGTGAATAAAAGGTGTATAAATTACTAAAATCTATTAGTATTTACTAATTAGAATTAATTTTACTGGAAAAAGGACATGTAAGATACTTCAACAACTCAATCTTCAAAGCATTGCTACTCATCAAGGAATATGTGTATACTTCTATGTCAGCAAGGCAGGGACAGAAAGAAACACGGTGAGATTAGACACAATACAGTAAGTGGAATTGAATTTCTTGCTTCATAATTTCTGCAGTCATATATTGATGTTGTGTATATATATACAGTATATATATGTATATGTATATATATGAAAGTATGTACACACACATATATAAGCCTTTGACATTTGGGCATAGAATTTTATCTTCTTTTGAATAGTTTATCCAATGGAAATATTACTGCATACATATTTTTTGTATTTCTCTTGCTTTTTGCTATGATCCATTCTATGCAATATAGTAAAAAGAAAAATCCAATAAACCTGGAACCAACCATACAACTAAGAAAATACATTTGCATCCCAGAAATCTGGGCTCAATCCTGAGGTTAACTATAGGCTTTTTCTGCAGTTTTGAATATATTGCTCACCTCTGTCTAAAAAAAAAAAATCAGACCTGTAGAACGACTAAACAGATGTCTTTTTTTTCTTTTCTTTTGTCTGTCTGCTTTGTTCAGTAGATAAGATTTATGTCTTTTTTACCCCAAGAATCCATGTGTATTGCGTGGTCACGGTAATAGCATGGTAATAGTGTGGTCAAGACTTCTAGGAGCTATTGTAATACGAACATTGAATACTTATGCCACTGATCTTCAAAGAAGTATTCAAGTGCTACTGGAATAGATAAAATAATAAAACCCAGAGTAATGAACTGTACTTCATTTGAAAATACTTTTTAGGGGTTGAGAATTGTGTCACATAAGCTCATTTAGTAAAGAAAAGACACTTTGTATATTGCAGTCTCCTCGTCTGTTTTTATAAATCGTGCTGATTTGATGGAGTTCTCACGGTGACAGACAATGAATAAAAGAGATTGGGAGCTAGGAATTACGGACTGTGGTAAACTAATGAAACAATTAATTCAACTTATCTGGGCTTCAAGAAGACATTTCAGCAATAAGCATATGTGTGTTGGATTACCTCACTGGGATTTTTATGAGGCTTAACTACAGTTTCAAAATGTCTGGAAGTCCTCCTTATACAAATTTATTTATTTATGTGTCCTGGAGCTGAAGCTGCTGCTGCTGATTTATTATTATTATTATTATTTAACTTTGATGTGCTAAGTTTGCCAAAAAGGCATTTTAAGTCCTCTACAGGAACCCTCAGTTAAGGCAAAGGTTGTGTGAAGCTGCGTGTAGATAAAACAATAATTAGCATGCAGTGAGTTAGCTGTTATTAGTGACGTACATTAAAGAGATGCCCAGAACCTCTGATCAGAAACTTGTTGATTTTAGTGTTGTCTGATTATAGAAAAAAATGTTGTTACTGTTGCTTTCCCAGAGACCTGATGGCTAAACTTGCAAATTTAACTTCTGGTATGTACATTTCCCCAGTGGTTTCAGTGGGCTTGTGTGTGCTTAGCTTAAGCCAATTCTGAAGGTGCTTGGCACCTTAGAAGGTGTAGCTTTGATATAAGCAGACGCAGTGTAATATTTTAAACATACAGCACATAGCAAAACTTCTGTGAAGCTAATCAGTTGTCATCACTGCCCCCTTTCCTCACCGTATTTCTTCCTTCTGCTGCTGGCGCACGTGGACAGCGCACAACTTCGGAAAGTGTCTGGGGCATGGTGTGGCTTGGAGGAAAACTTTTCTCTTCTGTGAGAAAATATTTCAAAAGTGTTCCCTTCCTTTAGTAGGATGAAACTGAACCTCAAGTTTCTTCGCAAAAAATGTGAACCATGAGAACTCCCACATGTGTGCAGAGAGTGCAAGTCGACAGACTGTTCAGATATTTCTACTGACAAAGCTGGCAATTTTGTTGTTGCTGGGTTAGTTTTCTGCTGGCTTCATGAGAAAACTTGTCTTCTCAAAATTAATCTGCTTCTGCACAAAGCTGAGTTTTAATAGATCAGCATTTTCTCACCAAAGCAGGAAGAAAAGGAGAATACCTCATTCCTGATGGTTCTGCTAACAAACTGGTGACACACGAGGTAGCAAAGCGCATCCAGACCACGATCGTGCTTGTGCTTCACTTAGTGGGAGTTACTGAAACTTTCTGCGTTTGATAGATGTTATTTAAATAAGTGCGATAGGTAATAAGTAGTACCCAGTTGGTTCATACCATATCTTACATTCTTATCAAGGACAGCTAGCATTTAAGATAGGTTTCTGCGACTGCAACGAACTGTGCAAATACTCTGTTCTTTTTCACATGGTGTTAAGCAGCATCACGGCAAACAGAAGGGACATGAACATTTTCTTTCCAGTACATTTTCACAGAAAGTGTGAGCTTGTATCATTCTTTCGTTTTTAATAATGTGCAGCTGGCAGATGTATAGCTGCTTTGAAACATGTAATTTGTAGCTTAAAAATTAAAATATGTCTGTTATATAATGTGCAGTCACACACCCTACCGACATACAGAGTATACTCGTTACGTGGCTCTCCCGCCTCTGACTCTTTCTCAAATTGCTCAGCATTTGCCATTCTAAGACCTTAATTTCAGTGGTCCCACAGTTTTGCCAAGCTTACACCGCTGGAGTTGAGATTTTCTGTATCTCTGGTTTATGTCTTAGGTTGGATTGTCTTGGATAACTTCAGCCCCCAAAGTTCTACTCTCCTAAAGATGAGGGTAGGGAAAATGCATAGTTTGGATTTTATTTTAATAATTTGGCTGCTTTTTCTTTGGAAAGGTCTAGAGACTCTATGCTTTCAAAGAAGAAATGTGTGTAATGTGGGTTTTGCTTTGTTTTAACCAGGGTTTTCTTTCTTTCTTCCTTTCTTTCTTGTGTACTCATACTTTGACAAGGTGTATGCTTTTGAAGAATGTTTTATGCTTCCTCATGTTAAGCATGTTCTATCTCTACGGAACTTTCAAAAGGGAGAGGAAAACGTTCCCAGCAGTTTTGTCTCTTGGCTGAGTCCATGGATTACCACCATCAGTAAGATCTAAGGTTGTTTTTCAAGGTCAGTCCAAGCAGCAGTGAGAAGGAAGCTGATGCAAACACAGGAAAGAGGGAAGCTAAATATTTGATGCAGAAAGGATCTCATGGAGTTTGCAGGTTGCACAGAGCTTAGGGGCGATGCGGGAAACAAACCAGATTTGCAGCTGGCCTGCAGAAATTGGAGAGAGCCTAACTAGGATTTGATCGCTTGCGAGGTGGGGAGAAGTGCAAGGGCATGAAATGGACTGGCTGTGAAAAGCCTGGGAACTAAGTGAGGTTAGGCAAAGACAGCAGCTTTGTGGAAAAGGGCCAGGGGTTCCTGGGGGAAAGCAAGCTAAACGCAAGTCCACAGCGAGCCCTGCCAGAGATGAAGGCTAACAGCATACTGCTCCGTATTAACAGGAACGTCACCAGTCGGTTAAGGGAAGGGGTTATTCCCCTTTTCTTGGCACCTTTCAGAGTGTATTTGGGATCCTGCATCCGGGTTTGGACACACTACACCCCAAATACAAGAAGGACTAGTAAGAAACTTGAGGGAGTCCATTTGTAATGCAAGGGGGTGGTTGGGGTGGAGCACACGCCTGCCCCATGAGGAGGGGCTGAGGGAAACGGGTTTATCCAGCCTGGAGAGGAGGCTTGGGGGATGCTAATAGCAGCCTTCCCATACCAGTTAGGAGGCTGTTGAGAAAACAGAATCAGACCCTTTGAGAGGTCCACGGTGGTGTGAGGAGAGACAACGGGCACAAATCAAACTGGGAAGTTCATACTTGACATAAGGAAAAAAATTATTACCATGGTGTCACGGTCCATTTGGATCTCTCAGATTTACAGTTCAACGTACTCTGTAAATTAAACTTCATTTCATGAGCTCATTAGGAAAGAAAACAAACATGACAAACGAGGGTTCAATCCCCGTTTACAGACTAGTCTAACATGTGAATTCACTAATTCGTCACTTAAGTCATGAGGTTTCTAACTCACAAGCTGTCTAATTCATAGCTCACAACTCATAACTTGTAATTCATGCACCTATGAGCAAAAGAGTTACCTAGCCGATGGGGAGAGCACTCATCCTTCCTCCTCCATCACGGTGCGGGCGTTCCCTGTATCACACTGGGAAGCGTGAAAGCCTCAGCAGTCCAGCTGCTCTTGAATCTGCTTCAAAAACTTTTTGGGTAAGCGGGCGTATTTATACCTTCCAGCTTGGAAGTTTGGTCTACACCATTTCCATGAGTTAGCAGATTACGAAGAAACTCCCAGACAACAAACGCGCAAGGATGATGGCTACAGGAGACAGCAAGCTGCAGGAGATAATGGCTGCATAATGACCTTTAGCCCTTTCCGGCCACCGTGTCCTGCCTACGTGTTGCCTTCGCTTTGACCTAATGGCGCTGATCCCAGCATACATCGGGCCTTAGCATGAGCTGCGTGTTAGCCAAAATCTGAGCTGGAATTGAGTGAAGAGTCACGCTATGGGGACATCAACCACTGAAGCAGGTTGCCCACAAGGACTGTGAAAAATCTGTTCTTACAGATTTCCAACACCTTAATGGATAAAGCCCTGAGCAACGTTGTCTGAATACGGTGTTGATCCTGCTTTGAGCAGGCTGGAGTACAGACCTCCCAAATGATCCCTTTCCCCTGGCTGACTCTATGGTAAGAAACCAGGAGATGTGGGGCACAGAGAAAGGGCTGAGACTGGTGGGAACAGGTCAGAAAGGGTCCTGCTGGGGAAGGAGGGGTGTTCATTTCCTGAGTGCAAATGAAACATGGGTTCCTCAGTGTGTGCTTCAACAGTATCCGCAAACATTTATGTAATGCACAGGGCAGGTTCCAGTTAAGCACAGCAAGCTGCTAGCAGTCATCAGGTACTTCATGACCCGAAACTCAAGAGTGTAAATTGAAGCAAACCATCTGGCCAAGTAATAATCTTCATTCACTCACTTGCAGGTTTACTTTGGCTTTTTTTTTTTCTTCCCACCCCCACAGCCCCCCTCCCCCTGCTTCACTCAATGGATAGGAGACACTTACTTCATCCTGTGGAAAATGGGATATCGATGGAAAGTGTTTTAAGCTGGGGCCCAGACAAATTTTCAGAAATATTGGAAGGAAGTAGTAAATGAGGCAGAACATGCAAGAAGATAAATTACGATGTCCTATTTAAATCAGAATTGTATTCCCTTTCTGCCTGTGAGAGCTGGCTGAAAAGCCATGTTTACTTTCTGCAGATTTTGATTTTTTTTTCTTTCTTCAAATCTGGGGTTGTTTCAATTTTGACTTAAAACCATTTCTCCCAAAACTTTTTTGGCAAACTTAAGTTTTTTAGATGCTATCTCTAATCCTGATGAAAGTTAGCTATTCCAATGGCCGCAGGAAGTCCTGTATCTCAACGTGTACGTGAGTTCCCCTTCCAGACTAAGCTCAGGGTACTTGCCTTCCAGAGCTTCTTGGCCTAGGAAAGATTCTTGACGAGCTCTTTTGAGTCTGGAGACTGCCACTTTCAGTTTCCCTGGCTAAGTACCCAACAGCCCTTTTGGAAGTCTAAGCTGAGTTCCCTCCAGACATCACTTTCAATTTCGTAACAGTTCCTTCAGTCTGAAATATTTTAAACAGAACATGCTGGGCTCCACAAACCGGCGTTTTTGGCAAAGCTCTATTTTGTCTGAAAATTTCCAAGCTGCCCTAGTCTTTACCGCAGAGTTCCTTAAACCAGATTTTTCACAGGTGGTCACTGATTGAATGTTCCTCATTTTCTGGCTGACTGACTGATGTCCTTGTGGTCTCATTTGCAGAAGTGTTGAAACTCACAGCTGAAACTGAAATTAGCAGGAACTGTGGTTTGAATATATGGAGGGCTGTATAATTCTGCTTAGAAATACTACAGCATCAAATATTCTGGAAAAGCCCTGGGGGAAATAAATTCTGATCTGGAGGGAAACTTAGTTAGGAGTGTGCAGTCAGCCAAGAGCTATGCTTTGGAAAAAGCAGGAGGAAGAGTTCTTAAATCATTGCTTGGGTGCTGGACATTGTGAGCATTCAGTGTGATAGGGATCTTAATGGGAAGGGCAACGTGAGGTTCTATAAAGTAACTTCTGTTACAGGTGCAAGGGAGTAGAACTGCGATTACGAAGACAATTTTGGCCCATCTTCACTGTGAGCATTTAACGTTGCATTGGAAGATTTGGTGGGGATTGGAGACAGGGGACCTCCAGGGGCCTGTTCCTATTTCCTGCGCTAAAGGAGAAGTTCCACTCCCCACAAACCTCACAGAAACTACTACAGGTAGCTGTGGAAGGGGTGGTGGCAGTTCTACCTGTGCTTAGACAGTGTTTGCCTCCCCACTAAGGGAACTAGAAAGCAACCACTTCATAGTTCCTGACACCACTGGAGAGCAAACTTAGCACTTTTAAAGCAGGAAGAGTAAGGGGAAAGTTTAGCCAGAGGCCAGCAGATAAGCAGTGTCTGGTGGCAGACTGCTGGCTCAGGCTTTCTGACCTAGTTTTGCTTGTCCTCTGAATGAGAAGGTCACAAGGACGACAGAGATTTGAAAAGCTACACCACTCCGTTTCACAATAATCACTTTATTGATTTTTTTTTTTTTCTGAGAGAGGACATTTGCCACCTCCCTCCACCCCAAGAAGGGGACAGCGAGAGCAAAGTGAGTGGATGGGGTGAAGCGGCACGTCCGATGCTGTGGCAGGCGGGAGAGGTGGGTGAGAAGTAGCTGTGTGGGACGGGGGCGTAAAGCCGAGGCCACAGCAAGAAGACGGCCATGCTGCTGCTGCCTGTCCCCCCCCGCTGCCTCAGTTGCTCCATGCAAACTTTCAGTCCTGTGCTCGTCTGGCATTTAATCACAACTGGTAATTTTTTGGAGAGCAAGGTCACGATGGGTCACACTTCTGTCTCTATTCAATTATCAGTTGCAATTACCAGCCAAAATTACTAGTCCCAGTGCTGAACCTGTAGAAGAATACTGATGATGCTCTCTTGAGGTGCTACACTGGAAGTGAGTCAGGGCTGATGCAAACAAGCTGAGCAGGCTTCTGAGAAATGAGGTTGAGTCCGGCATTCTTCATCTGTAAAAAGATGCTGGTATACTTTCCTACCTCTTAGGCTGCCAGAAACATATCTCTCACCATCAATGGAAGCAGCGAGCAGTGGAAAGAGGAGAAGCGCATAGTCTGCTACTTTTTCCATCACTTATTTCCTTTCTTTCTTTACTTGTTCTATCCAGAATCCCTTTTCCCAGCTTTCTTTGGCCTTGTTCTCTCTCGCATTCATCACCACTATACTCAGGACATGCAAAAAAAAAAAAAAAAAACCAAGCTAGAACAACCGAGAATTTTTAAAGGAGAAACGTAGCTACTTTGGCTTGCCTCCCACGTTAATTTTTGGTGGGTAACCTCACACGATCATCATCATCATCGTCACCATCATCACCATCATCATCACCACCACCACCACCGTTTTTAGGGAGCTGGAGGCTCACACAGCCAATGGCACAGCCGCCCTTTTCCCGCCGGAGGGCAGCGGTACAGACACCAAACGGCATGTCTTTCACATCTTCAGCTCAGCGCGAAACAAGCAGGAAAAAAATCCTCTCCCCTTTAAACTGTGTGTATCACTTCTGACGCTGCAAGTGGGAAAGAGAAAAAAAGAGGAAAAAGAAAAAGGAAAAGAGAAAAAGAAAGAAAAAGCTTCTGGAGCACCGATGCCAATGAAGTAATCTTTTATGCCTGTGAATTAACAGTGGGCCAAAGTTGTCTCTTATGTATTGCATTTGCTTTTGAGAAAAAAAACCACCAACAACAACCAAACAAAGAAACTGCTTCCTTGAACTTCCTTTGGATTGTCTAAGGGAAGAGAAACATTTCTGGTTTATTTCTCAACATGCGATATTTAGTTGAGAGAAAGAGCTTGAAAGTGAGCACAGTTGACGTACAAAGCCTGAACAACACTAGTAATCTTGAACAGCACAGAACTGGGTCTTTCATCCTAGGCCCAATGTCGGAAAAACTGTGGGTTTTAACCTTTTAAGAATTTTGGTCACTATTTTAGTATGGATCACGCCCACCTTATCATTAACTCTCACTTCCCTGTTGGCGTACCTGAGTCCGCACACTCTCAATGCGTATGTTTGACGGTAAGCTCCCCCTGGTATGAGAAATTCTGATTTATACATTTATTCATCCATGCGCTCCTAGCATGAATGGATCCTTCTGCAAACTCTGAGCAGCTGAATGCTTTGTTTAGTTTTGCTGGTTAACCGGGTCAAAAAACTAGGGTGGAAAGAAGAATATTGTTTCCATCATTTAGAAGCCAATGCTTTGAGATGTTTTCAATAAATCCATTTTCCTCACCTTGACTTAACAGCATAGTGGTGAGAAGAAAAATCAGTACTTGTTTTGCCATAACTATCTTACCTTTTTGAAGGCATTACTTGTATTCCTGTAACTATCCTCACATTTTCATTGGTTTCTAATACACATTTCATATTAGCTGCAAACCTCTTTTCTGGTAAAACGGGACCATGCAAATCCCACCCCTTCAATACTACTCTCAAATTCGCAGCTTCTAGAGCTGATGTGTTGTTTTAGTCTCCTCAGATATTTGCTTCTTTGGAGATGATGATTGCTTATATATATTCATTAGTTCTCTCCACAAAGGAATTGTACTAAAACTGATCCCTTGGGATGCACAAGCTGCTGGTCCGTGAAGAAGAGCCAAGCAGAATGGCAACATTATGCATCACTGTGGCTAACCAGTGCCTTACTGCTCCATTTTCTTACCCTGCTGGTTATGAATGTAGCAGATCACACTGGCTTTCTGTAAACACCCAGGACGAGGTTCTTCTGACTTAATGAAGACATCTGCAATGAAGATGCCTCCACGTTTTCAGGCAACCACCCGGAACCTCACTGTAGTCCGTGGGGAGAAACAGGAACTTCTGTGTCAGTTTGTCTCTTCCTAAAGCAAATGATTCATGGGTTGGGTGAATCATACTGCAAATTACCTTTTTTTTTTTCCTCCGTGACTATAAGACCCTCATGTTACCACCTCACACAATGTAGCTATCCAAATTTAGTTTCTAATCTCACTCTGGATTATCGCAGCAGCCGGGGATCACAAAAGGGAGCATGCCATTTCATTACACAGCTTCCCATACAGGAAGGGAACAGGACTACTGCTGAAAGTTTTACTTGTTGCAGCAAGAAAGGTGAAGGCTAAGAAAGGAAAAAGAAAGACTATTGTGTTACACACCAACGTCAGACTTGTGTATAGTAAAATTATTGCATTATGCTGGAGTACAGAGGGAGAAGTGTAATTTAATTGGAATTAATGGGTTAAATCAAAGTACAGACTTGGAGATTAAATGGGTTGAGACAAGCTTTGCAGGAAGGAAAAGCAACACCAGTCTGCAAAATGAGCAACAGTGGCGTATAAAACCAAATGAAAGAGGATAGTCTTTATGGCATCATTTGTAACTTGGCATTAAGTCAAATATTTAAAGGTGATCTCTTTTTCCCTGTTACGTAAGACTGCTTCAGAAGAGGTTTATTGGGCAATATTTGATAATAAGCTGGGTAAGCAAAGTAGCCAAAGAAATTCTGAGTGGACATGGAATATATTGAATTGGAATATATCAATAGTCCTGTTAAGAATGTAAGTGTATTCGTAGATTGTTTCTAATTCAGCATTCTGTTAGTGAGCAGAAAGCTGTAGGAAAGTCCCAATTTTTATATTTTTATACACACACACACGCATATGTATATACACACATATACTGACATTTAAAGAATGAAGTGGGAAAACATGTAGATTCTGTTTTAAAAATGATCGAAGACCTTACATGTATTTCTTAAGAGGGTGATGAGGCTTGTGGAAACCTAAGGCCTATACAGGAAAAGCAGTACAGTTTTACAGAGTGCCTCCTGTCTTCCAGCGTCCCCGTCTTACCTCTGGTCTCAGAACCCAATTCAAGCAACCAGGTTGTGAAATCCTTCCTCCTGAGGGCCCCTGGGTGTAGCTTTCATGTCTGCCTTCTGCCTTCACCTACAGGGACACCTGCTCTGATGCGTCCTGTCCTGCTTCTGCCCAAGGAAAAGATGATGGTCTTTATGATATCACATAATTTATGCTATTTGGATGTACGCTCTCTATGGAATGTATGCTCTCATATGGAACAAACTACATTAGTTCAAGATCATAGTCCATGCTTCGGACAAATTATTTCAAGTCCTGTTGGTTTTCCCCCTTTTGCAATATCTTACCAACTGAAAAATACCGCTGAAGATGCAGACCATCATTTTTGTATCTTTCTTACTTCCGAAAACGTACACCCATTGCGCAAGACACCTACCTTGTCTTCTAGGCTAACAGCAGTGCTCTGTGGCAATCCTTTGTGTGGCCGGAGCTCTCAGAACAGGGCCCCCTGGTATCACCTTACCCATTATAAAGTTCATGTTAATTAGGAGGCCTCACTGCCATCCAGGGTCTCTGCTTCTCTGTACAAACACGTGAAGAGAAACCTTTTGCCTCTCTCAGCTCTACAGTCTAAGAAACGCAGGGAATGGGTGGAGGACAGGAGAGGGTGTCATTCTCCTTGTGCTGAGTGAAATGCATCATGAAAAAAGTGCACAGCTTGTCTAGGACAGTACATGGCAGAGCCTTAAACTTGTGGCCTCAGTGAAGAACACTTCTCTCTTATTACTACCTGCCTTGTGTAATGAGACTGTCACCTTAAACCATATATATATGTGTATATATTTTGGAATAAAATAGAAATAGTATAGGAGTTATTAGTAGCTAAATCACAGTCAGGAGTAGAAACTAGCATACGAGAATGTGAGAAGTGTAGAATCTTCAAGGTAATAGATAATGCGCAGGCCAGATAAGAGGGTACGGGCACTGCGTCCTTCACTAACAAGCACATGTTTCTTCTCAAAGAACGTGAAGCTGTAACACTTCAAGGACCAATAACAGGAACATCCTCTTACACGAAAGTCGTAAAGATAAGAGGCCGCCGCAACAGGCGTGAAAACAACAGAAATCCCAGTAACTGGGGGAAAGGTAAAGATGGCAGGGGGAGATTGCGACCACCGACCCAACTGAGGGACCAAAGGACTACCCCCCCCCCCGCCTTGTGAGCATGCGCGGTGAATTAAAATCACACTGTAGCTTTAAATCAAAGCGGAGAAAATACAGACCAATGGAAGAAGAGGATGCTTAGTCAGTCTAATGATTATGTATTGGACTGGCGTGGTGTCTTAACTTTCATGTATAAATACCAAAGAGAATTACACTAGGTGTGCTTGATTTGTGGAAATATTCCACCTTGCACCCTGCGCAGAATAAAGCAATGTCTCCTCTTGAAACACACTTTGTGTGTTTCGGGAGTTATTCTATAAAACAGGCAACAAGACCGATATCATAATGACTTAAATATGTTTTTCACATCAAATCTGAAGTACTGACACATTAACATCACTTTCCACAGCCTTTCAAGAGGGTTTATGAAATACTGTTACACTTGTGCCGGATAAATTAACGAAGAACAGCTAGAATCAGGTGCAGGTACACATAATACGAAGAGCTGAAAGGAGATCTATTTAAGGGGAAGGTGAACAAAACTACACAAGATTAAGTCAAGTAAGATTTCTATTTCAGTAGCTGTGTAGAGTTATAGAATTCTTATCTATTTGTATAATTAATATTTAATGAATTAATATTTAAATAACTAATGTTAAACTATATTTAATAATTAACAAACTTCAATTAATCAATATTAATAAACCAAATAATTAATAAATAATATTCTTATATTCTTATAATTCTTATATAGTTCATATATATATATGAACTATAAAGTCCAGTTGCTTGGGTAAAGTTATATAATTGTCTTCAGGTCTGACTCTTAAAATTCACATCTAAATGCACACACCCAATAATGACTGTTGAAGAACAGTCGAATACAACAAATAACATCCATTATTTGGATGTTAATTTGGATAGAGAAAAACTATACATGCGTTGACTTTGCAATGGACTAAGTGTCTTTTGCAGGTTGTTTGCACCTTCTGTACTAGGCTATTTTAAGTGGCCACTGAAGATGCTAAGGCTGGATCTCAGCAGCCTGGAAGAACCTCACAGCTGGCTGCCCACCATTCTCTGGTGCTGTGGCTGGTGCTGCTGAGACCATCTCTCATCACTAACACAAAATAACGTCATTACCACGCTCTCTTTTTTGTTGTTGTTGTTGTTGTTTTGTTTGTTTGTTTATTTTGGTTGGTTGGTTGGTTTGGTTTGGTTTTGTTGTTGAGGTAGGCTTCTGTCAGCCAGGTGAGCATGAAGAGACTTGGCTTGTAAAATCAGCGGGGAGAGGGAGATTTCTCTAGTGGTTGCAATTGCCTACGCTTGATGCTTAATATAAATGGTGTGCCTTCATATCTGTATTTTGTGCCCAGCAATATTTAAAAATCAGATAGCGTCTACTGCACCTTGCTAAACATAATTGCATTTTCTATTCTAGATCATGCTAAATATGACAAGAGGCTAAGAGCCTCCCTCCATCTCCATGTCTTTGTTTCAGGCTGCAGGAAGGTAACTGATTAATAAACATATTAATGTTTTTTCAACCCAAGCACAGTTCTAGAAGGCTAATGATTTATTAAAGCTAGACACTGAATCCTTCTATCTTACTGTGATTTCTACGGTTTATTAATCCGAAGGTTCTCCAGAGTATCTGCTGTCTCTGATTATGGTGTAACAGACCATCCTAGGAGGAATAAATTGCAGGAGACACTATAATGTTCAGTTGTACACACAGTTCCTGAATTTAAAGCGTATACATCAATTACACTGAAAGTAGAATACTCCTTCTCTAAAGCAAGTTTCCAAAAACACCACAGCTCTAAGCATCCTTTTCCCAACAAAAAAATACTCAGATGTCACAGGGAAAAAAACCTGCTCAATTCAGGTACTTTAAATAAAGTCAGGATCGAAGCAATTTACTGATTTATTAAAACCCCACAATTAACTAGCCATCAATTTATTTTTTTTTTTTTTTCTGGATCAATATCAACAATACAGCAGACCACCCACAGTAGCAGACACTTACAAAATGTTAATTCATACCTTCGAATTTCTAAATACTATTTATAACTCATCCCAAGAAGTTCTAACCCCCTCTCAGTGACAGTCCCCTCCAACCATGGGGGCCACAAGTCACCCCCACCCCAGGAGCGGCTCCCCCTTGCGCACACCCCTTCGGTGGGGTAGGTGGGTGCCCCGGTGTTGTGTCGTTCCCGGTGCTGCACCCTGCACCCACTGACCCACGCACCGGTGAGAAAGCAGCTGTTGGGCCCCCCCACGCCCCGGTGGGATGGCTGACCCAACTCCTCGCTAGCTCTGCCCCCTTGCCCCCATTTCCTACTCCCCATACAAATTTTCATGCCTCTTGTATACTGCTTTGCAAGCTGACTGCTGCTGTGTCAGAAACCTCTTTGGAAGGTGCTGGTTGCTTTTTGATTTGGCTGATGATTGTTTTCCCCTTTAGCACAATTGCATAGATTTGGGTGTCGTCCTCGTTCCATCCCTGCTGCCCCCCCACCCCCCACAACTGACATCCACTCTCCTATCGTATCAGTGTGCTGGTTTCAGCTGGGATAGAGTTCATTTTCTTCATAGCAGCTAGTATGGGGCTATGTTTTGGATTTGTGCTGAAAACAGTGTTAATAATACAGAGATGTTTTCGTTATTGCTGAGCAGTGCTTGCACAGAGTCAAGGCCTTTTCTGCATCTCACCCCACCCCACCAGCGAGCAGGCTGGGGGTGCACAAGACGCTGGGAGGGGACACAGCTGGGACAGCTGACCCCAACTGACCAAAGGGATATCCCACACTGTATGATATTGTGCTCAGCAAGAAAAGCTGGGGAAGAAGAAGGAAGGGGGGGACATTCGGAGTTATGGAGTTTGTCTTCCCAAGTAACGGTTACGCGTGATGGAGCCCTGCTTTCCTGGAGATGGCTGAACACCTGCCTGCCCATGGGAAGCAGTGAATGAATTCCTTGTTTTGCTTTGCTTGTGTGTGTGGCTTTTGCTTTCCCTATTAAACTGTCTTTATCTCATTTCATGAGTTTTCTCACTTTTACTCTTCCGATTCTCTCCCCCATCCCAACCGGGGGGGGGGGGGCAAGCGGCTGGGTGGGGCTGAGCTGCCGGCTGGGGTTAACCCACGACAATCAGCTGTTGTTATCCAGGCTGTTTTGTAAAGAGAGGAAGCATGCAAGCACTCTCAACTACTCGTACAGTAGTTTACATATGAAAACTAGTTTATTTGAGTCTCTCCATTCCTTGTAAATATTGGACCAGCTCCACAGGTGCAATAGCTTTTCTCTTGTTACAGTATTGCTTTACCTTCACTCTGCAGACAAACAGGGCCTTTCCTTCTGCTTAGCAAGAAGGGTACAGTTCCCAAGTACAGCTTGGGGGTGTCCCCAGCAGTGGCAGTGGCGAGTTCTGCCTCTGTGCCTGTCTACTTGCACCTGCCATAGAAGGTAGCACCCTCTCCCTCAATCCTGTTACAAAATCCTTTCACCTGCCAAATTAAGACTCCAGCTGCATCCCACTCACTTGAGCTGTCATGAATTTATTCAACCCACAGACTCAGATCTAACTTCAACTGCTCGCTCACCCAGTTGCAAAAAACTTCCCTGGGAGCAGGCTCAGATCAGTGCCTCTGCACAGGCAGTTAGGAACTGCATCTGGACGCTCTCTGAACTGTCTGCGTTACCCCAAAAAACATTTTTTGTGAACTCCTGGGTAGAGAGGTTGTCGTGGTTTAAACCCAGTTGGCAACTAAGCACCACCCAGCCGCTCGCTCACTCCCCACCGGTGGGAGGGGGGAGAGAATCAGAAGGGTAAGTGAGAAAACTCATGGGTTGAGATAAGAACAGTTTAATAATTGAAATATAATTATAATAACAACAACAATTAATTGTAATGAAAAGGAAAACAACAAAAGAGAGAGAGGAACAAAACCCAGGAAAAAAAAAAGTGATGCAATTGCTCACCACCTGCCAACCAACACCCAGCCTGTCCCTGTGCACTGATGGCTGCTCCCTGGCCAACTCCCCCCAGTTTCTATACTGAGCATGACGCCATATGGTATGGAATAGCCCTTTGGCCACTTGGGGTCAGCTGTCCTGGCTGTGTCGCCTCCCAGCTTCCTGTGCACCTCCTCGCTGGCAGAGTGTGAGAAGCTGAAAAGTCCTTGACTTTTCAGTCAGGACTGAAAACACCGCTTAGCAACAACTAAAACACCAGTGTGTTATCACATTATTCTTATGCTAAATCCAAAACACAGCACTAGACCAGCTACAAGGAAGACAATTAACTCTATCCCAGCTGAAACCAGACAGTGCCGCAGACCCTATGACTAGTCTCTGTGCGTCTTGAGGGGTTTTTGCTTGAGACTAGGCCTCCTGTGGTCTCACGGGCTGGGCACCCAACAGCCCTCGGGATGCAGGAGGAACACTGCCGGAGCCTGTCTTCCCATTCAGCTCTAGCCAAGAGGCTGCAGGAGATCTCCACAGCAGGGAGCGAAGCACTGGAAGGCAGGAGGATGGGGAGACTCACTTCAAGAGCTCACTCCTGATCTCTGCTAAAATGCTGATGTAGACCTGTCCACAACTGAAGCAGCCGATTACTTTCAGAGGTGGCCCAGGCTGTCGTGCATGGAAAATCCACAGCGGGGCTGAGTAGAAATATAGTCCAAGCAGGCAGAAGCTAGATCACCAACTTCTACCAAGTCCTGTTGAGCACACCAACCACTGTATGCACAGTGTACAACTGATAAAGAATTTGGCTCCGCTTGTCCCTGGAAGGGAAAACTGTGCAGTATTCGGACCCAGCAGGCAAATTCCTCTCAGATCTGACATCCTCTCAGCAGAGCCCAGGGTCACTAGAGTCTCCAGTGACAGCCTCGAGTATCTCCTGGCCTGGATATGCCATCCAGTGAGCTGAACGATATACCAGCAAGATACTCTCTTCCTCATTTCTCATGCCTGTGCAGGAAGGCTATCCCTGCCACATGACATTGCATCTGCTTTGAAGAGGGAGAATCAAAAAAGCCTCCAGGGTTGACTAAACAGCTGAAATTCCTTCCCATTTGTGAACAGGATGTACTTGCCTTTCTTCCTCCACTTACTGAATAGAAAGGAGTGAGCGTTCAGTAGAAGTGCTCTTTCTAGAAGTACTCCTTTAAAGCACCTAAAATCACTGGCTGTGGAAATGGTTTAGGAATGGTGAATACAGCTACTCTAGAAAGTCAGTGGTACCTCTCGGTAGAGAGGCTATGCCACACAGAAGAGCTGAAATGCACTTCAGGCAGGAAGAAAGAAGCCCAGGGAGCTTGTGCTGTGCATGGAGCCCAATTGACCCCGGCACTGAGAACCAGAACATATTACGGAAACTCTTGAGAAAATGCTGCTGCGTACACTAAAACAGTGCTGAGAACACTAAAACCATTGCGCCCATTGCCGTCAGAAGTGTACTGCTCCAAATCCAGGCTGATTCACACAATCATCATTTAAAAATAATTGGGAAAACAATGCCAGAAGCAGGAGGAAGCTCCCTTATGTTCTGTTTCCTTCCTTTCCCAAATGTGACATGACTTGTTATAAGGAATTTTTTTACGATGAGGGTGGTGAAACACTGGAACAGGTTGCCCAGAGAGGTGGTAGATGCCCCATCCCTGGAAACATTCAAGGTCAGGTTGGACGGGGCTCTGAGCAACCAGAGCTAGTTGAAGATGTCCCTGCTCATTGCAGGGGGGTTGGACTAGATGGCCTTTAAAGGTCCCTTCCAACCCAAACCATTCTATGATTCCATGAGCCGCACCACCGATAGTCCTGTAGCAGAGAGAGACATGTAATCAAATACCTTGTCACTCAGCCTGGAAGCCATCCGTATACTAAAATGGGAGCTTCCCAGCTCTTCAGAGGACAGAGCACAGAGGTGGGTCCTGGGCAATGTTCTTCTCATTTGCTTAGACAGGCACTACTCCCTCAGCATTGTACTGGAAACACAACTGAAGGCAGTGAAGAGTCCAGGTCCCAGCACTGAGGCCAGAGAGCTGGAAAGCGTGTCCTCTGCAATTTTCCACTGTCCTCAAAAGGCTGTCTCTGGATCCTTTCAGGTCTGACAGCAGATCCTTGGCTGTGCTCTGTGCTCATCTCGAGAGCGCAGGTCAGCAGGTCAAAGGAAAGCGGAGGGGTTATGCACTGCTGCAAGAGATCAGTCCAACCAGAGACATGGAGAGACAGTGTTTGTGAGGCATGTTCTCCTGCACGAGCAGCCTTGCTGTATGTGTCAAGAGGGAGAGCAGGGGCAGCAGGATTTCCGTCACTGCATCGAGGAACAGTCTGGAGTGTTGGTGAAGCTTTGGGATCCTTTCACATGCCCAGCGTCAGCTACACTTGGGAACTACACCAGTGTCATACACCCCCATTCCCAAGAAATAGAAGACTTGCTTATGCTGGTGGAGGGGAAGGTAAGCTGAGTGTCGTGGTTTAGCCCCAGCCAGCAACTAAGCACCACGCAGCCGCTCACTCACTCCAAATGTCCCCCCCTTCCTTCTTCTTCCCCAGCTTCATATACTGAGCATGACATCATATGGTATGGAATACCTCTTTGGTCAGTTTGGATCAACTATCCTGGCTGTGTCCCCTCCCATCTTCTTCTGCACCTGGCAGAGCACGGGAAGCTGAAAAGTCCTTGACTAGTGCAGCAACAACTAAAACATCTCTGTATTATCAACACTGTTTTCAGCACAAATCCAAAACATAGCCCCATACCAGCCCCACATAAAGAAAATTAACTCTATCTCAGCTGAAACCAGGACACTGAGCACTTGTTTATTATTTTCACACATCTCTCAGGTCAAATGCAGTGTGCACTGCATTACTCACTGAGGAGACCTGTCTCTTGTACAGAGAGCCAGAAGTATTTCAGAGTTAAGGAACACAGCTGTCTACTATGATACTTTTGATCACTGTTAGGTTATGTGATAAAGCTCATGCATACCCACAAAGGAGCTCACAGAGACGATGGTGGGAGGACAAGCCCAAATAATACCCTGACTGGCTACACCCAGGCCCATCACAGGGGCCATCAGCTCATCAAAGGCCCATCTGCACAAGCCTAGAGGAGCACACGATGCACACAGGGGCACACAATGGCAGGCAGGTCCCCAAACCAAGAACCCCCCAGGAGCAAACACCCTGTCTGGGCCCCTCCCATGGCTGTCCCAGCAGAGCCATCAGCCCTGGTGTCCCAGCATGAGTGGTGCTGAGCAGCTCTCTGCATCACCTTTCTGACTAATGGGGGTTGCTGCCTAGGGTTGGGACACATCATGGAATGCAGGGGAAGACCAGTGGAGGACTGCACAGGACTTCCCTGCTAACGGGAAGCAGAGAATGAATTCCTCACTTTGCTTGGCTTAACCGTGCAGCTGTTGCTTTGCCTATCCAACTGTCACTAACACCCTCGAGTCTTTTCACCTTCCTTCTCTTTCCTCCCCATCCCATGGGAGAGGGGACAGAGCAAGAGGCTGGGTGGGTGGGTGGGTGGCTGAGGTCCACCCACTGCATGGTAAGAGATCGGAGAACACAGCAGATGACCTGGAAGGCAGAAGACAGAGGCCCCGCCAAGCACCTCTGGCTGTGCGCAGAAGGCAGCCCCAGACCGTGGAGGGAGCCGGGGCCCATCCCCGGGACACCTCCCCAAGTCGCTTCCTCCTCCTCCTCCTGCTCCTCTTCCTCCTCCTCCTCGTGGCAGCCCTGCATGTCGGGCACAGCCAGGCTGCTCCATTGGGAGCACTACGTCTAGGTAGGGTGGGCAACAATGGAGGCACCGGCTCCGCGGTGGGTGGGAGGCAGAAGTCCCGCAGGGAGGCACGGAGGGGCCGCGGCTGCTGCAGGGGCGTTTGGCAGGCAAGTGGGGGGGCCGGGAGTGGTGTGGCAGGGCAGAGAAACGCAGGGCTGAGTCCACGTTGGACTTTCCCTATGAGCCACATGGGTCCATGATCCTCTTCCAGTCTCCGCGGTTCCCTTACAGAGAAGCATCTCACAACACAGAATGAAAAGCTTTCTCATCTGTATTTCCTTACAGCTGTGCACGCAGGCCATGCTTCTTGGCCACACCATTTTCTTGAGCCTCGAGTCTATCCTGGGGGGGGAAAACTCAGCCTTTATTCACTTCCTAGGGTGAGCACTTCTTTTCTGTCTTGCCTTCAGGTGCAACGTACCTTCTTATGTTCTTGGCTGAGGCTCAGAGGTGCAAAAGAGCAGAGCAGTGGGAACGGGGAGAGCTCAGAGATGTGCCCCAGGGGGCTTTGCCTTGCAAAGCTGCGTTTGCTAGCGGCTCCATCCTTGTGCTGCTTCCACTGTTGGGCCCACTCTCACTTCCTTTGCGATCTGCCAGGTCCAACCCAAAAGGCCCCTCTGCAGCTACTGCTTCTGAAGAAGTGTCTCACAACATGTCATCAACACGTTTTTCCTCTGTTTGATTATAGCTGTTCCCATGGAGAGTGCTCTTCCAGCTGCCGGGCTGGATCTCAGGTTTGATCCTCAGGAGCATCCCAAGGGTATGTTGTCAATCTCTGTTTAGCAGAAGGAATAAACATGTACTTTTTAGTATTTATGTGCGAGTTAACAGAAGACTTTCTCTGAAGGTCTTCAAGGAGGTCGTGGTCTGCCGGTGGCTGGCACTCATAAGTCTCGACCATTTGTTCACTTTGAGAGCAGCCAGGTCACAGGGAAAAGCTCACTCTAGCCCCTCCGCAGCTGTTGGTCTGCAGACCAACATTTAATGACTACTGGTATTGCACAGTGAGCATAATGCATTCTTTGCATGAAAATTTTCCACCCAGAACATCACTCGGGTGCCTTTGCAGCTTTGGCATCTCAACCTACATCTGTGTCCCCTGCTCATCTTCCATGCGTCTTCCGTTCACTTATGAAGAAGTAGGTCGCAACACATCAGGGAAACGTTTCTGCTCTGGATGTGATTATGGCTGTGGCTGTAGGCTGTGTTTCTTCAGCTTGTGAGGTGGATGCCATTCTAGACCTTCAGGGGGAATGCAGGGCTAAGGCGTTCAGATTTGGTTGTCTATTTTTTATGACTTTATAATACTGTATTGCAGTCCTGAGGAATCCAGGGTCCTCAGCAAGCACTCCTTGCCTGAAGCCCGGGGGCACAGCTGGACGTAGCGATCGTTCAGCCTCTCAAACACACTGCGCGACTGTCAGCAGCGCAGAACACACAAATATGTGGGACTGTCTCATCTCCTACAGGTGCTGGGGGTGGGGGTGAGAAAACTCCACAGGCTGCACATTGCAAATGGCTGCTAATGTACTGTGCAGCTGTGGCGCTGGCCATCCTGGCGTCCATATGCCTTCTGGCAGCTTTGGATCACCTGCTTACATCGCTGCTGAAGAACAGGAAACAGTGCGTTGGTTTTCCCAGCATTCTTGGTTGGATGGCTGCTCGGCACAGCGAACCGTTTCCAGTGGCAGCATCCTGGAGTGCAGTTCACTGAGGGCAGCACTCTGTTAGCATTTCATAGAATCAGAATCATAGAGCTGTGGAACAGTTTGGTTTGGAAGGGACCTTTAAAAATCACCTAGAGCCAACCCCTGCCATGGGCAGGGACATCTTCCACTAGGTCAGGTTGCTCAAAGCCCCATCCAACCTGACCTTGAACGCTTCCACGGATGGGGCATCCACAGCTTCTCTGGGCAACCTGTTCCAGTGCCTCACCACCCTCATCATAACAAATGTCCTCCTTCTGTCCAATCTAAATCTACCCTCTTTCAGTTTAAAACCGCTGCCCCTTGTCCTGTCACTATAGGCCTTCATAAAAAGTCTCTCTCCATCTTGCTTATAAGCCCCCTTTATACATTGAAAGGCTGCAATAAGGTCTCCCCGGAGCCTTCTCTTCTCCACACTGAACAACCTCAACCTCAGCTGTTGGGGTTGTTGCTTCTGTTGTGAGAGGTTTTTACCACCAGCCTCTTAATTCATATTAATGTGGATTCTTTTCCAAAACCCATTCTTTGTGTTGCAGAGAACCACTGCTTCCTATTGTCAACATTGCCTCAAAGAAAGATGCAGCTACAAGTGAAGCCAAAGCAAAATTAGAAAAAGAAAGAAAACTCACCAAAATTGCCATGGAAATAGAAGGTCCCACCAATCAGAGGAACATCATAATATAGTCGTAGACTGTGAAAACATTTTGGCCTCCTGTTGTCAGCTTCAAAGAGAGGGAAAGGAGGAAGGTCCCTCTTTTGCTGCAGGAGGTGCTGGTCCATTATGAAGCCAGTCAGAAAGGCACTCACACTCTGTACAGCATTGTTTTCAGTGCTCTTTGTTCCACCTAAGGCTCTAAAGCAAGAGAAGGTGGCATAGATAGAGAGTCTCATGGTGCTTTGGATGCTGGGAAACCCATCTTGGAGCCACCTGGCACTGACTCTGTCTGACATGGGAGCAGCTTCTAGTATCCTCTCACAGAAACCATCCCTGCAGTCCCCCTGCTGCCAAAACCTTGCCACATAAACCCAATACAGTAGAAGAATAGCAAAGACCTCCCATCGACTCTTATATGGAGATAAGCTGCTAAACATTGGTCTTGATTGGCAAGACATTTGAAAGAAGCCTGAAAGTTGCATATGTCAGGGCATATGTCAGTGGCACAAGGCATGAGCTGAAGGGCAGAGGAAGAAAGGGAACACCCTCATAGTACATTAGATTCTGCTCCTGACTGAGCTTTCTTACACCTCAAAGAGGGCCTCACCTCACTGGGAAGGGTGCCAGAGGTACATCCTCAGTGACTGCCCCCAGGCAGGTGCCTACCACACTGCTGGTGCCACCCGCAGACCATTTGCCCTGACTGAGATGAAAGACACCATACATTGCCCCACACATTCCTTTTTATTGCTTTTCCAAAGTCTGCGTGGCTTTCTTGTATGCTTTTTCCTCTTCCCAAATATTGATTTTTTTAAAAGCAAAGTTTATACATAGTTCAGAATTGTGTTAAAGCCTTTGTTAGCATGGAAGTTGCTGTCTACTGGGATGTGCAGATGTCTTGGTAGAGGTGGGCTAGATACAGAGATCAAAGACATAGGATTGTTGATGGGAGGAGAATGGAGAGAATAACCAAGAGTCTTGGTCATGACAGTGCCCTGCATGTTAAGCACCTCTAGCAGGGGAAAGATAGCAATTCTTATTGCTGTCTGTGTAAAATGTGGAGGAAAGCAATGTGGAGAAAGAAACATTGTGGATAAAGAACAATGACCAAGGGAACAGAGGCAAGCAGGCCATGCCTCTGTAGTGCTTAGGGAAGGGGGAGGGGTTGGGAAGGATGCAGGCAGGAAGGCTCTCTGAAGAAAAGACCACAGAAAGACCAGCAGAGAAGCCAGGAACTGGCAACGATTGTCAGTGCGAGAAGTGTGGGAGAGGAAGAGGAGTCAGATCCACTTTTTGACAGCTGTTAGGGGAATTCTGAAAGATCTCATTGCATTGCGTCTCCAGTTGCTCTTGAGAGCTTCGGTGAAGCTATACCCTGCTCAGATGGCTACATGCACATTCCCATCCTCCTGTCACTCACTTCTGGGATGGACGTAAGAGAGCTGTAGGATCTTGTCCAGCTATGATGCCTTCTGTCAGAACAGCTTGTAAGCATCTTGGGCATAAAGTGGAGCAAGAGTTGACAATCCAGTTAGCATTAAGGACCATGTTGTCCAACCTGTCTCTCAAGACTAACCTTTCTTCAGTCAGGTGGCTGAATGCACACTTCTCCGAGACCTATCAAGACCAAACTGAGCAGAGTCTGTGATTGTCCTGAAGTAACTTCAGAACTCACAATTATAATGAGTAGATAACATGTGCCATGATGAAGAATGGAATAAGAACCACACACAGGCTGATACCTTTGTCATGGTTTAACCCCAGTAGGCAGCTAAGCCCCACCCAGACGCTCGCTCACTCCCCACCAGTGGGATGGAGGGGAGAATTGGAAGGGTAAAAGTGAGAAAACCTATGAATTGAGATAAAGACAGTTTGATAGGTAAAGCAAATGCCACACAAGCCAGCAAAGCAAAATAAGGAATCCATTCACTACTTCCCATGGGCAGGCAGGTGTTCAGCCATCTCCAGGAAAGCAGGGCTCCATCACACATAATGGTTACTTGGGAAGGCAAATACCGTAATGCCAAGTGTCCCCTGCTTTCCTTTTCTTCCCCCAGCTTTTACTGTTGAGCATGATGTCATATGGTATGGAATATCCCTTTGGTCAACTGGGGTCAGCTGTCCCAGCTGTTTCCTCTCCCAACTTCTTGGGCATCCCCAGCCTACTCACCAGCTGGGCAGTCTGAGATGCAGAAAAGGCAAAGGCCTTGAGGCTGTATAGGCACTGCTCAGCGTTAACTAAAACATCAGTGTGTTATCAACACTATGTTCAGCACAGATCCAAAACATTACCCCATACAAGCTACTATGAAGAAATTTAACTCTATCCCAGCCAAAACCAGTGCATTCTCCACCCTGCATTCCATACCATTTATGTCATGCTCAGGTCCTGCACTATCACAATAAATCCTCATTAACCACCACCTCTTCCCATCTTTTGATATATATATACAGATACCATTCCCTTAGACCATGGATTACCCCCCTGTAAAATGTCCACAAAATGCCCACAAAATGTCCATTGAGTTAATTTAGTCCATGACTTTGGGCTCCATCTGTTATGATGGTCGCTCAGGATAGGAGAGGTAGTGTGTTATATGGCACTAAAACCAGCTCAAGCCGGGTCAAGGCTGCACTTGCACTGCCTCGTGTGAGGTTCGTCCTTCATTGGTTCACGTGGTTTCTGCTGTAGTACTTCCTGTAACATGCAACTCAAATCATGGGTTGCAAAAATTTAAAGGTATAGCCATTACAATCTCCACTCCTGGTCCCTTTGGACAAGGCCATAAGGTTTAACATTGCAATGAACTCCTCCTCTTGCCCTAGCCTGGCTAGCAGCAAGGGGTTCCTGCTATAATACCTTTGACATATGGCAGCCACAGCAGTGGTGACATACAGCATCATGTGACACTACCATCATACAAGTCAAATCATGGATTATTTTCACTCAGGATTAAATCCCCTTGAGGTACACATTGGAATTCCCCATCCTTCCACATTACCCGCCAAGTGCACTCAGGTCCTTGAGCAAAAGCAATCTCACAAATGGGTTTGCCTTTTCCCAAGGAAGGAATAATCCAGACCGTCTTTTCCAGCCAGTTCCTTGTATGTACTATGGAGACCTTATCTCCTTTCCACAGTGTGCAGGGGTGCAGGGGTTTTGATTGGGCAGGGCCAGGTTGACTGGCAGGTACTCTAGTGTTAACTAGCCAAGTGGCTTCTGCTAAATGTGTATCCCAGTGCTTGAATGTCACACTGGTGAAAGGCCCACTGGTGGGCCTTTGGTACAGTACTTCAGACCTGTAGGTCCCTGAAGTACTCTCTCCTGAGGTAGTCTATGCCAAGGATGCATGGAGCCTCTGGGCCAGTCACAATGAGATGCTTTTGCCACTCATTCCCAGTTAGGCTTACCTCAGTCTCCAGCGCAGACAGCTGTTGGGATCCTCCCGTCACTCCAGAAATACAGGTGGATTCTGCCCCTTTGTAATCTGATGGTATTAGAGCACACTGTGTACCGGTGTCCACTAGAGCTTTATACTCCCAGGGGGCTGATGTGCTAGGTCATCGAACCCACACAGCCCAGTAAACCTGGTTGTCCCTTTCCTCCACCTGGCTGAAGGCAGGGCCCCTCTAGTCCTGGTTGGAGTCTTCATTACTTGATTTTTGTAACTGTAAACCAGAAGTCCCTTCATCAGTGTCAAAAGTAAGATCAGTCCTTCTACTCTGCCCAACAGAAACTGGAGGAGTAATTTTCCTGGATGGATGCCTTTGGGCTGTTGTTCGTTCTTGCAGTTCCTGTACCCGAGCTTCTAGTCTCCAGGTAGGTTCACCAACCCAGTTCCTCATGTCCTCCCCCAGTCATGCAAGAACCACCACAGGGTGGCACATGGTGTGCGCCACTGGCACCCTTTCCCTTGAGCAGAAAAAGGCTGACTCTTAAAAGCAGAGACATTGGTCGGTATGAGCGAGGAAGACATACCCTTTTTTAACTGCCAGGACAATTGTTGGGACAGTTTCTCCACAGCCGAGACACAGGTCCATAGGGAGGAAGCGAGAATCTCTTCCAATTCTTGGAGCTGGCTGGCCAAACCATCCACAGCTGGTGCCTCCATGTCTGTCCAGCTCATTATCGCCGGGATGTTGGCATATGACATCAGTGTACTTCTCACAAACTTTCACCACATGGACCGTGTGCACTGGATTTCATCCGGGTCTTTGGATACCTGGTTATCATCCAAGTTGCTATAGATCACCTCCACCACAGCTAATTGCCTCAGATACTGTATACCTCCCTCAATGCTGGTCCATTTGCTTTGGGAATTTGCGAGATCTTCCTTGAAGGGATACCTGTCCTTCACACTTGATGGGAGCCACCTCCAGAGACTGAGGACTGCTGCCCCTTTTCCACTCCCTTTGTCAATGGCATTATACCTAGCAATATACCTAGCAATGGATCCCAGCTTCTGGGCTCCCTTACCCTCTAATTTCTGACTATTGGCCCCAATATCTCAGTATCAGAGCAGACAGCTGATAATTTGCTCACCTGGATGACAGCTGAAATCTTTCCACATATCTTGCAATTCACTTAGGGATAGGGATCGGGTGGTTTCTGACTCATTTATGAGTTCAGTCCCTTCCCCCTCCAGTTCTTGTGACTGCTCTGCTGCAGAACAGGCTGTCTTCTAATTCTCCCTCCTGCTCCCTCTTAAAAGCTTCTTCATCCCTTACTAAATGAGTTGGCTTCCACTTACATTGTTTCTTCTTGATTATAGGGGCGACTGATATAGTTGAGGGCTGGGTCTCTGGTTTAGCCGCAGTGTCTGTTTGTATGTCTTCAGATCCAGAGACCCTCTCTTCTCCTTGAGGGTGCTGAATTGTACTGAACAGTGCTTGGTAGGCACAGGACAAGCCCCAGCACAGTGCAGTACATTGTGCCTCTTTGGAATAGCCAGGGCATCTTTTTTTTAAACATTCTATCACTTCATCAGGATCCCGCGCTTGTTCGGGAGTGAAGTCCCAGACCACCGGAGGTGACAACCTTTCTAGATACCTGCCCATATTCTCTCACATGCCTTGCCAACCATAACCACACTGCCTCCGGACCTGGGTGGTATTCCTAAAGAGTTGGTTAACCTTAGAAAAAGCCAAAACAATATTCCTAAGAAGTACCAATAGGAGTATTTTTGTTACCCAATGATGTTCAAGATACTGAAGAGTTATTGTAATGAGGGAGAAAACATCACAGAAGAAGGTGGTGAAGGTGCCATTCTGTATTCCCTCCACCAAAAACCTCTCAGAGGAAAAAGTGTAATTGTTAACTGTCTCCATGAGATGGTTCCTGAAGTCCAGTAACAGCTTCTGTGCAGAGCCCAAATACCAGATTAAGCTCAAGGCCAGTGATAAAGCTCCAAGGCAGAACACCACTAACCACTACTGACCTCAGCAAACTGCAAAAGCCAAAAACAGTCTTTAACATATACAGCAAAAAAGGGAGCATGGCACAGATCAGATAAATTAATGTCGAGAACACATAAGTCAATATCGCAACCAGAAACTGTTAACAGATTATAATAATAACTATAAATTCCTTCTAATACGTTCTGGTTAAATCTGTTGTTATCTCAAACCCTTTGAACCCCACACTGGGCACCAAAAAAGACTGTCATGGTTTAACCCCGGCTGGACACTAAGCGCCACACAGATGCTCTCTCACTCCCCACCAGTGGGATGGAGGGGAGAATCAGAAGGGTAGAAGTATGAAAAGTTGTGCGTTGGAATAAAGACACTTTAATAATAAAAACATATTTCTAAAAACTGTGAGGAAAAAAAAACCCAACCAAAGAGATAGGAAAATAAAACCCAAGAAAAAAAAGTGATGCAAAAGAAAAAAATTGCTCACCACCAACCAACAAAAGCCCTGCCAGCCCATGCCAACCCCCAGCCCTAGTTTGATTGCTGAGCATGATGCCATATGGTATGGAATAGGCCTTTGGTCAGTTGGGGTCAGCTGTCCCGGCTGTGCCCCCTCCCAGCTCCTTGTGCACCCCCAGACTATTTGCTGGCAGGGCAGTCTGAGGAGCAGAAAAGGCCTTGACGCTGTGTAAGCACTGCTCAGTAGTGACTAAAGCATCAGTGTGTAACCAACACAATTCTCAGCACAAAAATAAAACATAGCCACACACAAGCTACTACGAAGAAATTTAACTCTATCCCAGCCAAAAGAAGTATACCACAAGTTTCCTTCAAGGCTCTACAGCAGAATACCCCTGAGAATCTGCAGAGCCATCACCTGCATCCACACCTGCAGCCAAAGGCAGAAGAGAATAGCTGCCATGCTATATTCCAATATATGTCTTCAGCTTTGAATGGCAGCGAACGCATTTCAAATACACAATTACTCCCCAACCCGTCTTCTCCTTCCAGTCACAAGCACCTGGCAAAGGGTTACCAGGTGCTGGCAGAAGCACCATGTATTGGCACAAAAACAACCGTACGCGGAGCTGCTGGGGGAAAGGACTCGCGGACTTGCAAGAGGTCACACAAGCTCTGAACTCTTCCCTAACCATTCAAAAATGGGTTCAAGACATGTTGTGAGACACTTCTTCATGAGCAACATCTGCAGAGGGGCCAGGGTGACCTTCTGGGTAGGACCTGGCAGCTCTCAAAGGAAGTGAAGACTCACGACTTACCCACACATACCCTCCAAAAGTCCATAGAAGGATCCCACTGAGAATGTGCAGTTTGTGGGATGGTGGCACAGGTACGTCTTGAACATTTGTTCACTTTGAGAGCAGCCAGGTCCCAGGCAAAAGCTCAGTCCAGCCCCTTTGCAGCCATGAGTGTCTCGACCTGTGCGATGATCCCATGTTATCATACGTTCCCTTTCCATTCACGGCAGTTCCCCTATGGAGCAGCCAGTCACAGCATGGAATAAAAACTTTTCTCTGTATTTCATGGCAGGTGTGCCTGTAGGCTGTATATATAAAGGGACCCTGCTGCACTGCCTCTCTCCTCTCCCTTTTCTGAGGGACAGCTCTGCCTCTCATGGGCAGGGAAGGGCATCATGTGGAACAGGTTTTCCCTGCTGCTGAGGTCAGAGTGCCTTTGGTGATTTAATCTCAGTCAGCTGGAGCAGTGGAGAAGACTGCATCTGCTAAATGCAGCTGGGTTTAGCTTAGCTTTAGCATTCTGTACTAAATGTTGGGAGAGGAGTTCTCATGCATATGGGAAGGAAATGGTTGCAGCCTGAAGTTATTTTGTGCCATGCTTTCAAAATGTTTCCTTCAGTCTGGCTGCCAGAGCAACTCCAGCAGCGGTTATGATTCCTCCCAAGGTGCAGTGGAAGGAAAGCAAAGTTGGGGAAGGAGAGAAGAAAATAAGGGGATTGGATTGTTTCTTTCTTTCTTATTTTAAATTAGTCTTTTTAATTCCTATCAGGGAGGATTCTTTTCTGAGATGCATTCTTATTGTTGCAGAGAACCAGTACTGGGTAATACACAGCCTTGAAAAGAGAAGCCCTGGTTAAAGATGAAGGCAGAGCAACAGCAGTAAAAGAGAGAAAGAAAGATGAGAAAGGTACATGGCTGTCTTTACTTATGTTTTATGGGAGTTCTATATGCAAGTGCAGTTGAAGGCAGCACCTTGTCTGTGTCAGTTTGTGTAGCCGGCCATGTCAGTGTCGTGTGTGTGTCTGCATGTCTGCCTGTGGGATACATCCTCAGCTTCGCTTCTGGTTGAACCTGCAAAGGGGAAAGCAGCAGCTCCATCCTTCAGCCTGGGGCAGAGACCTGAGGGTCCTGGGCACACTAGGCTGGCCTCCAGGGACCAGGCGGGAGGGAGTCCTGGGCCTGAGCTGCCAGAGGTGGCAGCTGCAGACAACATCACCTAACATCTGGCATAGTGAGCTGCATCATCAACCTGTGACTATTCCTACGATTACATGCGTATGAGTGAGTGTGCTGGTGTGTGTGAAAGTGTGAGTGTGTGAGTGAGGGAGTGAGCATTAGCATCTGTGAATGCGTGTGAGCCGAGCATGAGACTTAGTGATGCCGTGAGAGTGAGTGCAAGAGCGTGTGTGATTGTGTGAATGTATCTGTGTGTGTTTGTGAGAGTGCTGAAGTGAGTTTGAGTGAGCGTGAGTCTCTGTGAGAGCATGACAGTGTAAGAGTGTGACTGAGTGCTGCTGAGTGTGAGCACATATGAGTGTGCCTGAGCAAGTGTGTGCCTGTGACTGACAGTGTGTGCCGGTGGGTGTGACTGTGTAAGTGACAGTGCCTCTGTGTGAGTGAGCATTTGTGGATGAGACTATTTTTGAGTGTTTGCACGTGTTTGCAAGCGAGGAGACTCAAGTGTGTCCTTGAGTGTGTGTGAGATCGTGTCTATTGATGTGTGTGTATATTACTGAGTGAGTGGCTTTGTGTGTGTGTGACAGTGTGTTCTCGTGTGTGTGTGTTTTTCTGAGTAAGACTGTCAGCATGTTAGTGTATATCTGTGGTGTGTGTGAGAGTGTATCAGCGTGTGTGTTTATACATGTGATTGCTAGAGTGTTGTTATGTGGGTGTGTGCAAGTGTGTGTATGTAAGGCTAAGTGCTAGGTCCTGCACTTGGGTCACAATGCAACCCCATGCAATGCTACCAACTTGAGGAAGAGTGGCTGGAAAGCTGCCTGGCAGAGAAGGACCTGGGGGTGTTGGTCGACAGCTGACTGAATATGAGCCAGCAGTGTGCCCAAGTGGCCAAGAAGGCCAATAGCATCCTGGCTTGTATCAGAAATAGTGTGGCCAGCAGGAGTAGGGAAGTGATTGTGCCCCTGTACTCGGCACTGGTGAGGCCGCACCTCGAATACTGTGTTCAGTTTTGGGCCCCCCACTACAGGAGAGACATTGAGGTGCTGGAGCGTGTCCAGAGAAGGGCAACGAAGCTGGTGAAGGGTCTGGAGCACAAGTCTGATGAGGAGCGGCTGAGGGAGCTGGGGTTGTTTAGCCTGGAGAAAAGGAGGCTGAGGGGAGACCTTATCGCTCTCTACAACTACCTGAAAGGAGGTTGTAGAGAGGTGGGGGTCAGTCTCTTCTCCCAAGTAACAAGCCATAGGACAAGAGGGAATGGCCTCAAGTTGTGCCAGGGGAGGTTTAGACTGGATATTAGGAAAAATTTCTTCACTGAAAGGGTTGTCAAGCATTGGAACAGGCTGCCCAGGGAAGTGGTTGAGTCTCCATCCCTGGAGGTATTTAAAAGAGGTTTGGATGAGGTGCTTAGGGACATGGTTTAGTGGTGGACTTGGCAGTGCTAGGTTAACAGTTGGACTCGATGATCTGAAGGGTCTTTTCCAACCTAAATGATTCCATGATTCTATGTCTGAGTGTGTATGTGTGGGTACCTATGCTAAACAGAACAATGAAAATACAGCTACAATTAAAAGGATTTCTGGAACTTATACCAAATAGATTTTGCTGGGAAATACTCTTCCTCTGATGGTTTACTATGCAAAGACAAGGACATCAGTTTTTGAAAGAAACAAAGCCCATCACAAGTGCGACTTAGTTAAGAAATTATGATTCCCAATGATAAACAAATGTTTCCACTACTAGATATGAGTTGTTTCTCATATAAAGAATGTAAACATGCTCTCTTCATTTCTTCTCTTTAGTTTAGCTGTTAGCCAGTGGTGGCTGTACCAGTTGAAACATTTGGAGATTGAGAGGTCTGTGAATTTCCTTGAAATAAACATCTCCCTGAATTTTACTTTGATTGAATGAATAAATTGTAGGAAATGTTTTGATTCTAATGTTGAAAGATAAAGCAAATCATACTGAAAGTATCTTAGGACCTCACCACCTGCACCTGAGAGAAGCTCAGCATCACTACAACAAAGCGATAGACACAGGTAGGCACAGCGCAGTGGGGTTTACAGCAGTCAGCAGTAAACATTAAGCTTGCCCATAGGCATTACCATAAAATTGGGAACTATCAATCAGGACTTTGGCACTTCTCTAAATCATTTACTTAGCTATTCAAGACTGAGTTTCGCCATTCCAGCCTCCGTCCTCACATCCGCAGCTAAATCCTTCCTTCAGCTCTGAGGGACTGTCCTGCTCTTTCCCTGCAGAGCAGGCATGATTAGAGAGGAGACCTGAGATACACATCTGATTCCCCTCCCAGGCTCATGAGAGCACCGAACTCCATGTGCCCTACTTCTTCAGCAAGTGTACTAACCACCAAGCTATTATATATAATAAGGTCAGGCCACCACTTCCTCCTCTTGTGGCCAGGTTTTGGAATGAAACTGTGTTATGCTCTGGGCTTTCATCAATAGGGCTGACTAGTTTATGAATGTCAAACAGATTTAAGCTTGAGATAAGTACCGAGACATGCTGTTTAGCTGCCTTGGGGTATGCGCCTTGGCAGAACATTCAATATGAAGGAGCTTTACCCATGGAGATTTGAAAGCCTACAAACTCTGCTACTGTTTAGGCTGCCTAAATAGTTATGTGGAGTTAAGATGAATCATGTACTGGGACTGAAATTACTTCCATTTCATCTGAATCACGCTTTTGGTGGCTTTCTGTACCTCGGCCTCATGTTCAGCTTTCATGATGCTTGTGGACCTCTGTCCTGGTTTTGGCTGGGATAGAGTTAATTTTCTTCCTAGTAGCTGGTACAGTGCTGTGTTTTGGATTTAGCATGAGGATAATGGGATAGTGCAATGGGATGTGTTTTGGATTTAGCATGAGGATAATGGGAGGTTTAGACTGGATATCAGGAAATTTTACTTCACTGAAAGGGTTATCAAGCATTGGAACAGGCTGCCCAGGGAAGTGGTTGAGTCGCCATCCCTGGAGGTATTTAAAGGACGTTTGGATGAGGTGCTTAGGGACATGGTGTAGTGGTGGTCTTGGTAGTGTTAGGTTTACGGTTGGACTCTTAAAGGTCTTTTCCAACCTATACGATTCTGTGATTCTGTGATTCCTTTTCATTACAAATTATTATAATATTATTATTATTATTGTTCTTATTGTTATATTTCAATTATTAAACTGTTCTTATCTCAGCCCATGAGTTTTCTTACTTTTACCCTTCTGATTCTCTCCCCTCTCCCACTGGTGGGGAGTGAGCAAGCAGCTGTGTGGTGCTTAGTTGCTGGCTGGCATTAAACCACGAGAGTCCTTTTTGGCATCCAACGTGAGGCTCAACGCGTTCAGATAACAACAGATCTGACCAGAGCATATTAAAATAATTTTGTTATAAGCATTCATTCTATTAGTTTAATAGTTGCTGGTCACAATGTTGTTATATTTGTTCGCATGGTTGTATTATGTAAATCGTCACTTGCAGTATGTATTCTCTGCAGTGCTGTTTATCACTTCTGGGAGACGGGTCAGGATTATCATTTGACTGTACCGTGTAACATCGACTTATGATATGATAATATTACTGGTAAAAACCTAATTTGGTATTTGTACTTGGTATTGCTGTCATCTCCGTACCTTGGGCGCCATCTCTCATAAATTATTAATAATGACACTCTTCACCTTTTCTCCTTGGAGAACCAATCTATGGGGAAGACAGTGGGGATGCTTTCCCCTGTTCTTTCACGTTGCCTTTTTCCTTCAGGCTAGTTACACCAGCTCATGAGAATTTTTAATATCCTTGGGATGTTCAAGTCAGCATGCTCCTATTTCTATGTCTCCTGAATGTGTTTCAGGTCTTGTTTAGGGTTAAACAACTATTTAAAAAAATCACCCAGAGATCTGCCCCGAGGCTGGATGGTCATGGGTGGTATGGCATGTGGGAGAATACAGGCAGGTACCTGGAGAACTTCTCACCTCCAATGGTATGGAACTTCATTCCCGAACAACTAAAGGATCCTGATGAAGTGATAGAATGCTTGGAAAAAAAAAAATGCCGTGGTTATTCCAAAGAGGCACAACTTATCACACTGTGCTGAGCGTTGGCTAGTATCTACCAAACACTGCTCGGTATTATGCAGCACCCTCAGGGAGAAGAGAGGGAAAACAAACAAACAGGCACTGCGGCTGCTCCAACCCCAGAGACAGGCACTGTGGCTACTCCAACCCCATGACAGGAGCTGCAGCTGAACCAGAGAACCAATCCATGCCAGTATCAGATGCCCTTATACACAATAAGAAATACTGGAAGCCAAAGTCAGCTCATTTAGTAAGGGATGATGAAAAAGCAGGGCCATCACAAGGAGAGGTGGAGGAAGAGGATGAACTCGTAAATGAGGCGGTAACCACCTGATTCCTATCCCTGAGTGAGCTGCAAGATAAGCTAAAAGATTTCAGCCATTGTCCAGGTGAGCACATTGTCACCTGGCTGCTCCAATGCTGTGATAATGGGGCCAGTAGCCAGGAATTAGATGGTAAGGAAGCCAAGCAGCTGGGATCCCTTTCTAGGGAAGGGGGCATTGACAAAGTGATTGGAAAAGGGGCACAAGCCCTCAGCCTCTGGAGGTGACTCCTGTCAGATGTGAAGGAAAGATATCCCTTCAAGGAAGATGTTATATATCACCCAGGCAAATGGACCACCATGGAGAGAGGTATCCAGTACCTGAGGGACTTACACATGCTGGAGGTGGTTTACAGTGACCTGGAAAATGAGCAGTTATCCAAAGATCCAGATGAAGTCAAGTGCACACAACCCATGTGGCGGAAGTTGGTATGGAGCGCACCAGCATCATATGCCAAATCATTGGCAATACTGACCTGGAGAGACAGAGAGGGTCCAACAGTGGATGAACTGGCTGGCTAACTCTGGGAATACAAAGAAAGTATCTCTTCCTCCCTCGTGTTGGCTGTGGAGAAACTGTCCCGGAAGGTCCAGCAAATCGAAGAGGATAGATCCTACTCCCCACCTGTACAGACCAGTATCTCAGCTATTAGGAGTCAGTGTTCCTCTGCTCAAGAGAGAGGATATAGAGGGTACACACCGTGGGGCACCCTGTGGTTTTACCTGCGTGACCACGGAGAGGACATGAGGAAGTGGGATGGAAAATCTACTTCGACCCTAGAGTCACAGGGGGGGTACGTGAGTTGCAAGGAAAACCAATCACACAAGGGGGTTCTTCCAGGAAAATTGCTGCTCCAGTTTCTAGTGGACAGTTCCCCAGACAGAGTAGAAGGGCTGATCTTACTCCTGATTTTCATGAAGGAACTTCTGACTTGTATGTACAAGAAGTGAGGAACAAATACTATGACCAGGACTAGAGGGGCCCTGCCTCCAGCCAGGTGGAGGAAAGGGACAACCGGGTTTACTGGACTGTGTGGATACGATGGCCTGGCACATCAGACCCACAGGAGTATAAGGCTCTAGCAGACACCGGTGCACAGTGTACCCTAACGCCATCAAGCTGTACAGGGGCAGAACCCCTCTGTATTTCTGGAGTGACAAGGGGATCCCAACAGCTGACTGTACTGGAGGCCAAAGTGAGTCTAACAGGGAATGAGTGGCAAAAGCACCCCATTGGGACTGGCCCAGAGGCTCCGTGCATCCTTGGCATAGATACCTCAGGAGAGGGTATTTCAAGGACCCAAGAGGGTACCAGTGGGCTTTTGGTATAGCTGCCTCGGAGACGGAGGAAATTAAACAGCTGCCCACCCTGCCCGGTCTCTCAGAGGACCCTTCCTTTATGGGGTTGCTGAGGGTCAAAGAAAAACAGGTGCCGATCGCTACCACAATGGTGCACTGGTGGCAATATGGCACCAACTGAGACTCCCTGATTCCCATCCATAAGCTGATTCATCGACTGGAGACCCATGAAGTGATCAGTAAGACTCGTTCTCCTTTTAACGGTCCCATATGGCCAGTGCAAAAGTCTAACGGAGAGTGGAGGTTGACAGTAGACTATCATGGCCTGAATGAAGTCACACTGCTGCTGAGTGCTGCCATGCTGGACATGCTAGAACTTCAATATGATCTGGAGTCAAAGGCAGCCAAGTCGTATGCCGCAAGAGATATCACTAATGCGTTTTTCTCAATGCCTTTGGCAGCAGAGTGCAGGCCAGTTTGCTTTCACTTGGGGGGCGTCCAGTACACTTGGAATTGACTGCCTCAGGGGTGGAAACACAGCCCTGCCATTTGCCATGGACTGATCCAGACTGCACTGGAACAGGGTGAGGCTCCGGAACATCTGCAATACATTGATGACATCATTGTGGGGGCAATACAGCAGAGGAATTTTTTAGAGAAAGGGAAGAAAATAGTCCAAATCCTCCTGAAAGCCGGTTTTGCCATAAAACAAAGTAAGGTCAAGGGACCTACACAGGAGATCCAGTTTTTAGGAACAAAATGGCAAGATGGATGTCGTCAGATCCCAATGGATGTGATCAATAAAATAACAGCCATGTCTCCACCAACTAGCAAACAGGAAACACAAGCTTTCTTAGACATTGTGGGTTTTTGGAGAATGCATATTCCAAATTACAGTCTGATCATAAGCCCTCTCTATCAAGTGACCCGGAAGAAGAATGATTTCAAATGGGGCCCTGAGCAACGACAAGCCTTTGAACAAATTAAAAAGGAGACAGTTCATGCAGTAGCCCTTGGGCCAGTCCAGGCAGGTCAAGACGTAAAAAATGTGCTCTACACCGGGGAGCAGCCAGGGAGGATGGCGCTACCTGGAGCCTCTGGCAGAAAGCACCAGGGGAGACTCGAGGTCGACTCTTAGAGTTTTGAAGTCAGGGACACAGAGGATCTGAGCCCCGCTATACTCCAACTGAAAAAGAGATATTGGCAGCATATGAAGGGGTTCCAGCTGCTTCAGAAGTGGTTGGTACTGAAGCACAGCTCCTCCTGGCACCCCGACTGCTGGTGCTGGGCTGGATGTTCCAAGGGAGGGCTGCTAAGGGGGGTTCAAAGGGATGCTCTACCCATCATGCAACTGACGCTACGTGGAGTAAGTGGGTTGCAGTGATTACACAATGGGCTCGAACAGGAAACCCCAATCACCCAGGAATCTTGGAATTGATCATGGACTGGCCAGAAGGCAAAGATTTTGGCATATCACCAGAGGAGGAGGTGGCATGTGCTGAGGAGGCCCCACTGTAAAATCAACTGCCAGAAAATGAGAAGCAATACACCCTGTTCTCTGGTGGGTCCTGTCATATTGCAGGAAAGCATCGGAGATGGAAAGCTGCTGTAGGGAGTCCTATCTGACAAGTCGCAGAAACTGCTGAAGGAGAAGGTGAATCGAGCCAATTTGCAGAAGTAACAGCCATCCAGCTGGCTTCAGACATTGCTGAATGAGAAAAGTGTCCAGTGCTCTATCTCTCTACTGACTCATGGATGGTGGCAAAAGCCCTGTGGGGGTGGTTGCAGCAATGGAAGCAGAGCAACTGGCAGTGCAGAGGCAAACCCATCTGGGCTGCAGCATTGTGGCAAGATATTGCTGCCTGGGTAGAGAACCCAGCTGTAAAAGTACATCACATAGATGCTCACATACCCAAGAGCTGGGCCACTGAAGAACATCAAAACAACCAGCAGGTGGATCAGGCTGCTGAGATTGAAGTGGCTGAGGGGGATCTGGACTGGCAACATAAGGGTGAATTATTTATAGCTTGGTGGGCCCATGACACCTCAGGCCATCAAGGAAGAGATGCAACATGTAGATGGGCTCATGATCGAGGGGTGGACTTGACCGTGGACACTATTGCACAGGTTATCCATGAATGTGAAACATGTGCTGCAATCAAGCAAGCCAAGCGGTTAAAGCCTCTCTGGTATGGAGGATGATGGCTGAAATACAAATATGGGGAGGCCTGGCAGATCGATTATATCACACTCCCACAGACCCGCCCAGGCAAGCGCCATGTGCTTACAATGGTGCAAGCAACCACCGGATGGCTGGAAACATATCTGGATGTTTCCAGATGCCACCACCTGGAACACTCTCCTGGGCCTTGAAAAGCAAGTCCTGTGGCGACACGGCACCCCAGAGAGAACCAAGTCAGACAATGGGACTCATTTCCTAAACAATCTCATAGACACCTGGGCCAAAGAGCACAGCATTGAGTGGGTATATCACAGCCCCTATCATGCACCAGCCTCCAGGAAAATTGAACGATACAATGGACTGTTAGAGACTATACTGAGAGCAATGGGTGCTGGGACATTCAAACATTGGGATACACATTCAGCAAAGGCCACCTGGTTAGTCAACACTAGGGGATCTGCCAATAGAGCTGGCCTTGCCCCATCAAAACTTTTACATACTGTAGAAGGGGATAAAGTCCCTGTAGTGCACATAAAAAATATGCTGGGGAAGACAGTCTGAGTTACTCCTGCCTCGGGCAAAGCAAAACCCATTCATGGGATTGCTTTTGCTCAAGGACCTGGGTGCACTTGGTGGGTGATGTGAGAGGATGGGGAATTCTGCTGTGTACCTCAAGGGGATTTGCTTTTGGGTGAGAATAGCCAATGAACTGAATGGTATGATGTTAATTGCTATATAATACTGTATGTCACCACTTCTATGGTTGCTATATGCCATATCAATGGTATTACAGTAAGAATCACCCAGATTAATGAAGAATGAACTTTGATGAAACCAAGCAAAGTCCAGCGGTGATGCAACCAGCACTGGCTTCAGCATGCAGCAATCCAACACCACACACCATCTCTCCTGCCCTGAAGGACTGTTATGACAGATGGAGCCCAAAGTCATGGACTAAATGAACTCCACGGACATTTTAGAGGGATGGCCCATAGACCAAGGGAGTGATATCTCTGTGTGTATATATTAGAAGACAGGAAAAGCAGTGGTGATTAATTGGAATGTATTGGAAAGTATGGGACTTGGGTGTGACATAGATGGTATAGAATAAGGGGTGTATACTGTCCTGATTTCAGCTGGGATAGAGTTAATTTTCTTCCTCGTAGCTGGTATAGTGCTGTGTTTTGGATTTAGTATGAGAATAATGTTGATAACACACTGGTGTTTTAGTTGTTGCTAAGCAGTACTTATTCTAGTCAAGGACTTTTCAGCTTCCCACACTCTGCCAGCGAGGAGGTGCACAAGAAGCTGGGAGGGGGCACAGCCAGGACAGCTGACCCCAAGTGGCCAAAGGGCTATTCCATACCATATGACAACATCCTCAGTATATAGACTGGGGGGAGTTGGCCCAGGGGCAGTGATCGCTGCTCGGGGATGGGCTGGGTGTTGGTCGGCAGGTGGTGAGCGGTTGCATCACTTTTTTTTCCTGAGTTTTGTTCCTCTCTCTCTTGTTGTTTTCCTTTTCGTTACATATTATTATTATTATTTTATTTCAGTTATTAAACTGTTCTTATCTCAACCCACGAGTTTTCTTACTTTTACCTTTCTGATTCTCGCCTCCATCCCACTGTGCGGGGGAGGGTGAGCAAGCGGCTGGGCGGTCCTTGGTTGCCGACTGGGGTTAAACCATGACAGGCACCAACTTCCCTACTCGGCAAAGGGTCTGCTGTGCTGGGGTGCTACTTGCTGCTGCACATACCATGTTGTGTCACAGACGCACTGTTGAAGCAGGAAGCGGCCGAATGCTGGCCTGGCCTGCACTGTACGCACAACACGACAACAAGTTGAGGTCATCTGTTTGCACGGGTTGGGCCCTGAATGCTCTCCCAGCTGTGGTGGGGCTGCACTGGGAGGGCCAGCGCAGTGGCGCAGGGACAGTTCCCCTGCAGCCCGGCGGCCTTCAGAAAGACGGTGAGTCCCAGCTGGGCACAGGCCGTGGGTGGTTTAAAACACCGAGCTGGTGGTGCTGGAAATGCTGAAGTGTGTAAGCTGCCCGTTCCCCGCCACTGCTCTCTCTGCTGCGGGGCTCTTTGGGCAACGGGCTGGAAACAACGCTTGGGCCCCTCCTTCTCCTCCTGCCGTCCTGTAATGCCGCCTTTTCTCATCTTTCTTCTGTACTCCTCTTTGCCTGATGTGCTACTTCTGAAATCCCAGCCGGCTCCCCTCGGGCCCAGGAGGAAGGACAGCCCTGTCTGCTGAAACCTCACCTCTTCTTCAACAGCTTGGACTGCCCCATCGTGCTTTAACCTCCACGGTGCATGGCTTTCCTCCTTGCCACTTCAAGACGAGGCAAACGAGAGTCCGAAAGCAAGGTAACACTGGTAGCCCTGTTTGGTTTGCAGTTAACTCAGCTAAAAACAAGTAAAAAACCAAGGCCTGTCTTTTCATTTATTGGAGGGTGGCCTCCCTTCTCCGGCAAGGTCGTTTACAGAGGTCTTAATTCTCTCACAACTGCGTGCCTCAGCAAGGGGTCCGACAGCCCCGACAGCCGCCGCTGTGGCCGACGAGCCCCCCTGAGCGGGGCCGCAGCCAGGCGGGGGGCGGGAGGACGGTTTTCGCGGGAGCAGACGGCAGCTGCTGATTGGCCCGGGGCTGTGCTTGGTGCGCGGCCATTGGCCGCTGGCGCAGGCGGCCCCTGCCCCCCGCGGGCGAGCCGCGGGCCGGGGGGGCTGTGAGGGGAGCGGGCAGACGCTCCCGGAGAGCGCGGAGGCGGCGCGGCTTCGCTCCCCGCCAGGATGCCGGGCGAGCGAGAGACAAGGGCGGACGGGTAAAGCCAGGTAGTGCTGGCCAGAGGCAAGGAAGAAAAGTCCTTGCCACGAGGCTGATGAGCCGCCGAAACGTGGTGGCCAGAGCAGCCGGGGCGTGCGTGCCCGCGGCGGTTTGGCGGGAGCCCTTCCCTCTGCCCCGCCTGCCGCCGCCGCCGGCGGGTCTGTGGCCGTGTGTGTGTGGCCGCAGGGCTCCCCCACCCGGCTCTGTCGGGAGGGACGCGCAGGAGCGGCTGGGGCCTGCCCCACAGCTCGCGTCCTCGCCTTCTTCCATCCCCAGAGCAGGCCTCTAGCAAAGCGGCGGCGCTCAGCAGGGCTCCTGAGGAGACGTAGCGGGGGCACAGGGAGGCAGGAAGAACCCTGCACCTGCCTGCCCCCGTCCTCTCCCCTGATGGGCTAGCAGTGCCCGAGTCAGAGGCGAGTGCCTTGCGGGAGAGGGGGGGGCAGCACAAAGGCAGCGGCTGGTGTGGTTTCCTTCTGTGCCCCGGGCAAGGAGTGCAGGCAGGAGCCCCTGCTGCCCTCGAGTCTGCCCTAGGGGTGAACGGTCAGTCTCCGTTGACTTTGTAGGGTGAGCAAAAAAGATTCCGCGGGGGTGACACAGGTACATCTTGAACATTTGTTCACTTTGAGAGCAGTCAGGTCACGGGCAGAAGCTCATTGTAGCCCATCTGCAGCCCTGAGTATCTCGACCTGTGTGACAATCCCGTGTCATCACAAAGAACGGGGCTGGGCATCTCTGTTGGGTTTATGTGGCAAGGTTTTGGTAGTGGGGGGACTGCGGAGGTGGTTTCTGTGAGAAGATACTAGAAGCTGTGCTGTATTCCAATATACCTCTTCAGCTTTGAATGGCAGCGAACACATTTCAAACATGCGGTTACTCCCCCAACTCCAGTCACAAGCACCTGGCAAAGGGTTACCAGGTGCTGGCAGAAGCACCATGTATTGGCACAAAAACAACCGTACGCGGAGCTGCTGGGGGAAAGGACTCGCGGACTCGCAAGAGGTCACACAAGCTCTGAACTCTTCCCTAACCATTCAAAAATGGGTTCATGACATGTTGTGAGACACTTCTTCATGAGCAACATCTGCAGAGGGGCCAGGGTGACCTTCTGGGTAGGACCTGGCAGCTCTCAAAGGAAGTGAAGACTCACAACTTACCCACACATACCCTCCAAAAGTCCATAGAAGGATCCCACTGAGAATGTGCAGTTTGTGGGATGGTGGCACAGGTACGTCTTGAACATTTGTTCACTTTGAGAGCAGCCAGGTCACAGGCAAAAGCTCAGTCCAGCCCCTTTGCAGCCATGAGTGTCTCGACCTGTGCGATGATCCCATGTTATCATACGTTCCCTTTCCATTCACTGCAGTTCCCCTATGGAGCAGCTGGTCACAGCATGGAATGAAAACTTTTCTCTGTATTTCATGGCAGGTGTGCCTGCAGGCTGTATATATAAAGCCATTCGGCAGAAGCCTGTTTTCTCTGCCTCTCGACAAGATCCCTTCCCTGGGCCTCAGCAGGATCCCAGGGGTAAATAATCACTCTTCCTTCACTTCACAGAAGCAGCGCTTCCTTTCAATAGTTTGTTCATGTTGAATAGGCAGGTTGTGGAGTCTCCCTCCCTAGAGACAGTCAAAAGCCAGCTAGGCACAGTCGTGGGCAACTGGCTCTACATGGCCCTGCTTGAGCAGAAGGGTTGGACCAGATGACCTCCAGAGCTCCCTTCCAGCCTCACCCATTCTGTGATTCTCTAAGTATAACTTACTACGTCCTGGCGACACTCTGCCAGGTCAAAAAGCAGAGTGGGACTTACTCGCAGCTCCATGCATGGTTGGTTTTGTGCCAGTATGGTGCCACTGTGGGTCCCCAGGAATCGTTTGCAAGGTGCTCAGGAGCGGAAGAGGCTGGTGAGTGTTGGGGAGGAGTTACATGTTTGAATTGCATTTCGCTGCCAGAGCTCTATGGAAATACGTAATGGGAGCTGTTCCCTTCTCTGTTCTCTTCTCCTCTCCACTGAGCCTTCTTCCATTGTAGGGGTTTCTTGGTCAGTCCCACTCCACCTCTTGGCTCAGACCAACATTAAACCACTACTGGTATGGCACAGTGAGCTTAATGCATTCATTGCTTGAATGATCAGCTCTCTTGTCTGTGCACAGGGAGATTCAGAATGTGGCATGGTTAAAATCTCACCTGCGAAATGTTTGCTGCCAATGGCAAGTACAGTTAGCTTGGGAGGCAGTATGTCACAACATGTAGTTGAAACCTTCCTCGCTTCTGTTTGGCCAGTGGTGTGTCTGCAAGACAATGGTTATCCAGCTTCTCAGCTGGATCATGTTTTTGAGCAATTGGGGAGATACCACTTTTTTGCTTTTTTGATGCTTACTTGAAAGAACAAGCATCTATTTTTTTGGTGTCTTCTTCCTTCCCTTGTTGCTGATACAGGTGTGAGCCTGGTCTAGAAACTTTGGAAAGTGCTTTCCCCCAGACTTTAGAAAGTGACTACCAGCAGCCAAACTAATTTGTGTCTCCTCAGGATGGAGGTTGATGTGTGTAATGTAGAGCTGTGGAAGGTGCCCATGGTTGGGATGAAGGGACCCTGCTGCACTGCCTCTCTCCTCTCCCTTTTCTGAGGGACAGCTCTGCCTCTCATGGGCAGGGAAGGGCATCATGTGGAACAGGTTTTCCCTGCTGCTGAGGTCAGAGTGCCTTTGGTGATTTAATCTCAGTCAGCTGGAGCAGTGGAGAAGACTGCATCTGCTAAATGCAGCTGGGTTTAGCTTAGCTTTAGCATTCTGTACTAAATATTGGGAGAGGAGTTCTTATGCATATGGGAAGGAAATGGTTGCAGCCTGAAGTTATTTTGTGCCATGCTTTCAAAATGTTTCCTTCAGTCTGGCTGCCAGAGCAACTCCAGCAGCGGTTATGATTCCTCCCAAGGTGCAGTGGAAGGAAAGCAAAGTTGGGGAAGGAGAGAAGAAAATAAGGGGATTGGATTGTTTCTTTCTTTCTTATTTTAAATTAGTCTCTTTAATTCCTATCAGGGAGGATTCTTTTCTGAGATGCATTCTTATTGTTGCAGAGAACCAGTACTGGGTAATACACGGCTTTGAGAAGTCCTGGTTAAAGATGAAGGCAGAGCAACGGCAGTAAAAGGGAGAAAGATAGGTGAAATTGTGCAAGAGATTGAAGCTCTTACCAATAACTCCCATGCTTCCAATCAACTTTACAGCAGAGCTGGCCCATTATTTGGAGGGGGGGTGGAACTATGGAAGCTGGTGAGTGAAAGTGCAGGGGAAGGGAATGGGGAAAGAACAAAAGAGGGAATAGATAAGGTCTATGAAATATCTTAATTAAACATAAAATAGAAAATGTATCTTATATACATCCTTTCTTAACTAACCAGCCAAAGATGACGAAGGGGACATGACTGTCTACTTACGCTTCATGGGAGTTCTATAAGCAAGTGCGGCTGAAAGCAGCGCCTTGTCTGGCAGTCTGTGTAGCCAGCCACGTCAGTGTCGTGTGCATTTCTGCATGTGTGCCTGTGGGATACATCCTCAGCTTCGCTTCTGATCGAACATGCAAAGGGTAAAGCAGCATTCACTAAAATTAAAAGGTCAGCAGCAGCAGCTGCAGGGAGGAACTGCAGAGCACGTGAGAGAGCGCTCGGTGTCCAGGCGTGTTCGCAGAGGCACGAACCTGCGCAGCGCAGACATGGCAGGTGGCACAAGACACCAACCCCACTAAGCACTCCCAGCTTTCCTCTTCTTAGAGGAAAATATATCTTGCCAGATCCAAGAACCTGAGACAGGCAAGGCTGCTGCTGCTCCATGTCCCCAAGTCTAACTGGCAGCAAAACTGAAGTTGTGTCACCTGTGTCACCACATCTACACTACACTGAAATATATATATATATACATGTCCTGCCAGACAGATCATGGACACTGAGAGTGCTCCCACGAACATAAGCAGCCTCAGTGCCCTCACCCTGCTCCCCTCTCTGGCTGAGCAGGATGGAGGTCTGTCACGGAGCCTCACAAAATCAAATTAGGCAGGTGATAAACAAAATAAACTTTATTTGAACCAAAATTGTTTAGCAGAAAACTAACTAGAAAGGAGGCTTATCAAAGTCATTAAGCACTCCGACAACATCAGTAATCCACAGGTTCGGGATAATGTATGAAGGAATTAATACTGCACAGCCGGCCTTAGAAATGAGGATCCAAAATGCATACACTCACTCACCCATGAGATGAGGGCTCTCAACCTCGAGGAGTTTCCTGGGGCAGCATCCCGTCCCCAGGGGAGAGTCCCTGACTGCAGACCTTTTGCTCTGGGGAGGAGCGTCTCCATTTGCCCTCTATATGCCCTGATCGAATCTGACCTGTGGTCAATTCTGATTGCCTGAGGGCCTCAACGTCTGCTCCTCGCCCAAGGTGTGTACGTGCTGGTCGGCACGCGTCCCTGTAAAGGCACAAAAGTAAGGGTGTGAAAAATAAGAATGCAGCAGTCCTAATGCCCCCGGTCTTTTATTGGGGCGGGTGCACCTGCCACACAATCCACCTCGTGACCACAGTCACGATTTGACTGGTTTCCTTGGAGTGGTGGTACAGTCACCTCTTGCCTCCAAAGTTAAAAGGGAGCGCAGTCTGGGTGAGCTCGATGCTCACTGTGAATCATCATTTCTCGATTGTTCAAGGCTGTACTGGAACATCAATTATATGAACAGAATCTAAAGGAACATCAATTATGTGAACAGATTTTGAGGGAGTATAGTCCATGGTTAACACAGATTTCGTTATTGCGTGCTTAACTTACAACAATACAAATCACAATGATCCCAACTACAACCATTATCAGAGATTGGAGAAGACTGGTTAGCCATCCTGACAAAGAAAACACAAGCATACCGAACACTTTCCCCAACCAATTAGTCCCTAGTGCAGCAACAATTGCTTCTGAGTCCTTTGCTACTCTTCATTTTGTTGATCTGGTCTTGAAGGGGTACTGACACGTTCGGGATGTGGACACAGCACTCATCCGCCATTAGGTTGAGGACTCCACATACGCCTTTCTCCTTTAACAGCATCAGATCTAACGCGGCTTGGTTTTGAACAGTCATTCTAGTGGTATGTTGTAATTGATTATCTAATAGGCCCAAACTACCAGACAAGGCATCGGCCAAGGCTGACAGCTGCAGGCCCAGTTCCAGAATAGCCTGCCGGTTCCACACCAGAGCAACTCCCATCCTGAAAATTGATTCCAGCCACCATCCTACTCATGCTGAGGCTCCTCGCCATTCCCCCTGCAAGTCTCTTGGGCTGCGATCCCACCACTTGTGTGGCACGGATCCTTCCCCATAAATGGGACAGAGAGAGAGCACGGCTAATGTGCGGGCTAGTCCCAGGATGGTTGGGTATAATCGGGAATATAGGCGGCCATCAGAACATTCCCACGCTAAGCTGGGAGGTGCAGTGACAAAGCATGTTTGGCGTGAACCTGGCATGGTAGTAAGGGGACGACAGTAATCTTTCTTACTACAGTCTAGGGCTGAGGGCCGTAAGTAACTGGTATTGCTACGCAGGCAGCCCTGTATTAAAGGTTCCTGAGCAGGAGGATATAGCCATAACAATGACATTTTATCTATATCCTTGCACCCTATTTCTGTCTGACAGTTCTAGACTGGAGATTTCCCTACTTTTCCCTGTACAGCTGGGCACATGAGTGTATCTATCTGGCCCATGGGCAGTTGAGGGGGCAGTCCCACAAATTTTGATTACACACGCTGGGACATTCATTATTATCCTTTTCAGGGTGTGTGATGCACCGTGAGGCGTTTAATGGTTTTGTATATTGTAGGGAATGGTCATCAGTGCTCCAGCAGGCACTATATTTGGTAGTTCCCCATGGAATTTTGGGGCATGGTGTAGTGCCATTCCAACTCCACCCCATGGCCTCATGGGTAAATTGAAGAATATAGTCACATCTGGCATCCCATACCAAACTAGCATTTAGCACGCCCGGTCACCAGCTGTAGACAATGTAAGTATAGCCTCTTCCCTTGGTGTCCCTAAATCTCCAACTATAATTATTATATTGCTCCCATGTGAGCTCGAGGGATAGCGATATCGTAATGTCCTGCACAAAATTGGTAAAGGGTCTTCTGCCGACTTGGGTGTGGGCAGGCAGACCGTTACAGAGGTTAAGTTCATCATTCGGGCAAATCCCACTATCATTTTTGCTACCACATTGCCATCTGGGTCCTGGTTGTTTCCATTGGTCACTGTCACCATTGCCAGTATGAGCATCGAGGCAGTCCGCTTTTCCATGGTCCGGTAAGAAAACACAGAGCTGGGCCTCGGGCTTGAAAGCAGGCTTCAGGGTTAGAAGTGAGAGATTATCCACCGAGCACTAATCTGGTGGGTTTTTCCGCTCCCGTCCAGAGCTTCCCAGGCATATAAGCCTCTGGGTTTTGTCAGGGTCATGAGTACAATATCAATGGGAGGCCATTTTACCATAACAGGTTGGCCCACATATGTCCGCAGTGGGAACTGGCCCCTTATATCATCCTGTATAGGGTCATCGCCAATTAATGTTCCCATAGGACAAAACACCCAATTTTGGGGGTTTCCATAACTTCCCCAGCGGTTATTAACAATAAAGAATGCTTGCGGTAACTGTATGCTGCGCCTAATCGCAGCTGCTCCCATGTCGGACAGAGTCAGTGCCAGGTGGCTCCAAGATGGGTTTCCCAGCATCCAAAGCACCGTGAGACTCTCTGTCTATGCCACCCTCTCTTGCTTTAGAGCCTTAGGTGGAACAAAGAGCACTGAAAACAATGCTGTACAGAGTGTGAGTGCCTTTCTGACTGGCTTCATAATGGATCAGCACCTCCTGCAGCAAAAGAGGGACCTTCCTCCTTTCCGTCCCTTTGAAGCTGACAACAGGAGGCCAAAATGTTTTCACAGTCTACGACTGTATTATGATGTTCCTCTGATTGGTGGGACCTTCTATTTCCATGGCAATTTTGGTGAGTTTTCTTTCTTTTTCTAATTTTGCTTTGGCTTCACTTGTAGCTGCATCTTTCTTTGAGGCAATGTTGACAATAGGAAGCAGTGGTTCTCTGCAACACAAAGAATGGGTTTTGGAAAAGAATCCACATTAATATGAATTAAGAGGCTGGTGGTAAAAACCTCTCACAAACAGAAGCAACAACCCCAACAGCTGAGGTTGTTCAGCGTGGAGAAGAGAAGGCTCCGGGGAGACGTAATTGCAGCCTTTCAATGTATAAAGGGGGCTTATAAGCAAGATGGAGAGAGACTTTTTATGAAGGCCTATAGTGACAGGACAAGGGGCAGCGGTTTTAAACTGAAAGAGGGTAGATTTAGATTGGACAGAAGGAGGACATTTGTTATGATGAGGGTGGTGAGGCACTGGAACAGGTTGCCCAGAGAAGCTGTGGATGCCCCATCTGTGGAAGCGTTCAAGGTCAGGTTGGATGGGGCTTTGAGCAACCTGACCTAGTGGAAGGTGTCCCTGCCCATGGCAGGGGTTGGCTCTAGGTGATCTTTAAAGGTCCCTTCCAAACCAAACCGTTCCACAGCTCTATGATTCTGATTCTATGAAATGCTAACAGAGTGCTGCCCTCAGTGAACTGCACTCCAGGATGCTGCCACTGGAAACGGTTCGCTGTGCCGAGCAGCCATCCAACCAAGAATGCTGGGAAAACCAACGCACTGTTTCCTGTTCTTCAGCAGCGATGTAAGCAGGTGACCCAAAGCTGCCAGAAGGCATATGGACGCCAGGACGGCCAGCGCCACAGCTGCACAGTACATTAGCAGCCATTTGCAATGTGCAGCCTGTGGAGTTTTCTCACCCCCACCCCCAGCACCTGTAGGAGATGAGACAGTCCCGCATATTTGTGTGTTCTGCGCTGCTGACAGTCGCACAGTGTGTTTGAGAGGCTGAACGATCGCTACGTCCAGCTGTGCCCCCGGGCTTCAGGCAAGGAGTGCTTGCTGAGGACCCTGGATTCCTCAGGACTGCAATACAGTATTATAAAGTCATAAAAAATAGACAACCGAATCTGAACGCCTTAGCCCTGCATTCCCCCTGAAGGTCTAGAATGGCATCCACCTCACAAGCTGAAGAAACACAGCCTACAGCCACAGCCATAATCACATCCAGAGCAGAAACGTTTCCCTGATGTGTTGCGACCTACTTCTTCATAAGTGAACGGAAGACGCATGGAAGATGAGCAGGGGACACAGATGTAGGTTGAGATGCCCAAAGCTGCAAAGGCACCCGAGTGATGTTCTGGGTGGAAAATTTTCATGCAAAGAATGCATTACGCTCACTGTGCAATACCAGTAGTCATTAAATGTTGGTCTGCAGACCAACAGCTGCGGAGGGGCTAGAGTGAGCTTTTCCCTGTGACCTGGCTGCTCTCAAAGTGAACAAATGGTCGAGACTTATGAGTGCCAGCCACCAGCAGACCACGACCTCCTTGAAGACCTTCAGAGAAAGTCTTCTGTTAACTTGCACATGAATACTAAAAAGTACATGTTTATTCCTTCTGCTAAACAGAGATTGACAACATACCCTTGGGATGCTCCTGAGGATCAAACCTGAGATCCAGCCCGGCAGCTGGAAGAGCACTCTCCATGGGAATAGCTATAACCAAACAGAGGAAAAACGTGTTGATGACATGTTGTGAGACACTTCTTCAGAAGCAGTAGCTGCAGAGGGGCCTTTTGGGTTGGACCTGGCAGATCACAAAGGAAGTGAGAGTGGGCCCAACAGTGGAAGCAGCACAAGGATGGAGCCGCTAGCAAGCGCAGCTTTGCAAGGCAAAGCCCCCTGGGGCACATCTCTGAGCTCTCCCTGTTCCCACTGCTCTGCTCCTTTGCACCTCTGAGCCTCAGCCAAGAACATAAGAAGGTACGTTGCACCTGAAGGCAAGACAGAAAAGAAGTGCTCACCCTAGGAAGTGAATAAAGGCTGAGTTTTTCCCCCCCAGGATAGACTCGAGGCTCAAGAAAATGGTGTGGCCAAGAAGCATGGCCTGCGTGCACAGCTGTAAGGAAATACAGATGAGAAAGCTTTTCATTCTGTGTTGTGAGATGCTTCTCTGTAAGGGAACCGCGGAGACTGGAAGAGGATCATGGACCCATGTGGCTCATAGGGAAAGTCCAACGTGGACTCAGCCCTGCGTTTCTCTGCCCTGCCACACCACTCCCGGCCCCCCCACTTGCCTGCCAAACGCCCCTGCAGCAGCCGCGGCCCCTCCGTGCCTCCCTGCGGGACTTCTGCCTCCCACCCACCGCGGAGCCGGTGCCTCCATTGTTGCCCACCCTACCTAGACGTAGTGCTCCCAATGGAGCAGCCTGGCTGTGCCCGACATGCAGGGCTGCCACGAGGAGGAGGAGGAAGAGGAGCAGGAGGAGGAGGAGGAAGCGACTTGGGGAGGTGTCCCGGGGATGGGCCCCGGCTCCCTCCACGGTCTGGGGCTGCCTTCTGCGCACAGCCAGAGGTGCTTGGCGGGGCCTCTGTCTTCTGCCTTCCAGGTCATCTGGTGTGTTCTCCGATCTCTTACCATGCAGTGGGTGGTAACCTCAGCCACCCACCCACCCACCCAGCCTCTCGCTCTGTCCCCTCTCCCATGGGATGGGGAGGAAGGAGAAGGAAGGTGAAAAGACTCGAGGGTCGTCTTAGTGACAGTTGGATAGGCAAAGCAACAGCTGCACGGTTAAGCCAAGCAAAGTGAGGAATTCATTCTCTGCTTCCTGTCAGCAGGGAAGTCCTGTTGGCAGTGCCCACCCTACCAAGATGTAGCGCTACCAGTGGAGCAGCCTGTCTGTTCTGACATGCAGGACCACCAGGAGGAGGAGGAGGAGGAAGCAACTGGGGGAGGTGGCCCCCCACACTTGCCCCATGCTGCCCGTTGGCAGAAGCCACCACCCGCTTGTGCCTTCAAGGTCACAAGTGCAGAGTGGCATCTCCCAAGCCTGGTGCGACGTAGGACAGGCCATCTGTGTGACCTCGCAGGACTCCTTCGTGACTTCACGGGGATCTTATCGGACATAACATGGCGCCTCTGCAGGGACAGGGAAGCTGTGAAGCCCTGGGTTGGCCCAGCATGGTTCTGCTTGCCAGGGTCACCCAATGCGTGCAGCAGGTGATACCTGCGGGGATGGTGTCTTGTGCTGCCACCATGTCCCCGCAGGGCAGGTTAGTGCCTCTGCCTACACGCCTGGAGACCGTGCGCTCTCTTCCCGGCTCTGCAGCTCCCCACGGGTGCTCACCTTCCAAACCGGGGCCTAGCACAGTTGCCTGCTGCACCCTGTTTCTCATCCCAAGCCCTAAGGCCCCTTCTGTCCAGCTCCAGGCCACATTTCCTGACCTACCCCTTTGCTAGCTGTTGACAGCATGGGAGGAATACAGAGAGACTGTGCCAAATATGTAGGCGTAGGCATGAGGTTAGGAAAGTCAAAGCCTGCAAGTCAAAGATACAAATCACCGGATTTGTATCTGGTGAGAGATGTCAAAGGAAATAGGAAGTTTTTGTTTAAGCACGTCGGTTACAAAAGGAAGGCTGGGGAACATATGGGCCTCCAGCTGAATGGATCCAGGGCACAATATCTCCTGCTGGTCGTAGTTCTGATTGTAGGGGTTAATGGGGTCACCGAAAGCTGTTGGAGAAAGCAGCAAGTGGCAGCATTAGGCTATAATGAGCTAAGAGAAATGAGCTGCGTTTGTCAGCGGCCTCTGCTGGCCGACTTCAGTTGGGGCTGCCTCCGTGGCATTAAAATTCTCTGCAAAGGCCATCCGTTTACCATGGTTTAATTATAGTTTCGCAATCCTCTAAATATAATGTTTAGTTATAAGTTGTGGCATAATTTCTCTTTCAGGGTGAATGAAGTCAATAATCATTTTGCAAAACAGTTTGCAAATGCTCATGCTCATTGTTGCTCTTCATAATGATTGAAAAAACACCCAACAACAAGTAAAATATGATGCTATTTTCCCACTAGAAGTTTCAGCACAGAACTACCACCTGTCTATTCCGACTTCCAGTTATTTGAACAATGCGAGGCTTAATCTTTTTAAGCCTGTCAGCTGAAAGTATACTGCTAATTGGCATCGTGTTTTGTTAGAAAGCCTCAGGTTATTTCCTTTGTATACAATTTTCTAGGGAAAAGAAAAAGAAATACTTTTGGACGTTTTCATGATCTTTCTGAGGGGCGTTCCTGATTTTTTGAGTGACACAAAGACTTTCTTTCACATGCTTTTAAAAAGTGATCTTTTACTACCAGAAGATGGGGCGCTTCCACCACATCATGCCGCAGCCAGCTTGAGGAAGGGATTGTGTTTGCTGTGTACACTCATCTCTCCTCATAGCGTAAGCAATAGTTATGACAAAATCAAAAAGAGTTTGTGGTAAAAAAATGTGGTTCATACTTAGTGAATGCACACATTACCATATTTTCAGGCATATTCTGCTTTTACTTTTAATGAATTTGTATATATAGTCATTTTATCCAACGAGGCTTATAAAATAATATTAAATACTCAATTATTATTAGGAGAAGATAATGCCTTTAACTGAAAAAAAAGAACAATCAAGATTTAAAATACTTGGATGTCTTTTAATATCTGAAATATTGTTCAAGTGTTTGAAATGTTTGCACATAAATATCTTTTACTTGGTTTCCTGTTCCTTTATGTAGACCTTGCTGAAAATTTTATATTAAAGCTGTCTTTGGTGTTAAACAATTTATTCTAAAAAATGCGCAAATATTTGATTTCTGTGTAAAACAGTAAACTGCAACTGAAAAGTTTTGATCCAAAATGTTCTGGGTATTAGTAAAGTGCTACAGTCTTCAAAAAGAAAAAAGTTTCGAACCTAATAGAACTACACCATCACAGTACATTCACCTGCATGGTACGTAGGGGTCTTAAAATGAATTTTGCTGTTTTGTCTTTCCTATCTATCTATGTGTGGGGTTGTTCATAGACTGACAAAGGATAAGAAAATAAACTTGCCTATTTAGGCCTTTCTAATGGCTTTCTTAAAGTTGTTAAAGCATGCTGGGTTTTATAACTGGCCTAATTTATAATAATTCATATTTATATATCTTAGGCCCTTGAGTTGGGAAGTGAAGTGTAGGAGGCAGCATTATGATGACTATTACTTCTGAGTGCGAGTGGCTGATGGCTTGAAGTAGACCTCCTTATGTCTTTAAAGATTTTATAGCATTCAAGTCATGTTTATGCCTTTAGAATGAGAAAACAGCAGAATGAGTATTACCATTTCATGGCTTTTACTGTTGAAAACTCCATACACAAATAACACGTGGATGATGCAGTAGCATCAACAAAGAAGCAGCTTGGTTGGCAATGTGTGCTTTGTCCTCTGTAGAAATTTGACTTGGTTGCCTAGCATGATTGTTTCTCACTTAGTTTTTCTTGGAGGTAATGTCAGGGTTGCTGGGGCATGTATGCTGAGCAGGGAAGCACAGGACACTGATGTACTACAAAGAACACCACAGCTATCTAGCTGAATAGGCTGTAAAGAAAGGGGGTCATGTGGGGGTTTTTGCTGGATTTTTTTTCAGATATTTGCTTATCAAAATGAAAAATAAGGGAAAGTTTTCCATTGGCTGCAGAGACTGAGGCTAAAGCAAAACAATTGCTAATTTGACCTTGTTAAAATATAAGTATTTTTGTTAGAGATTTTTCAATGTTGGATTTAAAAACACCTCAGCTTCACTAGGAAGGGTTACTAAGATTGCAGTACAACTAAACCCAGACAGCCTTGCAGTTTATTGGAGAACTGATAGCAGTGATGTAGCAAGACTGACTCGGACATAATACTAGTTTTTGCCACTGGTATTCTGTGATGTCTGTCATCACAAGAAACTGAGATTTTACACAGGTCTTGTATCTGGGGTGGCATAAATTAAGCCAGTGAAGAAAATTAAATACTCATGCTGCACCCTATTTATTTCAGGGGTACCAACTATGCTAATAAATAGCAGTGTTTATACATAAATATTCAAAGCCAACTGCAGAGTGGGACAATGCAAGTGTATGTCATATTTTGAATGTCAGGGACATGAAACAGAATAATAAACTTACCTTGTCAATGAGCAAGAAAATTTAAATAAGTATTTGAAAACAGAAAAGAATGGGAAGTCTGACAAAACCAGCTTTAAATCTTCATTAGTAGTGCAGTGATTGAAATCTTTTACAATTTCTGGGCCTGTAGCAATTTTATATGGGCCTTTGCATAGCAAATGGAAACTTATTGAAGCTTTTCTAGGTAAATCTTTAGAGGTAGATCACAGACTGATGACTGAAAACCATTACAGTATATTATTGACAGGGTAGCTACTACATGGTTCTTAAGGAAATGCACAGAAAGAGAGCATATATTAAATCTGGAAAACATTTAATACGCATAGATGTGTTTCCAAAAAGGCTTCATTTTACACCGCAGTACCATGGACTACCGGAATCTGAGTCACTTCTAAACAAAATGCATACCCATGCAACTGTGTTCGTGTTCGATACTTTACTCAAACTAATAAACCCTCCGCAGAAGCTTCTTTTTTAAAGCCTTCTTTGTTTATGCTTTTCAAGTGCCAGAACAAACTCTGAACTGTCTGCAAAAGGCAAGACAGATATATAGTTAATTAGCATTTTGGAAAAGGTTATTCTTTTAACACAAAGCAGAAAGATCATCTGTCTACCAGGGAGGTGGGGTTTCTTTATTCAGACATGCCCACAGGAACAGGATAGCTCAGCTCTCCAACTATGGCAGTCTGGTGGATGAGGGAATAGAGCCATTTAATCTGATACTTAAGCCAGAGTCCAGTTTTAAACTCAAATATTCTTAGCAACAGAAATGAAGCAATCACTAGCACAAGATACCCTATGCCTCATGAATGGTGGGCCAGTCTCACGTGGAGCTATTGGAATGCATTAAAAACTGAACCAACTGCTTAATAAGATCCAGTTTTAACTTCTTAGGTGCATATAAAGAGGAGAATGGTGATGTCCCAAATATAATCCATAGCCGGCTTTTATGAAATGCCAGTGTTATGTGAGGGAGACAGAATTAGCACCAGGTGGTCTGTATGTACTCAAAAGGAGGATCTCCGTCCTGCCAGCATCATTTGCTGTGGCACATTGTCCTGGTTTTGGCTGGGATAAAGTTAATTTTCTTCCTAGTAGCTAATACAGTGCTGTGTTTTGGATTTTAGAATGAGAATAATGTTGATAACACACTGATGTTTTGGCTCTTGCTAAGCGGTGTTTACACCGGTCAAGGACTTCTCAGCTTCCCCTGCTCTGCCAGGTGCACAAGAAGCTGGGAGGGGGCACAGCCAGGACAGCTGACTCCAACTGGCCAAAGGGCTATTCCATACCATATGGTGTCATGCTCAGTATAGAAACTGGGGGAGTTGGCCGGGGGGCAGCGATCGCTGCTCGGGGACGGGCTGGGTGTCAGTCGGTGGGTAGTGAGCGGTTGCATCACTTCCCCCCCCCGCCCCGGGTTTTGTTCCTCTCTCGTCCTCTTGTTTTCCTTTTCATCGTCGTCATTATTATTATTAAAAATATATATATTCCCCCCCCCAAATTATTAAACTGTTCTTATCTCAACCCACGAGTTTTCTTACTTTTGCTCTGCTGATTCTCTCCCCCATCCCACCGGGGCAGTAGGGTGAGCGAGCGGCTGGGTGGTGCTTAGTTGCCAACTGAAGCTAAAGCACAACGCACATACTACTCAACAAGAAAAGGATTTGCGAAGTTAAAAGCCCTGATGCAGCCTGGAAGACAGTTTTCATTGGCAGCCACAGGATAACAGATTTTCTCTTTCCCTCAGCTATTCCTTAAGAGGTAAGCATTAAAACCCTTCTTTAAAATCATTTACAGCCAGTCAGAATAAAAGCTTATACGTCAGCATCCATGCTGAGGAGAGGAGGAAAAAAGATCCATGTTCTAGAAAATGCAGGGAAAGTATTTAGTGTATCTTCACCAAACAGACCTCTTTGCCGTTGAAGCATCAGCTGGTACATTGCAAGCATGGATTTACCAGAGGGCCGGTGGCAACCACCTTAGGTCCTGCCATTGGTCTTGGTTCCATGCACAGCTCTGCACTAGACCCCATGAAGTGCTAGCACTGCATCAGGGAAGCAGGAGGAGGAGTAGACCATGGAAGGTAAAAGCTGTGGCAAGCTGTGGCAAGTACTACAACCATGGGGACAGCAGTGTTGTCAGAATTGGTCCAGCTCTGGAATCAGTCCAGTACTGATAGTAGAGAAAACCCTCTGTAGACTAGAGCCTGGTAGTGCTGTCCCTACCAAATCTGGGCTCAAGGAATGTATGCTATGTCCCCATCATGTAGCCATGATGACAATCAAAGAGGATTGCATCCACTTACAAGGTATTGCTCCAGATTTTGTCTACTCCACTATAAAGAAACTGCAGAGGCATTGGGAGAAGTCTAGAGGAGATCACTGGCAATGGTAAATGGCTTTGAAAAAGTCACCCATTACATAAATTTGAAGGAATTAGATTCAATCAAACTTGAAAAACTTTGAAAAAGATTCAATCAAACCTGAAAAAGCTAATAGCTTCAGGTATAAAAAGTTGCCATAAAGAGGATTTGTGATCAATTGTTCACCTTCTATTCACAGAGAATGAAGTTTGGTGTAACTGGCAAGAAAGGAGTTTTGGTTACACACAGGAGGACATTTCTTAGCTTTAAGGACAGTGACACAGTGGAACTAGTCTCTTAGAGTAGTTCTGGAGGGTCTTTAATTGGCTTTAATTGGTTTAACAAACACCTAGTCAGGACAAACTACATACCCTAGAGACACCTCAGCACAAGGAGTTGAAGTCTGCTAGCCTCTGCTGGCATGGCTTTTCTGTGAGTTTAGAGGACTTTTTCAGGCACTGATGAAGAAGAAAACATCATTTTAAGCCCCCTGTGTGATCAGGGATGAATGCAGTCATTCCTGTGTCCCGTGATCTGGAGTACCAAATGGTGTTTATTTGGGCTGGAAGAGGAAGCACGCTGTTTAATTTGTAATATCTTGAATGTTAGTTTATGAAGTCAAGTGACAACAGCCATCTATGAGTGATACACAGTTACAAAACAGCCTGTCTTTACTTGGGAAGACTGCTAATTAGTGATGACTTCCTTGTAATCACAAGTAACCTTTGGCGTACGATTAGGCTGCAAAGCAAGACTGTATCAGCCAGTGCAGGTGTACAGTTCATCATATTTCTTAGCACTGGAGCTCGAGAGGATCCATGGATGGAGAATCATCTCTCCCACTGCACCATGTTGCTGGTCATGAAATTATGCCTCCTGTTAAAACAAGCTGCCCTTCTTTTGAAGGCATAAATAAATACAGAAAATGAATTCTACCAGGATAATGAGATAAAACCATTGTATTTTCTTTTCTCTATGCAGCAAGGCTCATCTGCACCCTGGTGTTTTGAAAGCTGGGCACTTCAGCTTTTCTGCATTCACTTGAAGAACACTCTACCTCCTCAGGCTTGCATTAGTGCCACTCCTCCCACATAGGCCCTCTGTCCCTGCAGCAACTACCAGCAGGACTCAGCCATTCTTACTACTCACTGCCACCTTCTTTTCTCCCCTCCATCACCCCCTCCCTGCCCCTTGCTGACCTGGCATGAATTACGTTGCTTTTATCCTGGTCAATAAGTTCCACTCTGTGCATTGCAACCTGTCTTGTAAGGAACAGGACACATCTTTCAGTGAGTGGGTTATAGAAGCCAAGAGGACAAAAATAATGCTGACCAAAACGTAATTGCACAGGGTAGAAGAACATGTGCAGAAGATTAGTACAGTATGGCACAAAGAAAGTTTGCATCAAGGACATTGAGAATACTCTTAATGAAAAAGAGAAGAAAGACAACCTAGAAAATTTTAAAAGGTTGGTGCCTTAATGATACCTGGAAATATGAAGCAGCACATCAAATTGCACTGTTGTAACACCGTTCAGCCTATGTGAGAAACCATGGTTTTGAAATCTATGCAGGATCTATCTGGAGTTGTGAGCAGTCAGATACTCTCTGGAGTCCACAATGTCATCTTGCTTTTACTAAAAACACTGGGAATTTAGCTTTCCATGAAAAGGGAATTGGTTCCTTCTCTATTTTTGTAAAGCATTATTGGTTGCAATGGTATATAATTATTGCACTAAACCAACCTTGTCACACATACAATTAAAGCAGAAATAGTGCTTATGTCATTACTAGGCTGGAGATGAGAGACTTCTCCTGGCAGCTTTATGGCTAGCACATTCCATCCCTATACCGTGGAAAGTTTTCAGATCCTCCGCTAACCAGTGTTCATCTGTAAACACTACCTTAGACTGGATTCTGCTCAAAACCTAAACTGTCTGGATGAAACTACTTTCCCTACATCTCAAGGAAACGTTTTGTGGTTTCTCACTTGGGACATAATGGATAATTACAGGTGGGACTCTAGTGCTGCCTATTATTAAGTCCCTGTTCTGAGTTGTTTATCATGTTGCCAAATCTTAACCATTTAGGCTGAAATTTTCCATAGTGACTGTCTGCTCCAGGCCGAGTTTTATTTCCAAGAGGGAGACAAGAGGAAAATAAGTTGATTCGTCCAAGTTAAATACATCGCTCTGTGAGCAGTAAAACCACTGAAATTGTGCGTGTGACGGGTTTGTACCTCAAACGTGTTCTCCGACCTCTCGTAAGCATTGAATGAATGCTGAGCCTTTTTCTCTTATCTGCGTTAAGAAGGTCTCTCTCCCGTACTGGTGTTTTTATGAAACTTGTAGAAGCTTGATACACTTGGGGTTTCTACCCCCTTGTGGAATTTGGTTAAATAAATGAAGACATATAGAAGCTATATCTGAGTGGATGACTGCATGATATGCACGTGAGTCCACATGTTCTTTCCTTTACGAAAGAAGGTTAAAAATCAAGGTGGAAAGCATTTTTTAAAAATCCTGCCACCCACCCCCACCTCAGGCAGAGTGGGAGGGATGCTTTGCTTCCCAGTCATGCAGAGAACAGGAGCCTGAAACTGGATAAGCAACCCACGGGAAGACTGAGAGCAGGGAAGAGTAGCTTCACTGAGAGCAGAGTGGGGCCTTTTTGGACAGAGGGAAGTCAAAGAATCAGCACAGGAAGGCCTAAGGGAGCTAAAGAAAATAGGCAAAGAATAGGGATGGAGACAGCTGGGAGAGATGCAATTAAGGGCGGCATCCTAAAGTGCCTTCACAAGAAGACTGATTAGGGTTACATAACCTTTGTGTCTAGCACATCTCGTTTTTTTAAGTCCTTGACTTTGTAACTTTAAAGTTCTCTTAATGTAGTATTTTTGGGATGTATTTTAATTTAAACACCTGAAAATAGGCCATCTTAGTCTCTTGGGCCTTGTAATACTGAGCTGACCCCAAAAGCTTTAAAATTCTGGGTTCAAAATCCAGGTTCCGTGATAAAGACGGTGCACGTGGCACAACATTAAACCTGGCAAGCTCTAGCTTTGCGGTGGAAAGCAAATTCAAAGTCTGGGCAATTCCCAGTGACACTTGGATGTTGAACTGGAGGTGGCTTATATTTACCAGTTTCTACACAAAAAGGGCTGTTTATTCACTTTACATTTACCAGTTGTTACCAAAAAGCCTTAGAAGTAATCACAAGAGATGAGAAAATAATAATCCCTCTTTCCCATACCATCAGTGAGTGCTTTAATCACTCATTTACATGATTCTCCTATTTTTGAGTATCTCTAGCCTAATAAATATTGAATTCCTAATTTTACATTGAAGACTCTTAGCCCTCTCCACTTTCCTTTTCCTCTCTTTCTTCCCTTACCCCCAGAAAAGTCTAGTCTAGCATGTAACCTTATTTCATACTTTATGCAAATTTCTAAGAAATGTTTATCAGAGCCTTTCAAGTGCTCTCATATTATGTGGGAAAAGGTGGATGCTATTATAATTGCTGATTTTATAGGAAAATAGCCACAACCTGTATGTGTTGTGAATAGCCTGATCTTGTAAGTGTGTTTTAAATTACCCCATTAGGAAAAGATGTTTGAATAACTGATAGCTGAGTGCTGATTCTTCCTAGTTTCAGGTCTAATGGCACTTGCGTGGGACTGAGGCATTGTTCTGCCCAGAGAGCTGTTGTGCCGGGCGTGTTCACACACGAAGAGCTTCAAAATCAAAAACCAAGTTTAAAGCCATTTCAGTGTTGAGTGGGTGCTGAGCAAGAGATTTTGGGGTTCTACCAATGTACTTAAATATCAACAATTCTTTTCGGATCTGGCCCCAGATGGCATAAATCAAGACTATCCAGTCATCTTCTGTTAGCGTGGTGAACGTGAGGCATCTCTATTTTTCTTAGAGCTGACTCCTGTATGACTGCTTCACAGTTAATGATTACCCTCATTACAGAGAGACCTCAGAGCCCCCTGTAGAGGTCCTTATGGCTCTCTCTTGTCATTTCAGGGCCAGCTGCGAGACCAGACCAGGTTGCTCAGGGCTTTGCCCGGTCAGGTATTGGAAAACTTTCAGAGACTGCACAACCTCCCTGGCAGCCTGTCCCACTGCCTGCCTGTTGTACTGGTGAAAAATTTCTCCTTATATCTAGCAAGAACCTCTCTTATTTCAGCTTATTCCTGTTATCTGTCATCCCCCTGCCATGCATGGCTGTGAAGGGCCCGACTACCTCCTGTCACTCCCCTCCCTGTAGCCACCTGCGTGGCTGTGAGGTGCCTCCAAAACCATCTCTGTACCAGGCTGGACAAGTCCCACTGCCCCCGCCTCTGCTCACGGGGCAACGCTGCAGCCCTCAGCATCCTGGTGGCCTCTGCTGAACTTGCTCCAGTTTGCTGATGCCTTTGCTGAACTGGGGGCACCAAAGAGTACGCAGTGCTCTAGATGGTCTGGCAAGCGCCAGGTAGGTGGGTCCACCACTTCCCTTGAGCTAGATTACTTGCCAAGCTGAAATCCTATGAAAACCCAAGAACAAGGCTTCTGTTATCAAAAGAGAGGAAGAATTTACATACTCTGTTTTATTCCTTTCTTTGCTTTTTTCTTAACTGTTTCCATCCCCTACTCAGCCCTTTGTTTCAGTCAGTCTGCTGTTGTCATTGCCCGTAACAATGTGATCATTACTAACAGTAAACTAAAATAACTTAAGCAACAAGGAGAATATAGTAGAGATTCTGTGGCGCTGTATTTGGGTACTAATGAGTGGGTGAAGTGATATTTAACTACTTGTTAGATCGGTGTAGATTTTAAAGTTTCGGCCTTTCATAATCTTTACTTTAAAATTGCCACAAAACAGTGGATGAAAGGTAGTTAATAATACTGCATTAATATATGTTTGTATGCTCTTTGAAATTATCTTAATCAGGGCAAGCACTTAAATAGATGACTGTGGTCATCTATTTAATTGGTCTTCCAATTGAAAGTTTTGATTATAACAGGAAATAAAACTAGTGGGATAATAATACACGAAATCATTATGAATGCCAGCTTATGGTTAACCTGTTGCATTCAATTAGATGTTACCCACTATGAACTTGAAATAGTCCTTTCCATAGAAAAATTTGACTGCTGTATCTAATTTTGAAATGGTTCCATGCATGTCTTTTCCAAAATATTCAGGCAGAGGTATAGCTAGCCTGACAGAATATCTTTTGAAATAGCAAATGAATGCTGCAACTTAGAAAAAGTACTTTCTAATAGAAAGTCCTTCCCTCTTGAATATACATCCCAAGGTGATGTGTAAAGTGTTTCCATCTGTGGTATTTAATCAGCTTGTCACCCATTAGCTGTTGTATCCCAAAGTGGTTTTGATTAACAGGAGATAAGTGTTCCCCTTTATTCCCAGAGCATTTACTGTATAGGGTATATAGTTCTCTGATATGATTAAAAACTCCACTGACTTCACAATGAAGATATATATAAAATTAAGACAGCTTCTGTATGCTGAAGATTGCCTGTTTCACTGTGGTATAATTCCTGTACATAATCAATGTAGTCATCTTCCCATGTCAATGCTATTGACATTCTGCTAAACAGTATTCTCATCCTGCAATTTTCCTTTGAGAAGTCAAATCTTCCATATCATCTTTTCTGTTAATGGTACAGTTTCTATAAAGAAACCATAGGATAATAAGCTGCCTACTGTAATTCTGGTTATGTTGTAGTGGTGAGCCTTACAAAGAAAGGTTTGATTGCAGTTATTGGCGTATGCATTTTTAAACTTCAAAAGCTATTCAGTGTACATAAATGATACAAGCATGCAGTAATGCTTACCTCTTGCTATTCTGCATTTAAAAATAAAGCAAACCAGGTTTTGTGCCACTGTCACACTATTAGGGTTGCACTACTCCTTATGTATATTCCTTACCTTACATACTTTTAAATGCACTATTAAAAAGCATAGTGCACAACTGCATTATTTCTATACAGTATATTTTTGTAAGGTCTGCTAGGGAACAGCAGATGACCTTGGATGTAGCAAAAGGCTGTCAGTTGTTGACTTACAGGTCAAAATAAAGCTTGTTGTCAAAGTGAAATTGAAATTATAACCAGTGTTTAATCTTCCTGTTAGGTTTTCATTCCCTGCAGTTTTATACCTTTCAGTCAAAATAAGCATGTTTGCCAAGTTAAAGTGCAGGCAGATTCAGGTGTTTACAGATATGAATCTGCATTCAGAAATGGCCACAGCACAGCAGTATAAAGTAACGAACACAGATGGAACGACTAGCAGAAAGCATCATTTCACACAACACATCTTGATGATGAAGCATAAACTCTTAAAGTCTCCAGACCCACTTGCTCATGCATGCATGTCCTGCAGATGCAAGCATTCATGTGCATATTAAGAAAGCTCTAAGGTACTTGCAGAGTCTATCAATCAGAACAAATCAAGCTTCCAGTCGGAAGTTTTGATTACTTACCCATCAGGTACTGAAAATTCCAAAGCGAGTTCAGATCTTTGTAAGTAGAAATTACACATGTGTATTTATTAGCAATCTCGTTAATTTTAGTGATGCCACAGCTGTGCAAGGCAAGGGCTTCATGGCTAAACTCTAAATGAATATATCATATGTATTATGATGGATTCATATCCTTTTCTTTCAATTAACTAGTACTGCTAACAGGAAGGAAAAAAAATAACATATTCATAGTAAGTATTAGGCAAATTGAGAAACCAGACCTTGATGAACTTAGCTGAAATTGAGAAAGTTTCTAAACATCACAGAAATAAAACTGTGGAACCACTTTCAATAAGGAGTTGGGAAGAGACCCAGTGAAAAGTTCTGGCTAGCATTAACCTGGAGGAGAGAATCTGAGATGACTTTTCGTAAGTTTACAAAACAGATTTCATGATACCATCTTCAGTTACAATGAACTGGGATTTACTGACCCCAAATGTTACTTATTGTCATATAAGTATAGGCATACGTAAAAATGTAAAAAATTGCATATATGTAGACATGTAAAAATATGTATAAAGGTACATATTGCAGGAGTCCAACATTAACTGACTGGTCGCTGCCTTTGAAAGTAAAAATGCCAATTATCTGACTGGAAAAAAAATGAGATCAATCTAACAGTAAATCACGAAGCCTATGCCTACTTCATTGCATTCCCAGGGTTACTCGGGGTAAACCTGTGTATCCTCGTCATGAAATCAGGACTAGCCATTCTGTAGAGGCAGATAGGAAGTTTTGCTAGAGAAATAGCTTTTCCTTCCTGATGACAATGCTCCTATTGTAGCAGTTCAAAGTGCATTCCTGCTGTCCTCTGAAACAAATCTTTCCTAGCTCTTGGAGATAAAAATTACTTTCCCTTCCATTCTTCATATTTAACCATCCTTCCCAGCAAAATGATGTAGCTTTTTTTAATGTTTCCTTTTAGAATATGCACGATCACTACCTTTCTTGCCTAGCATTCACTTATTTTCTTTTTGGCTATTTTTGCCTGAATTAATATTATAAACTGTCTGTAGAATTTGGAATATATCACTGATTCACCTCTCCTGATACCACTTTTTGTATTTATTTCTAATCTAAATACATCTTCATATTTTATTGTCATTGTATATGAGGTGGGCTTTTTCCTCGTTCCACAGCAGATACCAAACTTAACTCTTCCCATGACATGTTACAACTAATCAGGCCTTCTTTCTAAGACACATTATTTTGTTCTTGTTTATAATGCATTTTACTTCCAATCATGTTACCTAATTACCTTATTTTGCCTGCATTCCCATAACACTTTCTAGTATTGAACAGAGGTAACATTGTCAACATATTTTCCCAAACTCATTTACTTTCATCATAAAAGATATTGAAGACAGTCAGATGGAATACTGATTAGAAGTTAACATATTAACATTTCTCTATAGAAACTGGCCTTTTATTTTATTCATTCCTTTATGTCTTTTAAGTAGCTTTAATTTCTGAGGGGTCATCATCTCATTCCACAGTGGCTTTGAATCAATGCAAAGGAGTTTCAGAAAATATATCTGCAAAAACTCTTCAGTCATAGCAAACAGATGACTACTTTGTTAATTCGTCCCTCCATTGAGAAGTTAATCACAATGAACTTTTAAGCTGTGATTTTCTTTTGCTCTGGTATAATTCAAAATAAGAAATATTCGAATACATGCACTCTGGCTACCCTCAGCCCATTTCAGCAAAGATTTCATGCAAAGCCATGTTTGAACATATGCATTCCTTGGCCTTGGGTGGCCTTGAAACTGTTTATGAACTTATATTAGGAAAACCTGTGAATGAACTAGCCTCAAATTACTCAAAGCTTGGAAGTACAAGGATGTTGTAATTCTGTACCCACCTTGCATCTGCATCTCTCAAACCATTTTTGTCCGGGCCAGAGGACTGTTTGATTTCGTTTACCATTTTTTCACTTATCATTTCCAGTGAGGCTTCTGGTTGTTTTTCTGTCTCCCCAGTTGCAATACCATCCTTAAATAAATCTACTCAGAAGTTATTTTTACATGTCAATTTTAGAGTAAAGAAACAGCATGAATTAAGAAAGCTAGTGAAATGCTGACTCTTTGTCAGAGCATGCACTTTTGAGAAGAGCATCTGGCATAAAATCTTACTTCCAAAATTGTAGAATAGTCTATAATACTGAATGTAGAGAAAATCACAGTGAATTGCTTAGTAGAAAGAAAGTCTGAAGTGACGGTAGTTCATATTAGTAAGAAATAAAAGGAGAACATGATAATGTACATAATGGTGAACTACGTTAAGGTTTCTGAGTGAGATTAACAATCTGTCTAGAGCACTGTTTGAAATTAGAAGCAATGACATGATGCAACGGAAGCTTTATACTGTGGGAAGATGTTTGAGTCTTTAAAATATTCTTGCCAAAAGGCTGAGAGGTGAAAAACACAAATAGTCTTTATAAAAGCAATCCTTATGTGCCAATAGGTGGAAGTAGGTATTTAGCAAGCCTTTTCTCCTCTTCCCCACAATGCAGCTGGTAATGGCAAAGGAGTAGCGATGAGGAAGTTTACAGCAGACCTTCTCCAAAGGCTTGCAGAATCAGAGGGGTTTTGCCATGAACTTCGAATGTGCTGTTTGTGTGTGTCAATGAAAGGCTTTCAAACCAGAAATGAGAATAAAGAAAACCCATCTCCTCAGAGGTTAGAGGTTCACATTTTGTTTTATCCAGCGAGTTTTGAATCCTTTTTCATAAAATGGAATATTTTCTAAAAGCGAGGTACATCATGTTTATGTCCAGCTGAGCGTATTGTTCTGAGAGGCAGAAAATGTGAGTTTAACTCACCTTTGGAAAAGAGAGCAAGTAGATTTATGTATGCAGCTAACTGGATAAGCACTCTAGCTGTTTGACTATGGGAACAGGCTTCCTAGAGGGGCGGTCGATGCCCCAGGCCTGTCAGTGTTTAAGAGGCATTTGGACATTCCCTTGATAATATGCTGTAGCTTTTGGTCAGGCAGTTGGACTAGATGATCGTTGTATGTCCCTTCCAACTGGAACTATTCTATTCTATTCTATTCTGTTCTGTTCTGTTCTGTTCTATTCTATTCAGGTGGTAGATATTTCCAAAGCATCCTCCCATATTCAATATCTCATTTTCAAAAGTGAAAAGTCATTTAGCACAGAATTAATGTCACTTAAATTTATATGTAATAGCACATATCAGAGCTGGCCACCTAAGTCTCCTTTAGGAATCAGTAGAAAAAAACAGATAAATCACATGAAGTAGATAAGCATCTTGAAGTAAACATACAAGCCGTGTCAGATGAAATATTCTCTGTAAATACCTATTAACTGTGGAAAGAATTTCAATTCTAGGTCCGATGTAGACATGTACCTTGTAGACATCTATGGTTAGGAAAGACAAAGTGCAGCCTAGTTCTGGTGTTCTACAGAAATTTAGGCCTGATGTAGTCACTCAGTTGCTTGACCCTGGAAGACCAGGGTTGCCAGAAGCAGAATTTCAGACAATATGTGGTCTGCCTCGAAATCTAAAAGATTAGTTTAGATTAGGTAAGATTACTTTGATTACTTTCCTGGAGCATAAATTTTCAAGTAAGTAAAAAAGCATCTTTTCACATCTGTCAGGAAACATTTCAGCACCTGCTGTTCAGGTGTCACGTCATTTGGACTTTTTATGTACAGAGAAGCAAAGTATGGAGAGCTGAAAGTAAGGTGTCAATCAGAAAAGGTGAAAATGCACTGGTAAGAGGAATAAACTAAAAACCTTGATCCAAAATACAGTGAAACTCATTAAAGTCCTCCTGCTTGACCTCATTGAGTTCTGGGACTGTTCCCAGATGAGCTGACAGCTTTACTTCTGTTTCTACCTTTGCTGATTTTTGGATACTATATTTTCTAGTTTTCCTTGTAATATTAATTCAGGCAGAAAAGCAGCTCTTTTAGATGCATTTTCTTTTCCCTCTTTTTGGTAGAATAGTGTTTGATGTAAATTGAATATTCTATTTGATGTATACAACAAAAAAAAATCTGTGACCTTATAAGTAAAGAAGTTCAGCATAAATAAGGCATTATACAAGACTTCCTAGAGTGTGAACAGGAAATGTGGGGGCTTTTTTCTATTAGACGAGCCTTTAACAGGTTTTGTTCTGCAGAATCTCAAGAGCTTGTGAGTAATTCAGTAACTTAATCCTTGAGGCCTTTAAAAATATTTAAATTGCCCCACTTATTTTTTCAGCATCAGCAAAAGATTGCTGCTTTTTTGCTTGTACAATTAAAACTTACCAGTCAAACTGTGTGTCAGTCTAGTTCCAACACAATTTCATAGTAAATCAAAGTCATCAAGAAAAGCAATTCCAACTCTGACTGCTCCCACTGCCATGCTTTGTTAGTTACAGTACCAATATTCACAGAAAATGTGTATGCAGCACAGATAATGGGAGGAACAGAACTTAGATTTAGGTTGCAAAGCTCAGAATCACTTGAAACTTCACATTTAGAACAATTAATTTCAGAAATGGGGCAAACCACACCCTTGCAAGTTATTGTAGCTCATCAGTTCACTCTCAGTCACGTCCTGTACTATGAGGAGTTGGCTCCATCCATTTTGGTATTACATATTTCAAATCATTGGTAAGGGAAAGAAGATGAAAGTATATAAACATTTCATGGAAGATATGAAAAATTCCTAGCAGGACCTTGGAATAACTTATTACATCTTGGTAAATTTCCCACTGTCGCTACTTTACATTTCCTAAAACTCTGTAGCTGCTTTTCTGGTGTACTCCAAACAGTAAATAACTGAAACGTCTGATAATTCAGAGTACTCTGTGTAGTAATTATTTTTTTCTTTTTATCCTGCCTTTGCCATTGCAGGAACATACTTCATTTCTGTGTTTTACGTCCTCACAAACAATTTGTGCTTTTATGTTCATCTCCATTCTTTAGAAACCTAAATTGGGATCCACAAGCTTTCAGTGTTGCTCAGCCAAGATATGTGCACGCCAGCATAGCGATTAAGGCCCTCGCACCGCGTTAGAAAAGGCAGGTAAGGTAGTCTCTCACTTGTGGACCTCAATAGGCATTACTGTCAATGCTATTTAAGAGTAAATTAATTCTACAAAAGCTTCTTGCTTTTATTGGAAAACACTGACTGGGGAGAGGTTTTATTGAAAAATGCCAGACTAGCTCGAAATTTAGTTTTCTTCAAAGTTTGTTGTCTTGAATACTATTTGAGTCTAGTAAATCTTTCATATTTCATGTGGTATCCTGACCCAGTTTGTGTTGCATATACAGGTTTACGCACACTCTTACAGAATATTCTGTATGACACTTTCAGGAGACACTGTGAGTTATTATCATTAACCCCAGCTAAATGCTAGACATTTTTAAAACTATTTTGCTCCTTGTCCTAGGTTCAGGCAGCTTCTGGAAGATCTTTCCCCACATATCTTGGCCAGTGGCTTTTAACTCTGATTTAATAGGTAGAGCTATAAAAATAGACTGGGGTGGGGGGGTTAAAGAAGCTTTCATCTTGTCTCCTGTTCCCCTTTGAGGTGCTGGAGATTCACCTGCTACTGACAAAACTTTGGGCTTTCTTTTCCCTGGTGCTGCGTACCCAATGCAGGGTGCTGGCGAGCCGCTACAGTGCGGCAGGGCAGCCAGGAGTATGAGCTACACCCCAGCTAACTCCTGTGCTCCAGGCACGTTGGAGAAATTATTTTCCTTTTCCTGGTCAGATGCATTAACAATCAGTAGAAGAGCTGTGGAAGAGCTCTAACTCACTTTAATCTTTCCATTTCTCGTAGGGGAAACATATTACAGAAATTAATTGTACCCTTTGGGTTAAAAGCATGGAAACATTTTAGCAATTCTTTCCTGACAGGAGACCCACAAGTATTTGCCAGTCCTGTTCACAAAAAGGAACAAAGAGAAAGTATGTACTATTCTGTATGTTCTTAACTATAACAGGTACTATTATTCTCAGAAACTCACACTGTAAAAGGAGTTGAATGTTTTGTATATGATACCAGAGGTTCCCATGTATACTTCAGTCTTGCAGAAAATACTCTCTGCATTTAGAAGAATAATAGTGTGGACAATTTCTTAACTCTTTAAGAAGAGTTAAGACAAAGAAAAAAACTCAAACAACTGATTTTATTTTCCAGTCTTCCTTTAACAACACTTCCCCGAAGGGTTCATCAATAAAGCTAGAAACAGCCTTACTCTGGTATTAGAAAAACACCATAAAATACATAAGATTTTTGCAAAACCCGTACTAAACAGAGGCAGGGAAACTGGCAGTTTGCCACCAGCCCCAGCTCTGTCAATCAGCCGTTAAAAGACATGATCCTTCTTTCCAAGAAAAGGAGAAAGCTTTCCCCAGGTGCCATGAGCTATGTATTTTACCCATTCTCAAGATTAGGAGAATTTAGCAGTGGAAAAGTAGAGACAAGATTTTTCTCATTCCAGTTAAAGTATTTTCAAAACAAAGTTTCGATCACCATTTCTATGTACCATTTGTATGTAACAAATCTCTGGCCAGAAGAATACTAATGTGGCCAGACCACTGATTATGTTGAACTCCAGAGGAGAAAGCATGAGAAATATGAATAAAGGAGGAAGAAGAAAGGTGTGAGATGGGCATACTGAGATTGTCCAGCTACATTTGTATTTTGAAGCCTTAACAACAGGCATTTTTCTGATTTCTATACCATTTGTTTGTAAAGAAAATGAAGCTTTGTGTTAACCAATGCTAAACACCTCCTAAATGCACAGATGATCAGTCTGAGAACAGACCGGGGTTGGTGATCTCTTGCGTTTCTCAGTGTTGTTGTGTGTTATTTGTTAGCATATATTTGTATATTTATGGTTTGTCAGTTCCTTGAAAAGCTTTGGATAATCTAGGAAGTAGAATATCCTTGAGGTCAATTTGAAAACCTTTTTCTCCATCACCTTTTTCAGAGGTGTGACAACAGCAAATAAATGAGAGGCACAAGAGCATCCACAAAGAAACATTGGCAGAGACGGGAATTCCATGTGGTGAAATTCCCTTTTGAAGGAATTTGCACTAAACTGAAAATTTGTCTCCAGATAAATTAAATTGAGCCTAGCTGTATATTTCTCAATACACTATAGAATATGGGTCATTGGCAGTTTCAATTAAGTTAGATGAATAAAGGTAAATTCAAATTGACCAAAATTCCTTGAACAAATAAATAAAATCGTGTCTCTAACTTCAGTGGGCATATTTGAAAAGAGTTCTAATCAAGGAATGCCTGTCTCCGGTATGTGTTACAAAGCAGAATTAACTACTTAAATTTTATTAGTTGTTTACTAGAAGATAGTTAAAAGTATTTTATTTGTAGTGGGAGTCTGATGCAGACTCCTGCCTGGGCCACGGACCAGGAAATTTTAATGTAGGTGTGACATTCTTAACTTCTGAAACCTTTGGGGACTCTTAGAATGGGTATACAAAGCTCCTATTTTTAAGCAAAATAATACAGAACTTGTTTTGAATGCAGGATTGTAGTGGAGACTGGTTTAATATGGCCACTGTGTCTTTCTCATGAATAGCAAAGAATAAGTATGGCTTCCTAAATCCAACACAGCATGCTAGCTGATATCCACATTTTTACCTCAATGGGACAAATCAGTGAAGAATTTTTTTAAAAACTGTAGATCCATGTGTCAAAAATCTTACTAAAGCATGACAATGCATTATGAAAAATATACACTTTTCAGGGTGTAAAAAGTGAATTATCACAGCATATATATTAGAGTGCACTCAGCTCAAACATGAATCTTAATACGGATAGCATAAATGTCAAACTGTCAAATAGAGAAGCTAATAGCTGGAGGCAAGCTGGGATATTATAGCTACGTATAATTCTGAATTGCAAGATATGTTAACATAAGGAGAATAAAATTATTTGAAATATTTCTTGTTTAAAGGAATAGTCTTTGATATTCTATCACAGAAAGGGTGGAGTTCTGTGGAATAGTGACCAATGATACATGTAATTATTCATGGATACATTTCATTTTTATTTTCAGAACACCATGACAGTATCTGAGGCAGTTTTTACTTCAAGATGGCAGATTATAATATGATAAAAATGATGGTTTCTAGTGTAATAGTATCCCACCTACAAGAGAGTCTTCATTTATTTCTCCAAAGATCAGCATTTAAAAGCATATTCAAGTTTGAGCATTATTTTTTTATTGTGGCTAATGCTGGCATTTCTTTGTCCAGTAGACTCTGGGTTTTTAATAAATCTCCAATGTTATATGTCTATACAGCACATTGGAAGTTCTGTCTTGGTATAGAAAACATAGATTTAGTTAAGCATTAGGCTTCTTTCTTTGGTAGAAGTTAATTTTATTAAGTGAATGCTTGAGAAAAACATCATAGCATCTAGAAATGTTTTGAAAGATTGACATTTTAAAAAAAAAAAAAAAATTCCCAGAGAAGACTTGGAATATGTTTGGCAATGGCTTGCCTGCCAGAAGCATTGGAGACAAAATCAGGCTCTGGATACAGTAAAGAAGCAAACAGCAAACAAGTTTAAAAACCTCTGTGATTCTTAAAATCAACACATATCCAGGGAAGAAAGGATCTAATAAAGGCATGAAAAGAAAAAAGGATTACAGGGAAAGCTTGAAATATGTGAAAGAGGACATGTAATTTCCTTCCTCACACTGAATTTAGATACTGCTTCTGCATAACAGATATGACTTCAAATTTAGCTTTAAGCAACATATGGAAATTTAGAAGATTCTGAGGAAAAGTGTGCCGAGTATGACTGCTAGGAAACTGGTAAAAATCCATTTGAATCTTCCCTCAAAGTTCAAGAAATCTACACCAGTTTTTACAGTGACTTACGTCATAAAACAGTGTTTTGTGGCTTACTTTTGCATGTCATATAATGCATGTTTCAGTCTTTTTCATGTTGATATATGGAAAGTTTGTTTTGCAAAATAATTTCAGGTTAATAGTGATTAAACACAGAACTTTTGCAAAGACAATCTCATAAGTAAATCTTTCATGTAATTCTGGCATATTGTTAATAGAAATGTTGCTTGTGAGACAGATATGCAGCTTCCTGCAGAGCCCGCGTGTCTCTGTCAAGCTGGATTGTGAAAGGCAGCGCAAGGAGGTATGTTATCACAGAGCTATCAGTGAAGCAAAGCTAAATAGTCTTGTGCAGATCAAAACAAGGTGATAAACCAACATTAACAACTTGTTGCTGAATTACAGGAAGGAAGCCTATATATAGATGCAAAGTATTTATCATAATAGCTTTCAAAGACCTTAACTGTCAATATATGAGATAAGCTTTATTAAATTATTAGCACAAATATAATAGAGCAACTTTATCTAAATCTCACATTAACAAAGATAAACACACATTGTGATTTATGTCTAAGATCAGATTCCTCCAGCTGCTGGTATAAATCCTTATGTGCACCCTAAAGGCAAGCTACTAGATAAGGTAACATAGCAGAAGCAGATTCCCATATTTACTATGATTTAGGCAGTGCTTTAAAGCAATCTGATGTAGCAGTGCGACTCAAGAAAGAATAAAGTTTATCTATATTTTCTTCTTGAATTACTACAAAGAAATACCTGTTGCATTTGTGGTAGTTCTTTTGTTCCACCTGTTTCCTTCTTGCACCTTCCAGGTCTTTCATTTTAAGAAGTTTGGGATGCCTTACCTATTGGGAAATTATTAAAAAATGCATGTATGTCCTTTTCCATGTTTTAGGAATCTAGAAAAGTATGTAGCAATTATTATTAAAAGAGGAGACATAGAGATGCGCCAAGACGCAATATCTGCAATTCTGTCATACTGCCATAAATTTGAGGCAGCTAATCCTTTTTTACCAAACGAGGTTCTGGTGAGATTACGGGACTAAACATTTGGTTGTGGAGCTGGTGAGAAGCAAGTGGTATGCCAGCTCAGGTGTCAGTCATTGTTTCAGGGGCCTCCCAAGCACCCTGGGAGACTTGCAGAGACAGGAGAAGGCTTTTACCTTGGACTCTAGGTTGTTGGTACTTGGATGCTACCACACCTGGCCGTCACTACAAAATGCTTCCAAGCTCTACAGTGCTTTTTGAAGCTCTGAGGAGACTCGTCCTTCTTCCTCCTCCCATATATTTCTCCTCTTATTCTTCGAGTTTTGATTTATGCAGCAGTCCTCACTTTTGCTATTCAGAAAAATTTTCCTCTTATATTTACCTGAAACACTAATGCATGGAAAAACAAAGCCAGTGGCCAGTATTAGGCTAAGTCAACATTAAGAAGTCATGTGGCATGGCAAGAGCAGACATGTAAAATGAAACAATAATAAAAGTCCATATTCCAACATTTACTTCAGATTAGCACTTTTCCGATCTTGGAGACTAAGTGCTCACTTCTGTTTGGTGCATGTTAAGAGTACATCTTTTGATTTCATTTCAAAAAGTTAATTTCCAAAAGGGATCCAGTTTGTGTGCTCTGTCTTGGAGCTCTGTGGTGTGAATCAAAGCATAGTAAGTGAGGCTAACTGGGAGTTTTGCTTCAAAATCACTTCTTATCTGAACTAAGACATTAATACAGATGCATCCTCAGATTCCCTATTCTGGGTCCAAAAATCAGACAGAAGGGTTTGAACTTGTCAGACTGAAATTTCAGGCTTGTAGAAACTATTTGGCTTTTCATCCAGATTTGGAACTCAAGATTTTGAAGAAAAACCTGTTTTCTAGCTAGCTTTGTCCTGGTCTGCCAGCTATGTGGAATGGGACAATTCATGAGAGAATCCAAACCAGCTACAGCAAGTTGCACTCAAGGCATTTCACATGCCTTTTTGGTTTTTTTTTTAGGTTGTCTCATCCTCTCTGCTCTGAAGTCTTTCATCTTTGTTCAGAATGAAAACCTCCACTGGCACTTAAAATCTTTGGAGAGAGGATGAACAGTAAAGCATTAATTTACACTGTTAATTGATGTATAAATTAAACCATGTTCTCTTGAGAGTAGCTGCTTCCCAAGTCAGATTTGCATGAGGAAAGTTATCCTGGCAGTTCTGCAGCAATATGCCTTTCCCTACAATGCAAGTTTCTGTAGCAAAAATGAAGGAAAATTAGTTATCAAAATGAGATTCAGACAGGAGGAGAAGAGGGGTAGCAGAAGACTTCATTTATTACAAGTAACTTAGTTTCTGATAATAAATTTTGCTATGTCACAGAAACAGCAAGTCTACATCAGAAAGTGTCTTTCCTGATGAGTTAACTATTTGTCAGGTTTGCCTAAATTTGTAGTGGGAGGCTATGCCCTCATCTACTCCAGTGCTTGCCCCTCAGTCCCAATAGCATGGCTGTCTGTGCCAATGCTAGCAAACACTGCAATAAAACTGTTCTTACTTCACCTTTCTCTTCTTCTTCATATCTCTACTTCTTCAAGTACTGCAGGGTGGGATTGTTTATCATCACTGTGTGCTTTTTCTAAATACTTATTTAGGAAATGTTCTGAAAAAACATAGGATAAATCTTATCACTGCCTCCTACAGATTTTTTCTGGGCTACTCTACACTACTGGTGAACCAAAATCCACCTTGTTTTTCTTCATTGCATTTCCCCAAAACAAACTGAGAGCGGTGTTTCCTCATGGTCCTTTCCATAGCACTTGAAGGCTACAATGCACAAAGATCACCACTCCAAACTCATTATTTTCCCTCAGCTCTGCCCTATGCCTTCTTGCCATAATGGGGAAGTATCTGAAGTAGCTGGAGTTCCCCTGTCAATGACCATGATCCTCTCTATGATCTGCCTACCTGCTAACTAACGTGCTCCTTTAAAGGCAGCATCAGTCTGCCAGTAGCTAACTAACACAGTGCTGACTCAGCCTGGTCAGAGGTTTGATTAGGACACTTCCCCCCGCAGAAAATACCAGCTCATAAGAAGTGGATCACCCTGTGGAAATACGCTCCTTTTGACAAAGTGATGGAAAGAGCACAAACTAGTTTTCACTGAAGTCAACCAGGTCTTCTGGCCAGCCTGTCAAGGGCAAGGGGAGGTTTTGACAAGCAGATTGCTTGAAGGGCTCAAAATTCAGCACCTTTTTGATTTTTCATTCTTAATTTACTTCCTGGAGTCTCATGTAGACACAAATACTTTTCAAACTTGAAATCTTAAGTGAAGTAGAGTTGCATCTCACAGCCCACTTCTAACCAGTGGTTGTTTTGAGCTGGATATGTAGTAAGCAGAGGCTAACGCCTCATCATAATTGGTCTGTACCCCTGAGCATAGCTCTTCTCCTTTTCTGAACTGCTTGACTGAAAATAATTATTCTCTAGAAGCAATCTAATGCTGGAGTTGCCTGACTCCACAGAAATGGTGGACTTATGCTGTGACCCTTAAACATTTATACAGGAAAGTGCATCACAACTCATACATAATTTGTAGGGGAATCATTTCTAAAATGCAGCACTATTAGTCAGACTGCTTGGATTAGGAAGACTGTACCTGCCTGTGGAGGATCTTGGTTGAAAACTTTGCTATGTCCATCAAAGACAGACTACAAAGCATTTCCAAACTTGTAGTTGTTGCACAGATAGGAATACGAATGGAGCTATGGTAGCATAGATATCTCATAGTTATTGTTTAGCCAAAGTTTGTTGTTAGTTGTTAGCATCTTCTTGTGGGCCTGAGAGCCTTAGGGCTTCCTCAGGCCATCTGTAGCATATCTGAATAACCTGATCAAGGTCAATTTTTTTCCTGGAGTGACAGAATAGTCAGTGATCCCACCTAGGTAGCACAGGGGTCCCCATTCAATAAGTAATAGAAATCCGGTCTACCATCTTCTTCCTAGGAGAGATGGGAGGCAGCTTTGTGGATAGTCTTTGCTGAACCACAGAGCTGCAGGGCTCTGAATAGCCCCACCAGGAATTACTGCCACAGTCAATTCCATGGGCGAGATGATGCAGATAGACAGATACTTTGTCTGTGCCTGCGCATGGCTTAATACAAAACCAGGAGCAGCTGCTGCTGTCCTTACCTTGGTACAATTCAATAATCTTCCTATTGAAATTCCAGAAGGTGCAGTTTAGGAAGGGAACATGGCAGTAAATTAAATAGTTTATTCTGTGTGCAAGCTAACTGTGGCTTCCTGACCAAATATCTATATTTACATGTCTACAGTGCAGGTCTCTACATATGAGTTGGGTATACAGGTATCCATTATAGTCAGTTAAGTTTAGTGAGCTTTTTAGATCACCTTACGTTCATGTGGTCATTTGAATAACTCTCTCAATTTGCTCACGTTTACTGACTAGATATCCGTTGACTACAATGGGAGCTTCCGCAGCTCACTTGAAGTTACCTGTAAGTGTAGCATCTTGAATTTAGGTTTTGAATCTAACACTGAATTCCACAAAAAATTCAAACACTGGCATTTTTTGTCTCCTTGAAATACAGATGCACTTTATGATTACAGTTCACGCAACTCACGTTGCTAAACAATGAATACAATGATAGATTTTGTAATAGTACGTAAAAATGTCCCAAATGCTATTGCACATAAACTAAGTCTGCGTCTATTATTTGTTCTCTTTTTGAAGATGAACAGAAAAAAAACCAAAATTGAGATCAGACAAAGGCTTTGGTCTCAGTCTTATAAATGACCATGGGAACTGAAAGACGAGCCTTCAATGAATTCATGTTAGGACCAGTTTCCAGGGCCTCATCATCTTCTACAGAACCTGTGTAAGACTTTCACATGGAGATGCATCCACAATACATAAAGTATTTAGTTCACATTGGCACAAACTTTGCAGAAATATTGAGGAAAATATAGCCTGAGACTCAATTCACAGCTAACTTCAGTACTGCAACATTCAGTGTTCCTGAGGCCTGATTTTCAGTATCATCTGTGATGCCAGATTATACAGGAGGGCTTTCTGTATGAGATCTAGGAAAAAAGTAGCTCCTAAAATGAGCACTTACAGCAATGTGCTGTGGAGGAAGCTGTATAGTAATTAATTACATATTTTTAAAACTTCCATTCAAGTAAGGCTACATACAGCACCTGTTTTGGCTTGCCATCTAACAGGGACTTGCATTTCCATCAAGTACATGTTTCTCCAAATACATGGTTTCATCAAGTAGACAGTGCAGATGGAAAGAGTATACGATGATAAATATCTCCTTTTCCTCTGTGTTGTCCTTCCTCAGTCTCATTTTGGGAGCTTGTCATGTACTCCTTCTACACCTTATAGTACAAGAAGACTATGTGGCACTTGATCAACATGGATAAAATCCAGCACAACAATGGATTTTGACCAGCAAAATCATCAGCCACTCTTTTTCTGAGGCCTGATAATAAAATGTATGCAGGGCTGTGTTTTTTGGGTATGGAGGAAGCCTTAAGGTTGTAAGTTAAGCTCCCAACCGTTTTCTCCTTGACACTTTCCAAGAGCATCAAACTAGCATCTAACACTAATATGCCAAGAACAAGCAAGCTTAACAAGTTAGCTTGTTGGCCTCCCACAAAGAAGACCTTGTTTACATTGTAAGAATTATAATTTATTTATGGTAAATCCTTGCCTAGATACTTCCTCCACATTTTTAAATGTGTGTGTGAAGAGAGACTGGGACAAATGCTGCTGGGTGATTCCATGGGACATAATTTGTGTTGATACATATGAAGTGAGCTCCATATAGCAAAGAAAAACAACATTTAGATTTTAAATTGGAACAGATCGTCATGTTAATTTTTGCCCTTGTGTTCCTCTGCATGAAGTTGGTAAGGACTTAGCAAGTCTGCCAGGAAAAATGAGCCCCAGATATTTTCTATTCACTGCATGTTCTCTCTGAAGTACTGTATCACACACGATATTGGATTTGCAATGCTGAACATAATTTGCTAGAAATTGCATAGTTCCTATATTAGTTTGTAATAATGCCATTTTATCCACAATGATCCACTTTCCTGGATTGATTTGATATGTGCATTTATGGAAGACTGAAACTTCAGGTATTGTTTCGCCTGAAGGGGGAATCATCTATTTGTTTGTATTGAGCTACTGTGTCACTGTGCATTTATATGATTTAAAAAAAAAATAATCACAGTGTATGTAGTGTGAAAATCTCATGTATGTCTGAGAGAGAAACTAAGAACTGATCTCTGCATCTAAGATTTAATCATAATTGGAAATCAAGAACGAATGCAAAATCTCCTCCTGCTAAAGGAGCATTTTAAGTGTACTCTTTAAAGGAAGTGAGGTTTATACAACTGTGCTCCTTGACCTTGTGTATTTTGAACCTGCTGGCCAACTTCAAACAGACTTGACAAAAAGCACAGAGACGTCAAGCACGTTCAGTACTTTAAACTTTGTTGAAAATGGGCAGCAGGCTGCTGGGTTATTACTAGCCACACAGAGTGAAAGGCTCATAATCTTACCCTTTGTTAGATGCTAAAGAATCTGTGTGCAGGAGATATGTGAGAAATCAAATCTGATTAGTTCAGCTGCTGACAGAACTATCTTTTGAAGTAAACTTTCCAGTCACCCATTTTTATTTTTATTTTTATTGGTACTAAAGACTTGTAGTTGAGGATCCTAAAGAGAAAGTGATTTTTTCAGGAGGAATTATGAACGGAGGAAGCAAAAGGGAGTGTCTCGGGCACTAAAATTCAGAAGCTATTGAAAATGAAAAAGAAAATAGTGGGAGTATGAGTCAGAGAAGGAAACAAAAAATATTATATGGTCAGCTAGTCAAAGACTGAAATTTAAGTAGTTTGAGACCACTGACAAGTAAAAATGTGGCAATCTAAATTCTGATTTTTCTGTCATTCTGACCAGTATTTAAAGGCACATTATTTTTTTCTGTAAGTCAACTCTTGCAATGAGTTTCATTCAGATGGACGACAGTGCTCATGAAGACTCCCACTGAGGTATTGTCCTACCTTTCATCTGATTCTTCAAAGGTATATCTACTCAAAGTTACTGCATCTAATGCCAGCGTCTCCATTTATTTGTGTGCAGGTACTCTGTAAACCGGCACATGACCAGCCTTAGTGTGTACTCAATGTACAAGTTCACACTTGTGGGATTAAAAGCTTCTTAAAATGTAAGATCCTGTATTTCACATGCTCACACACTAAATGGGAATGTTCCAAAATAGACAAGCCCTCACAGGCTGTGTAACAACCAACAGAGATGGATAAAGGTTTTTTTTCTATGCAATGGGGTTTTTTTGGTGGTGTTTTTTTCTCTCCCTTAAGCTGTTACTAGAACTTGCTATCTGAATTGACACTTACCCAGGCAAATACTGTACTCAGGATTTTATTTAACTTAGATCTGTCATTCTTCCCAAGTTTTGTATATTTTTTGTGAGGCACTGAGCTAGTTGCACAATCTGCATGAGTATTCTGTCCGGTAATGGATTGCTGTGATGATTTGACCCAACAGTCCTGTGTATATTTCCATAGCTCATTTCTGTAAAATTCTGATCATATCAGAAATGCTTACCCTGTTCATGCTACTCACATAATTCAATGACAAATGGGGCAGTGACCCTTGGGAACTAGGTTAAGTACTTAAAATATTAAAAGTTGTTGCCACTCATGGGGATTCTTTTCTGTTAATTTAATTTTTATCTAAGACCAAACACAGTTACTGCTATGGTTATCAAGATTATAATTAATTATTTATTAAGTATTAGTAAAAATGCTATTTCATCTTACAGATTTGAATTGTTTTGATGAAAAATAAACATTACATATTTTTCAGACTTTCCAAATTTTATTTTTCAAATAAAAATTCAGGCATATTCACTTTACTAATGAAATATGAGCCAACCTTTGTTTTGCACTAAGTTTAAACTTTACCAAAAAACTTAGGAGCGGAAGTGTATTGTATTGAAATGTATATATTACCTTTGTCTACTGCCTGTGGTCATCAATATGTTGTGTGTGAATTGTGTGAATACTATGTGTGGAAAAATCTCTATGTGTCAAAAGACATATAAAGTGAATCTAAATATACATGTAAATTAATTATAGCAAATGCTTTAATTGTATTTTGTAATGTGACTTCCATGCATTTATACTTAAATGAATATTTGTTTCTAAAATACTTAACTTTCATTAAGTTTTTCATATTAAACTTTTCATTTACAGATCTGAAATCCAATTACAAAGGCTAGCAAGTATCATTATTCCGGTTTCACTGAAAATTAATAACACTCAGCAGGAAGGACTCACTTCATATAGGGTGGCTAGATAAAACATCTTTAGAGATTTAGATAGCTAGATAATGACTGAAGGTAGGGAAATGAGAAATACTCTTTCACAAAAATATTTTTTGTCAACTGTTTCCAACAAGTAAAGAAATGTGCACAGAGTAACATTAATTTAATCACAGTCTCATGGTAGAGCTGTGGAGGAAGAGACCAGATCAACATTCTGGCCCCACTGTAGTTAAAAGGAATGTTGTCATTGTCTTATGTGGGCAGAGCATCGTGCCAGGTCTCCTGATGCCTTCTTCCTAGGACTTCTCACACTGCTTCTCAGAGTTAAGTATTATTGTAGCTGTGTGGATCACTATCAAAAGACAATCTCACTGCACTTTGTGGATTTTCCTTTTTTTCCTTTTCCTTTTCCTTTTCCTTTTCCTTTTCCTTTTCCTTTTCCTTTTCTTTTTTTCCTTTTACTTCCTTTTTTTTGTCAGATATATATATTTATGTTTGGTCAAGAGGTGCAAAAGGACCTCCAAACAAAATGAATCAATACTACCTCAAAGCTCATGTTGTCATTTGTTTGAAATCTACAGAAAAAATAAGGGCTTTCACTAAATACAGAAAAACAGCTTGCTGTTTAATACACTTCTAAATGAATTGTGGTCCCAAGCAACATTGGCGTCCTCCACATTTTGCTATTTATATGTATCTGTCTGCCTGCTGGAGGGATGTGGGAGGGTGACAAATCTACAGGAAAGCCTTTCATTTATGATTGCCTTATTTAGACTGGGTGGATTAATTTTCTGTACTGCTGAGAAGCAGGTTAATAGGTCCTCCTACTTAAATCCAAGAACAAAGTGAGTATTGCAGGCAAAAACATTGCAAAGATTAGCTCATTTACTTCATAAGGAATCTTTACATATTTTTTTTTTTATTTTCACTGATTCCCAGCTATGTTCAGGTACATTCTTTCAGTAAAAAACACACAGCTGAGCTATACTAGCAATACGAAGGCTTTAGCTAGAATGTTACATTACTGTGTAAGCATTCTTTCTCCTAGATTGAGTACCACTGGCTGATTTTTTTTCTGTTTGAAAATATCAGCCATAGCAGAAATGCTTTAGTATTACTTTTATATCTTTGTTTTTTATGTAGTTTGAGTGAACAGCTGTTGTATGAAAGCCAATCAGTTATGACAAAACTACAATAACCCTATGGCTACAGCTCAGGAAGAATTTCTTCCCCGCAAGAAACTAAGGCGTAATCAGTGAAGAAATCCCAGTGAGACTGTTTAGATGACATGTAGGGCTAAGTATTATGATGAATTAGTTGGCGACTTTACCAAAGGATGTCCCCAGATCTTTTTTGAAATGACGGACGCTCTGAAGAAAATGCTGGCATTTGAGTAAGTAGGAAATTTTAATGTATCTTGTAAGTGCTTTCAGTGGAAAGAAAGTCCTAGATCCGTAGCTGTCTATCACCCTTCCTCTCACACTTAGTTACAAGGAAATCATGTTTCACTGAATTCCAGCACCAACCGCTCTCTGTCAGACTGAATCCTACCAAACAGAAGTAAAACAATATTTGCAATAACTGTTTCTCCCTAGTTTTGTTGCAGGCATTTAATTAAATGTGTCATTAATATAGATCCTTTGTGTACTGTTTTCTTAAATGAACAGGTGACTTTCCTAATGGAAAAATTAGACACTCCACAGGAGACAAAAACCCAAAAGTTGAGAGAGGATGAAATGCCAAAATTTATGCACTGAACGTGATTTGATTCTCATTGTAATTGTGACATTCTTCCATCGCAGAACCCGCAGGGAAGTTTGCATCGTCGCAAATTGTCTCTCCCCCCCGAGACCACCTAACTCCCCCAGACCAGAACTTGGTGGCTGCAGCTTAATCTTGTCTGCTCGTGCTTATGGAACATTACACAATATGAATTATTTCAAGGCAATTTAATTATTTCATGGCAAAAATTCCTGCTTTGTTGAATTCAGAATTGATTTGCATACGATATTGTGATTACATGTGTGTAAAAGGTGTTTTAATGATAGCTTTTTTACTGCCGCTCTTTCTTTCCTTTTTGAAATTTAAAGTTCAGTGCAAGTAACTGACAGATCAGTTTTTTAATTAAATCAAGTGGTTCACAATATTTTTTTTGTTTTACACCAGTCCCGCTTTAGTGATTTTAATGGCTTCTACTCAGTGTGAGATACTGGCCAAGGGTAACGGTGAACCAGGCCCAAAATTGTCATGGGCTTGGTGACAGCCATCGGGCCTCTTCCTGAGCACTAGTGATGCTACAGCTCTGCAAAAGCAGGAGCCTACAACACAAGCAAAATCAGCGTGAGGATGACAGCCTCCTTTACCGACCCATTAAAAGTGTCACCTATTACGGTGACAGGCTTCCCAGAGTGCCCTCAGACCCGCCTCATCGCTATGAACTTGCCCGATGCCCGGGGCTGCGGCTGCCCCTGGCTGCTGCCCGTCCTGCCCCGCTCCCTGGCCGAGGCGGTGGGACAGGGCCCTGCCCAGCCCTGCCCGGACAGACCCCCTGGTGACACCCTGCTGCTCCAGGCCCCTGGGGACACCCCGGCCCCGACGGCACCCTGACGCCCTCCTTCCTAAAAAAGCCTGCTGCGTCCACCCATCGCAGCACCCGTTGCTGTCGTGCGAGCCGTCCCACCGCATCTCGATGGTGGCCCTGGCACGTTTTACAGGCAGGCGAGGAAAGGCCAGCAGCCAGCAGCAGCGACGTTCTGTGGCATACGAGCCACGTCACTGAGCGGTCTTGTTTTCTACGCAGTCCGTCAGTATTTTCACTCTGCTCCTGTGCGTTTGAGCAAATGAACCCAAGCTCTCAGTGTTCATTGTCAGAAGACCTCACTGGGCGTGATCCTTCCCTGTCATGGCTCTGGGGAGGGATGGTGGGATGGAAGCGATACCGTGTTAAAGGACGGCAGCACAGAAGTGAGAGGAAGGCAGGATGGGTGCTGAAGGCCCGTGAACACCTCTTCAACTCGGCTCCCTGAGAAAAGGAAGCACAAGTCTTCACCCCCAGCAAAGAAGGATTAATAAGAGATTTTAGTTAAATAAAAGGAAAAAAAATAGGAGAAAGAAAAAAGCAGAAACCAAAGGAAAGTTTCTTTCAGGGGTATTGTGCTTAAATTCAGGGGTACTGTGCTTAAATTCAGGGGTATTGTGCTTAAAGCATGCTGTCACGAGTTTTGTGTGATTAAATCTCATCATGACCTGCGTGCCCCCTCAGTTGTTCTGACTTGTCCTGTGAATAATAAAATAGGTATCTACTTCCATGAATTTCCTGTTTATATATTAATTGTCTAAAATCAAAGTTAAGGAGATTCAAAAAGATTCAAAAAGGCTCTTAATCTCCTTGCTCCCCATACACAGTCACCCAGGAAGAATGTTAGGAACCAGAAAATTAGTTCGTTGAAGTAAACAGAAATATCTTTCCTTTAAGAAACACATTTTAATGAGTTCAATCTGTTGGAAATGTGACTTCTTCTTGCAAAGAAGACACAGAACAGCTTCTGAAATTGATTTCCAAATTAAATGTGGTAGCTGCCATGGCTTTCACCAGCTACAAAACAGCAGCGAGATGAGAAGTGCTTACGGGCACGAAGCTGACACACTTATTTTGTGCACACAGAATGATTCAAAGGTTAAGGAGGAAGAAGAGACATTTGTCATCCTGATGGCAGAACATAACCGTTCATATTCCTGTGGTGATGCTTTAATGAAATATAATAAAAGCACTTTTCACAGACCTAAAAGCTGCCAAGAACACAAACAGATGAGTAACAAAATTCAGCGGCCCAAACAGAGAAATGCATGCTTTAGTGTGCTAGTGTGTTACTGATTTCTCTTTGTTATGCCAATTACGTTCTTTCACTCCTTCCATGCCATTGCCAAATGCCCCCCTTCCTCCTCCTTGCCCTGAGCTGTTCTTGCTGAGCGCACCATCACACGGTGCGGAATATCCCTTTGGTCAATTTGGGTCTGCCGTCCGGGCAGTGTCCCCTGCCAGCCTCTTGCCACCCCCAGCCTGCTTGCTTTGCGGGGCAGAGGGAAGATACAAAACTTTGACTCCTGGGGTGGGGAGTAAAACCTACTGGGACGTTCCTGAACATGCAAGTAATCTCATTGAATTGGTGCATGACTTCTTGACAGAAGAGTGCCTTGCATACTCTGGTGAGACCCAGCAGCTCCTAGCATTGTTTTGGGGCTTGGCCTGTGCCTATAGAGCCTCTGTTCAGCACCGTCACGGGAGCAGGGGAAGGAGGGCCTCTACATCTGAGGACACCATGGCTGAGGCAGGGACCCAACCCAAGCTGATCTTGGTGTCCAACAATCCAACACACTGCTTCTCCTCTCCCGAGTGACCTTCTTGACATATGGGGACCAAGTCATTGACTGTTGTTATGGACATTGGGGAGGCGGCATGGAATGAGGGCGTAACATCATGGCATGGGATGAGGAAGTATATATGTCAAGGGGCAGGGGGTGGTGGTGAACAAGGATGCGTAAACCTGACTGTTGGATGTAAAGGTGGTTTAAGTATGTAGTACAAGTTATAAGTGTTGGTAAGAGGGCATTTCAAGAATGAGAAATAGAATGGAAAGGAAAAAGAAAAGTATGGTTTAGAAGGATCAAATATTGCAATGCAGTCTGGGTTAGGTAAGTGAGTGGAAAAGTTAGAGTAGGGTACAGAAATAAAACAATATAGGAATGGGATGGTCAGAGGATACTCAGATGTATCAGATAAGGTGGGACCTGAGCATGACGTGAACGGTATGGAATAAGGAGTGGAGATTGCACTGGGTCTGGCTGGGATGGAGTTAACATTCTTCATAGCAGCCCCTATGCTGCTGTGCTTTGCATTTGAGGCTAAAATGGCTATTGCTTGAGCAGGGTTTTTGGCTATTGCTGAACACTGCTTGCATAGCATCAAGGCTTCCTCTCCACCCCGCCGCCCGAAGGCCCGCAGGCTGGGGGTGGCAAGAGGCTGGCAGGGGACACCGCCTAGACGTCAGACCCAAACTGACCAAACTGGCCTCCATACCATGTGAGGTCATGCTTCAGCAAGAATGACTTGGGGCAAGGAGGAGGAAGGGGGAACATTCACGGTGATGGTGTTCGTCTTTGCAAGCAAACGTTACGCATGCTGAGGCCCTGCTTGCGTGGAAGTGGCTGGACATCTGCCTGCTGACGGGAAGTAGAGAAAGAATTCCTGATTTTGCTTGGCTTAAGCGTGCAGCTGTTGCTTTGCCTATCCAACTGTCACTAAGATGATCCACGAGTCTTCTTTCCTTTCTTCTATCTTCTCCCCATCCTGTGGGAGAGGGGAGGAGCAGGAGGCCGAGTGGGTGTTAGCTAGGGTGAACCGGCCACTGATAGAGATGACAATCCTTCCCTGGTACACAATATTTGTGTGGTTTACTGCACTCTGAAGACATACAAAACGATGTTAAAAGCAATACTTACATTTTAGTCATTTACCCATTTTCAACCAGAGCTTAAAACTATATTGACAGATTTTGGCATTAGATCGTGTAAGTAGTGGTTCTTCACTGGGCCTGTCCCTCTCACAAACACTTTGCACGGCTTTCAAGATGACATACCGCTCCGTGGGAGAAAGAAAAAAGTGCCTAGAGGAAGCGCAGTCAGCACTTGAGAGTGCGGGAGCAGAACGCCTCACGCTGACGCCTGCTGAGGGCAGTTTGCAAAGGCTTAGTGTGAAAACGTGGTCGCACTCGCCAAAGATGTGAAATTTGTTGTCACACTTCAAAGAAAAAAGGCACTGAAAATGAGATTCCTTCAGCGAACGCATTTCCCGGAATGGAATTTGTACTCCTTTTCTGATTAAGGAGAGAAGCTGGAGTATAGGGGAAGTGATATTAACAGTTAACTGACCAGCCAGCTATCAATAGTAAAGTTACAGTGAAAATCTTTCCTCCTGAGGTTATTGGAAGCTCTATCACTCTTTTTATTAATGGTAGGTCTTAATCTAGAGCTCCAGTGTCCTGATCGTCAGTACGTACCAGTTCCTAATAAGCACACTTTGACAGAGAAAAATACATGAATTCATGTTACCAAAATATGTTGCCTCTCAGACTTCCAGAAAATGCATGGCAGTTAGTCCTCTTTTCCTTGGTATCTCTTCCTTTTTTACAGGGCAAAAGTGTTGAATAATTTTTTTAAACATTTATTTCTCCTTCTGTTTGCCTGTATTCTGTGTTTTTTGAATTTGACAGAAAAAGTGTGAATGACAAGAATGAGTTTCTCCAGTATCCCAGTTGACAAAGTTCAGATTTATTTAATCTCTTTAAAAATACAAAGGGGGGAAAAAGCAATTTTACCTGATTAATAATGTATAGTCTAAAATGAAAGATAGAAGCGGGCAGGGGAGGGAGGAAGAAAGCTGCTGCCCTGAGCAATAATTTGGCTTTATAAGTTGTAAAACAGTAAATGTGTTACGTGACATCTGCCGGATTTGAATAGCACCTTATCTTTATCCATTTTTAATACTTGAAAGATCTGTTGCAGATCGGGAGACACGCGTTCTGTTTGCAAGCTGACAAAGTCTGTTCTACAGTCTGCTCCCAACTACGTGATCAGGTAATTTAAGAGTATTCTGAGGCACTTGGCAGCTGTACCATGTTTACAAATAAGGGCCTTGGTGGAGCTTATCTGCCTTACGCAGGATCTTTTTCTTTGACAGCCAAAGGCTTGATGCTAGTGAGATTGTTTGAATGGTATAAATGCTCTTAATGTAGAATCTAATATGCCAAAATGCGCATTAATACAGCTTCTGGCGAGTTTTTCTGTAAAGACAGTTTCTGCCTTGTGTTTGAACTCCTGTAGGAATTTCAATTTAAGATTAAAGGGGTTTAAATAGTGCACTTACTCACTGGAAAGACATGAATTTGCATTTTTTTCTGCTATGCAAAAAGTAAATAAATTCAGATGATCTTAGCTGTTGCGGTAGCTGTGGGTAGCTCGCTGTCAGGATGAACAGATTAGCGTGTAGAATATAGGAACCGAGGACAGACTTTCCAGCGAAATAAACTAATGTTCAGTGCATGAGCTGGCCTTAATCTTTTAATGGGGAACTGATGCCTCTAAACTTTATTTTGATGTTCTTCATTTTCCTCTAGGCTTTATTAACTTCATAAAAAGAAATGTATAGGGGATTTTATGTTTGCACTGTGTCATTTTAGCTCTCTAGATTGAGGCTTAGCTTACCCTTTCTGTCGCCTCATTGTTTTTAGTGTCATGACTTCATGTATATTGTCTGCTTCGTTTTCTAATAATTAGATCTCACTAAGAATTGTGCTGTATTTATGGTGTAAGAATGCCCAAACTCCCTATCACTTCCTCTCTATATAAAATACATCTTTACAATCTGTAAGCTATCTGTGTATTTGGAAAAGAAAGCCACAAAAATCTGATTCAGCAGCAGTGTAGGCTCTGTGCTCGTGGAGTTGGTATAAAATTTTGGACATTAATCTTGCACCTTCTCTATCCCAACAGTTTCATGCTAATAATCTTTCAGAGTGATTCTAGGACTCCTTTTTTAAAAGATAGCAGGCTGAAATGCAGATTATAGCATAACAGTACTATAACTATTCTTAGGAAATCATCATTTAGAAAAGCCCTGAGGGATCTCCTGGAGCTATTTTGTGCTGCTCCCTAATATAAAATAAAATACACATGCCATTTAGTTTAGATAGACCTTATTTTGTCCTCTGTTGCAGCTTCTTTTCAGATGACAGTCTATATGGTAATTGAAACAAAATGCTGAGATCGGACTTGGTCCATATATCTAGAAATAGAACAATAGCTTTAAAAAATTTAAAAATGCTTGCAATTTGTATTTTTTTCTGTGCTTAATCACCTTATTATTCACAAAATAAAAATTATATTGACTAGTAGACAGTTTCTGGTTTTCTGAAACTGATGTTCAAGCACATGGGAATTGTGGGTCTGTACTTGGGTTTAGTTTAGTTGTTTTAAAAAATGTAAAGTAATCTTATTCTTTGCCTTAGGTAGCATGTTGCTCGCACATTCAGAGATAATTCAATTCCATTGTAAATAAAGTTTCTTGCCCCAGGGGGTCTGAGTTTGTTAGTAGGTGTCAATATGGTCTGAACATCTGCTCTACTGAAACAATATTTTACAATATTTATCCAGCTCCTTATTGAGACATGACAACATGTGCTCTGCCTCCTTAGAAATACAGGGGATGTATTTGTTCCCATAGACAGGACTTGGCTTAGCAAACTGTTTGTGCTTGTGTTTGTGCTTGATGAATGATGGGATCCCTTAATGAATGTTAGTTGTTCCAGGAAACTACTGTTGTTCTCCTATAATAGCAGGACAAGGAGAAAGTCATCATATTAGCATGAAGGGAAGCTCTTCTATGATAGTACTCATTCCAAATGGATCTTTCCTGGGCTTACCAAAGGTTATACTGAGAAACACGGATGACTGAAGACTGAATCCAAACATAAATTTCAAGGAAAAAAAATCATTGTTGAATATCTTCTGAACTAAATTCCACTGCTAACAACTATGCACTGCCTTAAACCTTGCCTTGAAGGAACTGATTTTTTTATATAATACAGCCCGCCTAAAGCAACAAGCAAAGTAAGTAATTGCATAAAATATTACAATAGCGTCAGCAAACTGAAAATGACTGTGTCACTTGGTGCAATGTCGAGGGAGTGCTACCATGCATCATGTGCAGCATTTAATTAAAACATCGTCGATCATTATAATATCTTCAAAAAATATTAAACTATATACCAAGTGTCCTCCTTCTTTCAAGGATCACAGTGCCTTTTTCCTGGATTGTCCTCTGGGTTTTACTTCCTTTCCCATTTAGCTGTTCAGGCATACATTGCTCTGCAGTACTCCTGTGACCAATGTTACACCACCAGAATGCTGTTTGTCATGGCCACTGTGAGAGAGAGATAATATCTTCATTTTCTAGACAGACATTGGTGTGGCAGGACTAGGGCAAATAGCCCCTGGCTATCCAGGGACTTTCACGCAGGAAATCTAAAGCACCATGCCTGGAATATGTTCATCAGATTGATAGAAGATGTGGCTATCCAGGGACTTTCACGCAGGAAATCTAAAGCACCGTGCCTGGAATATGTTCATCAGATTGATAGAAGGTGTGTAAACCCCCTATTCCTCTCCGGAGGCGTAACTGAGTAAGAAGTTGCTGTTCCTCAGCAGTGGGAAAGCAGGGGGTGTGGGGATGTCATACTGCAGTTCTGCTGGGCAGATACCTCTTACCATCACCATTGATTCTCCTTGTTAAGCCTGTTCTCATCACCTTTCAGCTCCATTTGCCCTGCTTATTGTTCTCCCCCCTGCCCCCTGTACCTGCCTGGTTGCTATGAAAATGCCTTTCTGCTCTTTTACTACTGTTAACTCTCATTGCAGGCAAAAGTGACCGTCAGCCATTCTAGTAAGCCCTATTTTCTCAGTGTTGCCCAATGACAGGACTCTACTGTTGCCCGCCTTCACTGTTGATTGATTGAGAAAATTATAAACAGCAGCAGAATGAAATGACCTGGCTGTCTTCTGTTCCACCACTGTCCATCTTCACTGTTTTCTTTTGGATATGGTTTCTTTGTCAGCCCAGCTGGGACAGGGGCAGGCTGATTTTCCAAGTAGAAGCAGGGCTAGAAAGATTCCTCAGAGCCTCATAGTATTTCCTGCAGGAACCTTTCTGCCTGCTACGGGAGAGTGGGTGACTTCATATCTTCAAGGTCATTACTGTCCTAGGTAGTTAAGGTTTTCAAAGTGATTATAAAGTATAGTTTTCTTTAAGAGAATAAAATGGTGAAAATAGGTTGATTTAAATAGAGGTGATAATGAAGTCTTCTTTTCCACATAACTTTCTTCAGCTGGAAGTCATAACTCACAAATGCATTGCTATTATTAATAAGCCTTTTAAATTCTAAACTATGTGAGGTCCTTAATTTGTGAACATAGCATTTTACACCATTTTAAAGCGCAAAATACTTTCTTCCTTGGTTAATTAACACTAGCTAGATACCCACAAGAGCATAACCCTGTAATGCATCCAAATAACAAGATTTAATTGATTCTTCTATGGCCTATTAAAAATGCATTGAGGGCCTAAAAGATTTAAATGGGAAAAATAGAAAAAATCCCAGACTGGCCTCCATCTGACACTGAGATTGCATCTGAAAATTCTAATAAATGGAAAACTACTCTATATGCAATTTCCAACCAATCTCTAACTGTACAGAAGTAATGATATGGAAGTTAAAACAAGAAATTCTTACTTAATGCTAAATATAGCCCTTTATTTTGTGGGGGTTTTAGACTGAATGCAAGATGAGGTGAATAAGTTGAATTCAGCCTCATGCATTATTCACAGGGACTGAGCTAACATGATCATTCTTTTTCGTTAAAGCCACTGCAAATAGCACAGCTATTCATTTTAGCACTGTTAATACAATGAAGACATGTTAATATGGAACGTCAGTGTCTTAAATCTCTGTTACTATTCTATCAAATCTATGTATGTTTAAATGAGTTTTTCTATATACCTTTCTATTTTCCAACTCTGATCCTTTCCACTTAATTTTTTTATGATTCAAAATACACGCAAATACAGCACAAACTGAAATAGTTTATCTACATTTATGCAATAAACTCATTAAACCCTGTTTGCTGCTCTTTATTTCTTGCATCAGTCTTGTATTGAGAGGAAATAATTAATGGTGAAATCCTTGTTAATGGGTGGCCTGCTGACAGGTCTCCTGAGTTCATGTTGACCTCTGCTTGCTTGCAGGCCAAAAACCTCCCATTTTTAATGTCTGTAGCCTTCCTGACCAATTTGGATACTATGGATCTGATTAATTGTTTGGAATGCAGTAGCCCCAGAGGGTCTAATCAGACACTAATGTTCTGGTAGGACAAGTAATTCCCTTTTACGTGCTCATAATAGTGGCTATACACATAGTAGCAGTGTTACAAAAAAATAAGCTCAGTAATGAATATCCATTTTCTAACTTTTACACGTCTCATGGAGACATGAGGCAGAGTGGTGAAATGACTTGATCTCACAAGCCCTGTAGCAGAGCCTGAAATGCAAACCAATCTTTGAGATTTAGTCTACCACCCTGCTTGCAAAGCCAGCCTGTACAACCCAAGCATGCAATGTTTTTTTCCAGCTTTGCTGGATTTTTCAGCTACTTTGTACAACTACAAAGCAGTAGTGAGCACAGTGTTTTGTAACATCCTTAACAACACAGCCAAGTTGTTAGTTCTTCACATGCAGACCTTTATGAAGTGATTGTAATTGTTGTCACCTTCCTGTGTGAATGCATATGCCTCGGAAAGCGTGTAAAACCTGTGCAGAGTATACAGGGATGTTGGATTTTTATAGCTAGACATGGATACCCATCTGTATAGGTTTGTGTAGGTCTAGAGCTTAGAATGACCCTGTGACAAATCTAAGAAATGTATTGTCAGAATAAAAATGTTCCACTATAATTTTGAGCTTCTTGCAAGCAGTACCCCAGGCTATTCTGAAAATAGAACCAGCTGCTAAAAATCACCCTCAACAAATGTTTTGTCTGGGTCACTTTTGCCCCCTCTTTGGGAGGTGTTCAGTTTGGCTTCCCCCTTTCCTTTCCTTCAACTGTGGTGTATGGCAGACTTCCCCTATAACCCCTAAGAAATGCTTAATACTGTTTTTTAAATTCACCCTTGATTTTAGCCCAGTGTTATTGCTGAGGTTCATCTGAATTAGGTGCAAGTGTGTAAGAAACTGTTCCAGATGGGAAGACAGATACCCTCTTGACATGAATGTATGCAATCCTAACTGGCATGGACTTGGCAGCAGTTAGTTACGTGGTTGATTAAGTTCTTGGGTTAGATCGTGTGATCTTGTGAACCATGCTGTCAAGCTCAATCATCTTATGAAAGGGAAGGCCACATTAACCCTTCCATTTCTAACAAGAACCGCCATTCCTGAGGCAATCTTCAGTAGCTGGCGGTGGTCAGCAGAACAACAGGATTTTGTGAGTCTGAAGCACCAATCACTCTGAGAAAAAAAGAAAGAAGAGCAATTTCAACCTAGAAAGAATGCAAATTAGTCTAATGGCTTGGATCCTCAATTGCAAATTCAAATTTAAATTCTCTCAGCCAAAGGAAGTATTGAAGCTCGTTCTCCCAGAACCCTGATGAGGCCTCAAACTACAGAGTTCTTGCTTTCATTTGAATGGGAGAATTCACAGAAAATGAAATTTAAAAATCTCTTTATGAGTAGAAAAACAAAAGGGGAAAAAAGGTCATGTCAGAATTGAATTTTTCTCCCATATTTTGCTTTATCTACTAAACTGAAACATCAGTTTTTCAAAAAGTTCCCATCCAGGAGGTCAGGCTAGCTAACTGGAGGGATTTATCTGGAGATATAAGCTAGCAGGGACATACCCAGAATTATGTCCTTTCTGGACATTTTTGTCAGTTTTGTCAATTCTCTTTCTCTCTCTCTCTCTCATACTCCGGGGGGCAAAGAATCATAGACTAGGCCTTTCTGTTATTGCTTGAGCTTAAATCCCAAATACTAAAGCATGCGAATGCTTTCCTACTTTCATTATAACCTGGATGTTGGCAGATAACTCCTATTTAAAACTCAAACTAGGGCAAAGATGCAGTACAGTGTGGCAGCAAGCTCTTTGCCAGAGTTTCGAAGTCTGGCACTCAGTCAGCCATGTGAAATGTGGCTTGCGAGTCCTCCGTTATTTGCTTACTAAATCCACTTTTTATTCCTGACTGAACAGTCTCCCTGCTGCAGCCCTAGTAAAAGGCATGCTTTAAAAACTTCAGCACCCCACTACTCCTGTTTTGTAGGTGCTGTTTGGCAGCCCAAGGCAACTCTACAAATTAAAGAGAAAGCTGGTCAAGAATATCTCGAAGTTCAGATAGACTGGAAAAAGACAGACAAGATACAGCTTTCCTGAAAATTTTGACTGGGAATAGCCACCTCCAGTGAGGCATCCTGAAGTGCTATAAGGATAACAACTTTAAAACTAATAAGCCAGACTAAAAGTCAGAATAGAAAGACCAGGATTTGCCTCCTGATTGTTCCTGAGAAAGGCAGGTCCCCTTCTCCTTCCCAGCCATCTTTCTTCTCTGGCTCTTGTCTCACCACCAGTTCTACACTGCTCATTTCTCTTTTTTCCTCTCTGGCCTGCCTTTTGCCTTTTCTTTAAACACTGCTCTGTTGAACGCCTGAGTGCCAACCTTTCAGGATTAAGCCCTTCCCACTTTGGAGTCCATTCAAAGCTCTGCTCTCTGCCTAGCAGTTGCAGAGCATATCCATCTAGCCTGCTGTGCATTACTTATAAGATAAGCCCCGATCTCAAGACACATTCAGAAACTGATTCCCACATTCATCTTTGCTTTCCTCTCTGATGCTGTAATACACAATGATTTGTCTTCTGCTGGAGGCACAAACTCTGTATGAAATACTGTGAGATTTCACAGCCAGTGTCTGTTGTCTCTCCTTCTCCCCAGCTATTCACTTACCTGACATCTTGTTCATCTAATGTCAGTTCATCTAATGCCAAGTCATCTCATTTGTGAAGTGCTTCAAGTAGAAAAGTGGATTCAGAAGCGAGACAACGATATCTGAGGTCTGTATGCGTTTGTGTGTATGGCTCAAATGTGCAGTGGCATTTCTTGGGGTTAGGGTGGAAAGAAGGGGCTGTGAGCAGAAGGCATGAGATACAGAGATAATGGAACAGGCGTGAGTGAAATAGTGTGTGAATGTGTTGTGATTGTGAGGTTTTTAATGCAACGGTAGGGTCATAAGCCTCCGAACAGCAGATGTAAATCAGACGCTTGCAGGTGAAGGATAATGGCTAGAGCAGGGTAAGGGGAGTCAAAGATGGCTCAAAATCATCTCTGAAATTTCAGGCGTAGGATAATCACTTCCCTAGTTAGTGTAGACCAGTGTCCAAACTACCTAACATCAAATTCTATAGTCATAAAAGGACTGTTTTAATAGGTGTGAGAGAGAATTGAGGGATGAGAAAATCGTGGTGGCCTCAACTGGCTGAATTCAAAACTGCCCCAGGATTCCCAGCACCCAAAAAAATCTATAGAGCCACCTTTCCAGATGTCTTACGCTATGGAAATGAAGCAGGAGCAGACTCAAAAATGCAGGTTCATAACTGGAAGTAGTAGAAAAATAACTGAGGGCAATAAGAGATTATCATCATTATCACTGTTACATTTTGTCACCTGTGCGTAGTTGTGAATGAGACTGATTCTACTTGCTCAGCCAACATAAATAATTCATCTTGGCAAAGCTGATGAGAGAACAAGAAAAAATGATGTGGTATTTGATACTATTACTTCGTCTGCGCATTCATTTGAATTCTGTTAGAGTAGAGGTAGAGTCATGCTGTTTTGAACTTTCTTGTTCAATGCTATAAAATGCGATGGTAGCTCTTGGTAGTATAATTACAACTGTCTATCTATCAGAGCGTATTTAAATACTTTTTAAAAAAATACAGCTATCTGTATTTTTTTTTAAACTATAACAGTCCTAAGCAATGGGATGCAGAAAATCTGAAACAACTTCATTTTTGCAGTAGACTCAACTCAGAGAAGTCTGAAAAAAAATTGACATCTACCTTTGATTTTTAAAAAAGTAGGAAAAAATACATTTTAGGCTTTAAGCCAGAAAACTAGCTATTGCAAATAGTGCCAATGATAAATAACCAGCACGGCAGGGAAGAATGATGGAGTGTGAGGAATTCTTCTTTGTATTCTTCATTGAAACACTCCTTAAGCTTGAGTTATTATTTTGGTCAGTTTTGTTTCTTTCTGTATAAATACAACAAAGAAATCAAATTGCTGCCAAGTGAAACTAAAATTATTGTCAATACTCTTTGAAGAATAGGAAAATTATAAAATAACTTACCTTTCATAATACTGTGTAGCAACTGTTGGTGAATAACTATTTTCAGTGCCAGGTACTCCATTCATCATTATCCAAATCTTTGTACTTAACCTACTGAAACGTGTGAAGCAGAGCGTAAAATTTTGTGTCTTGGTTCTGTCGTGTCTTATAAAATGGAGCTTGCAGCTCAACGGAGATCCCACTGAAACTGAAATCTGTGTAAAGAATTTGCAGATCCAAGGTTGTGGTCAGTTCACCTGCTCCAGCTTCCTAACATCACAACCAGGAGAGCATTTACGACAGAGAAAGAGCGTTTGATGCCTACTCCCCAGGGCTGTCAGGTGCTGCTTCCCTCTACATCCAAGGGAAGGAAATACCCTCCATGATTAATGTAGGTGGTGAGTAGTTTGAAAGGGGTCTAAGCCTTCCTAGTTAGTTAGGTGCCTGTGGGGCAGCAGCTGAATATCAGCACTAAGGCCAGTGTACACTTAAAAGAAGATGGATATCTAAACATCTTTAGGAGCCCAGACGTAACAAGGTCCATCTTGTAAAAGGGCAGATCAGGTCCTCTCAAGAATATTATGTGATGGCAATACTTTAAAGAGCACTGTTTTTTTTTTTCTTCAATGAAAGCTACTGCGCTTTTGAGATGGTGTTAGCACAGGGGCATTAAACAACTTGCTACAAAGTAGAAAACTAGTTTTGCTCCTGCCTGAGACACGAAAGGTCTGAGAAAAAAAGATTTGTCAAAATACAGGTAAGTTGCATGAGCTGTATGGAAAAGTAATTCCCAAATGAGCATCTGTGATTTTTATTGCAGTGCCTAAAAATACCCAGCCCTAGCCCGTAAGCATGCTACCAACATAACGGAGACCACTCCTGCTCTGGAAAATGGGCTGTGTTCTGCCCCCAGCGTCATGCTAGCCCACTGAGACCAGTCAGGCTGCAGGTCTCAGGCCAACATGCGTAATCTGTGCTGCTGTCTCCTCCATTTCCAAAGACTGGGTATCTGTTCTTGGAACTGCCACAGCTTTGCACTTACAGAACGGCAATTAAGTGTGAAATATCTTAGAAAGGATAAAGCAAAGCTGTAAAAAAAAAAATAGGAACAGGATTTCGAACAAAAAGGAAAAGTGTTTCCTGGTTTTTCCACCTCTTGTTTACCCTTTTGCCAATATTTGAAACAAAACAAAATCGCAATCAGTATATCAACTAACATTGTAACAGATGAGACAACAGAGAAGAAACTAAATTGTAAAAACACTACCAAAGAAATTGTCTCAAAATATGTAGTTTAGATATCCAGTATAGAATGTGACTTAAAAAATTCTGTAGCAGAAAATACAGAGCTGACAGGATTCAAATTTTAGAATAGGAAATACTATTCTGATTCTGACAGTAGGAAGACATTAATTTATTCAAAAAAATAACCAGATCAATGGTGTTTTATATTTAAAATCTGTTTTAAAATCTTACTTGAAAGGTTGATGAGAAATGCAGATGTGGAATTGGAACAATATTTCATGCCTACAAAAACAATGGCAAGCTCAATGATGGGATGATCATACACAGAAAGACTTGGGAAGTGAAGCTTAATTTTGGCACATTTTAAATATATATATCTGGCAGCATCTACAGCCAAAATGTACTACATAGGTGGCAGAAGACAGAATCCAAAACCAGTTACTCCTTTTTTCTGGAATGCAGGAATGTTTTATTGCATGAAAGTTCATTCACTCTAAATATATTCCTTTGCTTTTTATTCACTCTTTCATCCTTGGCAAGGGAAACGCAATGAAGAAGCATAGAAGAAGTGCTGTGAAGAAGGTCTCTTTGGTTGTTACCCAAGTCCTTTAGCACAAAGTTTACAATAATCTACCTCAGTAGCAAACCCCAGTTATCTGCTAGCAGACTCTTAGAATCAGTGGTCTGAAACTGCTCTCAGATTTCCTCTTTCCCCCATCTCTCAGCATCCCCTGCAACAAAGAAAGGAGAGTTGATAGGATGACATCCAAAATAAGAAGTCACTGTTTTTCTTCTGAGAAGTGGAAAGAGCAAGGAAATAATATCTTGTCTCTGTTTTGAATGATTTTTTTTTTTTTTTGTCACAAGAGGATATTGATGTGGTTTGGTGCTGGCTTTGATCCAGCAAAGAAATAACTATATATATATATATATATATATGCGCACTGATATGATTTGAAGGTTTCAAGATTTTCTGGCTTTTGCATTGTAGTAAATATGCTGCATTGTTTTGTGGATTAAACTCTTATGGAAAAGGTGGTGAGCAAATAAAAAAGAAAGCGCCACCTAACAAAGAAGCCATCTGTTCTTCTGCCACAAATCAAAAAAAAAAAAAAAAGTCTATTTTGAGTCACTTGTATGGCTTGGACATCCTGCCTTCTCAGTGTGCATATACAGTACATTTAAGCTCACATCAGAGACCTTCCTGGTTGGCATTGGCTAAAGACTCTGTGAATATGCTGAAGATATGGGCTCCGAGAGAAAAAAAAACAAGCTGCTGAAAACAAAATGTTAACACTTTTGTAAATCTGCCAAGTTTTTCAATATAACTGCCAACAGTTTGATGTTCAGAGGAACTCAGCAGAATTGCTAACATGCATGCTGCATAAATGGCTATTCATTAGAAAGATGCTGTAGTTTATATGTGCCTGCTTTCTTTGGCTGGCTAATATATCAAGTATGGTACTTGTTTTGTACTGTGAAAAACTTTCTCCATTACCATAGTAACCTCTTGCATGTTGGCGGAAGCTGATGTCATTCATGGTATTATTCATTCTTAGTGAATTGGTCCTCAAAGTGCTAACAAGTTCCAGGGAGATAAAGAACACTAAGTATACATTCTGGTTAAACATGATTTAACCCTTTCACCTCACCAGGTCCCTGGAGATATATAGGTACCTATATTTGATATATACACATACATGTATTTAGTTTCTTTAGTATTGCTAAAGAAAAGGCTAGAATGTCATATTTGTCTAGCATAATTCTGGAGTAAAGTGTCAAGGCATGAGTCCTCTGTCACTCCCTTTTTTGTCTCTGATATCTCATCATTACAGGTAAACTTATTTAAGGAAAAATAATTTTTTCTATTTATCTATTCACCTAAAGTTACTTCATTCTTCATCATTGCCAATAGTTGGTATTATAAAATATAAACTGTTTGTTTTCTAAGTATCTTTACAACTGCTATCACATAAATCTAAAGTTTTAATAGGATTTTCATTGTCCATATTGTACAGATATTCTGTTATTAAAGTGGTAGCACAAAATTGGGCATTTGCTTTTGACTGGGGTGGGAACAGGATCAAACTGTAGAAGGCAGCAAATCTTACCTGGAGTTACATAGAAGCAAATATTTTAGTCCATACTTTAATCTACCCAGACAGCATAATGTGGTGTCACTAATGGACATAGCCTACAAACCAAGGTGTCCTAATTAGGCCTTTGTGTAAACTTAGAGCTGGACAGCTTACTCCTCTTGAAAGCTGAGAGTCTTGTTTTCTCTTTGTGCTTGAGGTTCCATCTAAACTGGGGGACTGTGATACTCCACAACTCGTTCCAATAGATCGCAATAATAAAGGGATTAAGGCTGTGGACCTTATTCCAAGGCATACTTCTCCCATACTTTTGACAGAGCCTTTTAAAATTCCTACCTAAACACACGGTCTTATTTTCTAGTTTATTTACGGACAGAGGTGTCCAAATGTAGGCACCTGAACTTGTCATTTTCCGCACATTTTTTTACTCAGCTAATGAATTTCATTTTATCATGACTAGTTTCAATCCTATTGCCATTTGTGCAAGCTGGCATTAAAAAAGAGTAGAGTATTAGACTGGCGTGCAAAGACTAACACAGACTACTTCTGACACTTTTTTCAAAGTAGCTAAGTAACTGCTATATGCTATGTCACTTGTTTCATAGTCTGATCTTTTTATAAGAACCCTGTCAGTCCTGGAACACCAGCCATCAAGTCTAACAAATTCCCTGTGATCAAGGAAAGTCTTCCTGAAATAGATGTGGGATTTCTGGAAGGCATAGATTGCCATTTAAAATATTCATTTCTCACCTGTTGGCACATTACTCTTTCACCTGTCTCTTCTCTGATTTTATTCCACATACTTCTGCTCTGAGGTTCCATCCTACATCTGAAGCAAAGAACTCACCAGCTCAGATTCTTCAGCTGGGGTCAAGGATGCCAAGAATCTCTTGCTGTAGAATTTAAAAAGCTATACTGAAGTTATTTCAAAAGAAAATCCTCAAAAGCACATTAACGCATGAAGTTTGCTTCAGAAGCTAACTTGGAAGGAGGTAGCATTCTCCAAGCTACACACAGAAATTATATTCTGTATATAATAAATCCTCCTTTTAGGGGACAGTGAAGACATTCAATATGTCACCATACTGTTTGGGCTAACTTCTGACTCACAGAGTTTGAACATAACTTCTGAGCTCCCTACACTCATTTTCATCTCTGATGAGACTCACATGCTTCATTGGTTTCTTAAGGCTCAGTTCTTCTTTGGCAGGGGAAGGATTGATCTGGTCTTCCTTAGGCAAAACTCATCAACAACCAGAGCAAGGCACCACAACAAGTTGCATAACTGTCTATAACCAAACTAATGTCTCAGCACTTTTTCATTGAAATAATAATGATGGCATCATGTATTTGAACTAGCATCTCACTGAAAAGAATGGAAAGGTTCATTAGTATTACTGCGTACGTGCTGTGTAATCTCAGGTGGACACCCTCTACTCTGCCGGTGCAAGGGGAAGTGCAATAGATCTCTGCTCCTGGTTGATTTTGTCAAGACTATCACAATAAGCAGAGGACTGGAAACACGGCGCCAAAAGCTTCTACCTTTTATTTAAAAGAAATTGAGATAATGGTGCACAAGACAAGCTGGCTCAATCTAAACCCTGTATTTGTTGCCTGCTAGCAAAGAGGTCTTCAGTTGAAGGGGTCATGAATACCTGAGCTGTGGTGCTGGAATCTGCAATGAATATTGCTGGTAAAATCAATGTTTGCTTGGTCCCTGTACCCAGTGAAGGTAGTCGTTAGTCTGTTGAGCTAAGATGACAAGTCTTCATACTTTTTGATTAATGTTTTCTTTGCTGATTCCAATAACTCCCTCTAAATTTGTAAATTAAGGTCACTTAATTTGAATCATACAATTCAAGTGAATATTGATTTGCTGATTTAAACTTCAATGCTGCCACACAGAAGTATAGCATACATCTTTATCTATCTGTATTGCTTTAAAAAAAAGTACTGAATTTTGTACATCTATAAAAGTATAACTAAATCAATGTCTGAACTTCCCAGCCTTGCCACTACTGTTTTAATTCCACTACTAAGACATTTGAGCAGGAATTATTTTGCTACCTGCGAAGTCAGAGATCTAGTAAAACTAATGGAAAGGTCATGTTTTATCATGCCTAACTGGTTGGTTAAATCTTCTGAGGAATTTGTCAGTTCCCTGTGTTTAAACTTTTCTGTACTGCAATGTTAATTCAAGCAAGAATATGTTCTATTTGTATTTTTAATGTAAAAATTGAAGTAAAATAGAAAGCATTCCTTGTCCAAGATGACAGGGAAAATACCAGTTTTGCTAGTGATAGCCAGAGAATTTCAGGAACCAAAACCTGCCAGAAAAGTGTGCAATTCATTCTGGTTTCATTTTTTCCTAATGAATGTAAAAGTGGTTAATAAACCATTTATTTTTGAAAGAAGCTTTCAATTAATGTTGAAAAACAATATTTATCATAAATTAAGGCAAATTTGTCTTTCATATTTGGACAAAAATTGGGCTAGCTCTCTATTGAAAAAAAGTTTTCTTTTCCTAAACAAAATGGACACTTCAGGTAAGATTCATTTGACTAAATGATTACTTGCACTACTGAGAATCAGTCACTCTATACCTTCCTAAGGTTATGGCATGGGTAGATTAGTCTAAGAAGTTTCTACAAGAAACACCTCCATTCCCAGTCCTTTAGCCCAATCCAGAGGACAGTGGATCCAGAAGAACATTTTTTTTTTCCTGGATATAGTAATTCCATCCATTTCATTGCATTCCAGTCAGCTCCATGAAACTCTTGTAAAGCTGTTTTCAGCCTCCTACCAAACTGTGAATACCCAGCAGATACTGAGCTATTGCTTAAACTATGGGCAAAATTTAGGCTGTCTCCTTAATGGATATTGATCATCAACCAGTGGAGACAGCCAGGCTGATTTTCCTGTGGAGTGGAGGAATATCACTGAAGACTGAAGGCACTGTGCTCAGGTGTGACTCTGTAGGACCTGGGTTGCTTGTGGAAGAAGCGGGACTTGGCCGCTTCAGTTGATGCTGTGGCCCTGAATAATGAGGTCCTCATCTGCTCATGCAAGATGATGAGGGTAGGCCTAAGGTTACATAGAGATATGGGCAGTTAATCATCATCACCTTCTCTGGAGATATCTTCAGGGATAAAACTCTTTTTGTCCTCCACCCTCTCCCTTTCTTCCTTCTGCTCCCCTCTGTTCTCCTCCACCTTCACTTGTGATCATACACAAGGCGTCAAGTTCCTCTGAAATACCTCACAGCTACACCTCATACATCTCTTGCCAAGACTACCACGATGTTTTTCCCCATTTTAGTTTTGTTTCACGTACCCTGATTCAGTTTTCTCCAGCTAGTGCACTCAGCTATCTCTACCTCAGAACAGTCATTGAAAATGGCTTTGGGGACTCTGTGCTGGAGTACTTGGGGCACGGTACTGATGTGGGTCACCTGGACTATGTAAAAGCATTGTAAGGGTTATTTATTTTTGGCATTTGCCCCATGTTTTTCCAAGAGCATGTCCCAGAAAAAGCCTCAAACTAAGCAATGTAAACACTTCAGGAATGTGACCTGCAGAGTGCTGCCACATGCCATGTAGCAGGAGAGCATAGATACAGGCAATTATTTCAGATAGATTTCTTTTGCCGAGTAAGCTGCTTGATTAGGGCTCATGTTTGTAACACAGTATGATATTTTCATTACAAAATAATATACTTGTAAGTAATAAAATGGAAACTTCTGTGGCAAGTGAGATCAGAGTTAAATTTCTATAAATTAGGATCATGGCTTTTTTTGTCTGAAAGCGTTTATAGCCTGTATTAAACTGATGAAAGGATATAAGAAAAGTAATATCATGAACCCATTTTAAAAGATTCAGCATTTCTGAGAGGAAATAAAAATCCCATCCTACAGACTTCTTGAGACACTAGAAACACTCCTTTTTCTCACCAGGATGTAAATAAAACCTTTGGAAAGAGTGGGAGCAGTGAAGTAAAAGATTCGCTGGCTGACCCATGGAGAACAAGAAGTGTGTGGGACATCTGCTCGGCGTGTCAGAAACACATACTCAGTTTGTGAGTCTGCCTTATTCAGGCTTGGGGTTAAGCCTCATTGGAGGGGTGAGGAATAGATCCTCTCATTTTAACCAGCTACACTGTCCATTTAGCAACTCTGGTAGGATAAGGACGTGCACATTATTATGTACTACAGTTCACTGATTGCATTGTTGCATGCTCTTCTCTTGAGAAAGCCTTTCCTGACAAAATGTGGTTTTGAACTGGCAGTAGGAACTGGTTTGGATTCCAATGAATAAAAAGTTCCTCTCAAAATACCAGTTTCTAAAAATGATTCACTAAGAATTTAAAATAAATGAAGCCACACTGTAACTGAACTGAAGCTAAATGCAGATATGCCTACATTGACAAATGCCATTGCCCTACAATGGCATTTGTCAATGCCTAAATGCTCTGCCTACATTGCTACAACAGTCATGAAGCTGATGTTTTTCAACCTTAAAAACAAATGCTATTGTGCACCTCACCCCAGTATGTATATCACTTGCATAGTGATGAAAAAGGTAAGAATCTATGGAACAGTTGTCTGAAATTAGTATTTTGGGCACAAGTCTATAGAATGCCTAAATGTAAGTTTTCTGAATGATTACTCCTGCCAGTGTAACATATTTCCCTCTGTAGAAGCCTATGGCATCTACTTCAATATTTAAAATGCAGCTATAACCAAGCAGCTGAAGCTCTTGGTAACCCAAGCCTCAATTAACACATCAACAATTAGTAGTTTTACTGTTGTGATAGGCCCTTATGGAGTCATAAATTCAGATCAGCAGTGGTGCTATTCAGAAGTTAGTAGCTGCTCCAGTATTTCCAATCTTGTATTTCCCCAAACTAATTGTCAAGAAGATATGTGGCATAGTAAAATACTATGGACCTTGATTAATGCAAACCCATGAATAGAAATCAATGGCTTTGTCAATTTGCCCAAGTTTAGCATCTGATCCACTCTGCAGAGTGGATCTAGGTACACAGAAAATCCATAGTACAAAAGCACTGTGTGTTTTTGCATTGTGCTTTGCACTACGGAGTCAAAGTAAACCTTTGAATGTGGCACATGAGATAAATTTTGACACTTTCTTTATAATTTGCCTTGCTTATGCCAGTATTAAAATGACATACCCCATACTGTAATTAGTTCACTGCAGAATAGAAAAAGATATATAAGTCTCCAGGTTAGGATATAGAAATTTTAACAGGAAAACAAGTCCTTATCAATGAATGTAGCTAATAGAGCTGGAGAAAGAAAGCAATCTGATCAGGGCATTGTCTTGTCTGAAAAACAAATAAACATCGATGAGTATAATTTGAAGTGACAGACACAAAAATACTGTGAAATTCATACACACTTGAATGGATACAAAATTTTTCTCCTTGACTAACTTTCATGATGTTTCATTAACCTTGGTGGAAAACTTCAGCAAAGACATTTATTCACTAGAAGCAAGTCAGGCTGCTGTGTATTGGTTATGTATAAATAAAGAAGTTTTCCATTCTGAAAGGGCAACTCCTTTCCCTTTCCCTTTCCCTTTCCCTTTCCCTTTCCCTTTCCCTTTCCCTTTCCCTTTCCCTTTCCCTTTCCCTTTCCCTTTCCCTTTCCCTTTCCCTTTTTGTGTTGCCTTTTCTCTTTTCCTGATGTTTCTGTGATACTGCATGACCTCTCCTTTTAAAATAATGGTCTTTAATGTGGGTATTCCACAGCAAGCAATAGAGAGCAATCCTTTGATGTGTATATTCTAGGTCACTTTCTTCTCTTCACTTACTGCATATTTTTGCATCACCTACCATGTCCATAGCCATAACAGATTATTTACTTACCTGTCAGTTTATTTTCTTTGACATAACCTGTCCATTTGCGTCTATGCAACAAAACTGGAATGCCTTCAAAGTTAGGAAACTAGGTATGTTTGGCATGATTAAAAATATGCCCTCTCCCCTTCCTTGACTCCAATCTTCTCTTACCCAGCTTCCCCACTTTTCCTTTCTGAGATCACTACAGTTCTGGCTGTCTAGAAACCTTTTACTGTCCTCACTTCACCCCATGCAATTCACATGAACAAAGTGTCTCCCAGCTTTCAGGCAATGATTCACACCTCCTACCTAAGCTTTTAGCTGTCAAACTACAGAAGTTTTTCTTCCACAAATGACTATTCTGTTCATAAGCAGCCAACAGATCTACGTAGCATGTGTCGTAGCTGCATGGGACAAGAAGAGACAACGTCATGCCCCTATCTCTCCAAGGTACGTAGCTGAAATTATATTTCTGAAGAAAAACATTAAGTCTAAAAGAAATACACGAGTTGAATATAACCTGAGGAAAGTGTAGGGTTAGCACGATCTTTAGTTTGAATTGTCTGGAAAAAATGTTACTCAATTAAAAAAAGGTGAAAAAGTGAAAGTCAATCTACTTGAACACAGGAGGGCAGCCTCAAAACCACCACAGAGGTTCAGTTCCTTTTCCTATCAAACAGAAACTTCTGAGCTGCAAGGAGGAATGCTGTTCACATTCATGCTATTCCAACGGCATGCTTGGCATTTTGGTAAAGTTCATGACATGGCAATTTCCATGTCTTCTTATGGCTGCTCTCTACCCTTTTACTTGTAAAAATACTTGGTGGACTCGCACTAGAATTTCCCACCAACAGTATGTTGCAGAAAGGAGCTGATTGACAACTCCAAGTTATTTCAAATTCCTTCTGATTCAGAATTTTATCCCCTGAGCTGATATATAATGACATGCTCTGGAGGAGAAGCAAGGAGTAATCATTTGTTTGCAGGTTAGTGTCAAACATGATAGCGATTTAGATTCATAACTATCAATAAAAGAATGAATGAATGAATTGCAATAGCATTCTTGGTAGACTGCACACAGATTGGAAATGATACTTAAGTCACATTCTGCTCATATTGGAGTTTGAATAGATGCAGTTAACACCAGTGGTGATCTTAGCTCACCATTACAAAGGTTTTCCACAAAATTAGTACTTTTTCTTCTGAAGTCATACCAAATTATTTCTACAGTGAACATTACTAACTTCAGATATCTATGGTCGAGAAGTTTGTTGTTGCCTTCTAATTTGTGGCTTTGCAAAAGTTGAGCTGTACATGTTTCTGTGTCAGCAAACTAATGAAAACTAAAAAATCGGTTAGATTTATGTACACTGGATATAATAGTAAACTGACCTTTTAGGTGTTCTAACAGAGGAAGAATCAGCTTTAGAACCAGAACCAATATTGCCATTTTAGTGAAATATTGCCATTTTAGTGGAATAATGCAATAATTTATTAACCATTAGAATGATATTTTAATATGGACTGCCTGCTGGAAGATGGTATGCCCACACAGCACAGTGCTGTTGTGTACAGGAACCAGCACAGACCTAGCGCTCCTGCTGAGACTACACCGTAATGCAGATATACACTGCACATGCTATCAGTGCTAACGTATTGAGAGCTAGGTATGTATTTCTCCCCGGCACTGAAGTTTGGGGCTAGAGAATGGAGTGCAGGAGAAATGTTTGGGAACACTGGAGGAACAGGGAGACCTTGCTTTAATGCCTTGCTCCAGCGGCTACTATCAATTCTTCAAGCAAGCACTAGACGTGAGGTCTTCCCTCTGCATGATGGTGTGTCCTGATCATGAAGTACCAGAATCTTTCTTTCTCTTTCTCTAACAGTTCATTTATGCCATGCAAAGTAGAATAGAATACATAGGAAGAGCAGGTTTAACACCGTCTTCTGAGCTCTTCCTATGAAGCTGAATTTCACAAGACAGTTAAGTCAAATCGGTGGCTGCCTGCTGCAGTCCCGGGGCAGTCCCCATCTCCTCCCACTGGCACTACAGCTGCTCTCTGCTTCTTTCTCATCTACCCAGCACTGACTCTCAGAGAGCCTGTTCAAGCAACTAAACTAGCTATGAAAAAATGTTTAGTTTTCTTTAAATTTTGCTCCAACAGAGGAAGCATTAGGAGCAGGACTGCCACCTTTAGGACAACAGATAGCTCCAAAACCAGCTTAGCTGCATTGTAAAAGTACACCCTTAGGGAAAGCAGCAACCCAATTTCCTGCTGGAGTCTCCTTCTGTAGCATCTGAACCTTTCTGTGCTTTGTTTAAGTGACCTAGGCATCAGCAAGCATGAAGATACAGGGGCTTTTTTCATACCAGTGCTCCTGTTTCTCTTCTTCCAAGAACAAAAAAACGAACTGATTGTTCATTTCACGATACGTAGTTCTGATTCTTTTGTACCTTTTTCAGCTTTCTCACTTTGGAGAAAGTCTTTCAGCTTGCAGGGATTTTCCTCTATGCTTTGTCTCACATGAGTCACCTCAATGACTTGCAACACAACTAACCTTGTAAAGAAACTTTTGGATGTTACTGTTTGCAAGAATGGGGCTTACCTCAGTACTACTGGCAACAATTTCTATTTTCCTTGAAATGGTTACTTTTAATAGTCTAATGTGTCAGATAGGATACCATTAACATACCTCATGGTTCTGAAAATAAAATGAACTGTAAAGAGATATGGATCTGGTGTACCTTAACTGGGGTACTTTACACAGCTATTGCTTCATTTCCATTTTAGATTCCTAGTCCCTAGTCCCTTAAGCAGGGAGGGTGACTTCAGAGTAAAAGTCTACGTTACATATGCAGTCAAAGGAAAGAAACAGGCACCACAAAAGGCTTCTAGGAGATGCTCTCCACCTGAGACATCAGTCTTTCTGGACTGAGTGGAAATCAATAGGAAATGACAGATCTTATGCATGAAAGTTGCTTACAGAGCACAAGGAGGAAGTTACCTGCCTTTTGCATAACCACCGATTACTTAGTGCTTGGCCAACAAGCAAAGAGCCCTTATAAGCCTTCCTCAGCCCCAGAGTTTCAATCCACTTTCTAAGAAAGTGCTTCAGCAAGGCACTAAGGCATGCTGAGGCTTGGGGAAAAAGGAAATAGGGTACTCCATTGCTGTTAGGCCAGAGGGCAGCCAGAATTCAATGCCAAGGAGCCAGAAGACATCATCCAAGCATTTAACCTGCAGGAAACTGAGTGAGGGTCTAAATTCTGCTCCCTATAGTGTCCATCATCAGGATAAAAACTATCCTGGGAGCACATTTCCTAACTGAGCACCCCAATCACAAAGCTAGAGACTGGGTTCTCCTTTCCTTCAGTCCTTGTGGCTCCTTCACGCCTGCTGTGTACTGGTTCAGCTTCCAGGCACGGGGAAAAGTGTGCTCCACTCCCAACCCGCCTGCATTTAATCTGACTACAGGGACACTAAATGTTCAGGCATTGGGTACTGGGCCCCTAAAACTTCATGTGAAGCTAGCTGTGGTCAGATCCATGACTGACAGCCTGGGCTTCTCTGGAAAGCTTGAGTGAGTTTCAAAAGTGGGCCACTTACATGTGCATCACAGTTAAGCTTTAAGTGAGGGACAGCTGCTTATATCCCTTACAGCCCACCTTGAGGCGGTGCAGGTGCCATCATCAGGTTAGCAGGGACCCCTCAAGACCAAGTGAGGGGTAATCTAATACGTAGGTGTTTATACTCCCCAGTGAATCCCAGAAAACAGATGCACTGATGTGCATCAGTGGGTAGGTACTTTAGCTAAAAGTTAAGCAGGGCTCTCACCTGTGGGCAAAATATCTTAACAGCCACTCTCACCACTTGATAAGGGGGCAAAAGTCTTCTCTGTCACCGGACTTGTGGCTTTGCTGCCTTTATGTTTTTTGCAAGATTTCTGCCTACAGTGCCAGCAAACACAGCACTAAAGCAGCAGGGCGTGAGCAAGCTGCTTGTAGTACTGGGACAGAAATAGATGCATCCAAGCTGCCATTTATTTCGTGACTACGAACCTCGTAAGAAGTGTTGTTTTTGCCTGCATCTCACGGGGTGATAATTATGACATTCCCGGCGTTTCCCTTTTGTTGGGCATTATGTGCCAGCAGGGAATCAAGTGGGTCTTTGTTGTGCTGAGCTACATCTAGGCTACTCCAGCCTACACGGCCTCCCCGGCCCCTTCCTTCGGGCAGTTTACCGAAGGAGAGGGGCGGACAATGAAGTTCGAAAAACAAAAAAGCGGCGGCCCTTTGCGCCGTGCCCCGCGGGGCCGGGCGAAGCCCCAGCAGGGCGGGTGCCCGCCGGAGAGGGAGGCAGAGGGACACGAGGGGGCTCGGCGGTGTGCCCGGGGGGGCTCGGCGATGCGGGGGGAGGCTGGGGGCTGGGGGCCGAGGTGCCTCCCCCGCACTGCACCGCCCCGCCGCCCTCGGGGCGCCACGGCAGGTACCGGGGCGGGGAGGGGCGGTGCAGGGGGAGCCGCCCCCCGGCCGCCCCGGCACGGCCGACAGCGGGGCATCGCAGCGCGGGGAGGCGTCTGCGAGAGGCAGGCAGGCAGGCAGGCAGGCAGGGAGGAGTGCCGGGGCAGGCAGGGAGGAGTGCCGGGGGAGGCAGGCAGAGGCGGCGCGGCTCGGCTCGGCGCGGCGGGGCTGGGCGCACCGTGCCGCAAAGAAAGACCCCCGAGAGCAAGTGGAAGTGTGCCGCGGCGCCGGGCCACGCCGCCGCCTCGCCTCGCCTCGCCTCGCCCCGCCGTGCGGCCGGCTGCCCGGTAGCGGCGGAGAGGCGGCTCCCCGCCGGCCGCAGGCTGCTGCCGAGGCCGCGTCCCCCCGAGGTGAGTGCCGCCCTCGGGGAGGGGTGCGGCGGGGAGCCCGGCGGGCGCGCACCGCGGAGGGGCTGCCCGCCGCCCTGCCGGCGTGGGCTGCGGGCTGATGAGGCGGCGCGTTTCGCGGAGGGGTTTGGTGGTCTCTGTGCGTGTGTGTGGGGGGGGAGGTGTTTTGTTTGGTTTTCTTCTCCTGTCTTTTTGTCTGTGTGTCCGTGTGCTGCCCTGGGCCAGCGGCCCCGCAGCCCGGCGCCCGCCCTGGTGAGGGCTGCCCGGGGGGAGGTAGGGGCTGCCCGCGCTGCGGGTGGGGAGGGAGGGCAGGGAGATCCAGCGGGTCACTGAGGTGCTCGGTTGAGTCCGCTCTTATTGTGTGCGGAGGTGAGAAGACTAACCGGGGCTCTGTCAGATTTGCGCTTTTCCTTAAATGAGCCCCTTCACGGGCACGCTATTGCGCTTCCCGAGCCCCCCGTTCGGGCGGAGAGGCTGCTGCGAGCCTGCCACCCCGCTGGTGCAAATCGGTGCTGACAGGCAACTGGATGGGAATTTTCTGATAAACATTTTCTTTCATTGGTAGTGTCAGTCGGTTAAATCCCAACGTTTTGTGGAAGCGTGCCTGCCAGAGGGGTGGAAGAAGGGCTTCAGAGCAATGCTATGTGCCAGGCTCGTTTCCACCAGCCCTCCTCAGGTGGCTCCTGAGCCCCGGACCCCTGTGCCGGGCCGGAGGGCTCCCGGGGCCCGGGTTTCGCAGCAGGCAGTTGGGAGCTTGAGGGTATGTGTGAGGCTGGATACCAAAAGCCCTGGCTTGAAAGGGCTGGGGTTGCTGGCCTTGGGAGCCTGCTGGCCTCAGAGGCTCGCTCTGGAGAAAAATGACTTTTCCTTCCCTGTGGGAAGATAGGGAGTAGCGTGCCAGCATCATCCCGTTTCTTTCAGGAAGAGGGGGGCGATGTAATTTAGCTGTTTGCACAGGGCGCTTATGAACTTTCTGTGGGAAACTTTTAAACTTGAAATTATTGTTCCAACTGGAAAAGCGAGAACGTCAGCCCTGCAAAAAGAAGTGTCAGCCCTGGAGCCGTGCAGGGGTCTGAGTGCGATCGCAGACCGGGGTCTCCTGCCGTGGGTTGTTTCTGGGCAGAATCTCGGGCAGATGGTGGTTTCTTGTCTCCTGTTCCCACATCTTTCTAAGAGAGTATTCTCCTGTTCAGCCTTGTACTCTCCATGTATTCTGCTGTAGAGCCCTGGCTAGACTTGCTATTATCAGTAGTTTATACCAAAAATGAGCAGGCAGTGCTGAAGTAGAAGCTTTTTAGGTGGTGTTTTACTTCGGGAATGATTTTGCGGGTGTAAAACCATTCCTTTTTGCTGAGAACAGAACAAGTTTAGACTTCATTCCCAGCATCTCAGATGTGACCTGAGGGTTAAAAAAAAAAAAAGCGCGTTGTGTATGTATATATGTGTGTGTACTGTAGGTTCAGAGTGATGGGACAAGTTCTCTTGACTGGACTATTGTCACGGAACAGCAGGGATGCCGTTAAAAGTACCAGTAAAGACTGGGATTAGGGCGACCGGTAGAGCAGAGCTCTGAACCGTTGCAGTGATTTTGTGTTGTAGCAGCATTTAGAAATCCCAGCTGTAAATCACATTATACAAAGAGAAAGCCAGTCCTTGGCCTCGAGGGATGACACAGGTACAGCAAGCAATTTGTGAGAAGAAGGAACAGAGGGGAAGACATTTGTCTAATATTACATAGGTTAGGCCAGAATTGAAAGTTTCCAGACTGAAACTGGCTTTATACATTGTGTCTCTGTTATAATGCTTTTTCATTGTGAACTGAATCTTTCTTGATTATGGAATAATTCTGCAAGTACTAGCGATAATGTTTGATGTATAGTACACAGAATATATATTCAATGTGGAAAATGGATAAATGTTGAAAATCTTTGAACTGGAAGATCAAAATACTTCCAGCTGGAAGTGTGCAAAATTATTTGAATAAATCTGCCGGGTGTATAGTATATTCTTTAATTGTACCGTAGGAATTAAATGGAGCTTGAGTTGCTTGGAATTTGTAGTGCTGGTTGAGGCAACTGACCATCATGAAACAGTGGTTTATTGCGCTGCTTTGAAATAGCTCTTGCATTTTATGCTAGAATAATGTTACGTTAAGTAGTACCATTATTTCAAACCAGCATAATGAGATGAAAAGCATTTGGCACGCACTCCTGTAAAACAACATTTTAGTGATGAATTCAGATCCTTGCGTGAAGGTATCTATAAAATACCATGCTTATGTAGGGTGTCATACCAAGAAAAATAAATATCTGGGTTAAAGCTGTCTTAAAATATTTTTGTCATAAAATGACAGTCAGAATGGCAGTTTCAACCACATTTTTCCTCTTTTGGAGGGGAATGCTTTCTTAGTTTAGACATGGAAACTCTGACAAAGTGATCATGAGGTAAGTGGCCATAATAAATGGGACACTTTAATGAGACGAATTACGGATTTGAACATGAGCCTCCTCTGTCTCACCTGATTGTCCTAACCACAAAGTTATTTCGGAGTGATTTCTGTGTGTTTGTTTCACAAAAAGAGGTGCTTAAATATGCAGTTTGAATATACGTGTACACACACACACGCAGTGGTTTTTTTGTTCAATTGTGAGATACAACAGAAAATATTCTTCCAATCTGAATAATGCTTTTATCCAGATTTTCCTGAACGTGATTTTTTTTGTCCAGTCCTATAAAAAGTGGCAAACTAGCGAATTTCTCATCTGCCTTAAAAAAACACAACAAAACCAAACAGGCGGTATGGTCCAAAGCCACTTTGGATAGTCAGTCAGTACTATCTCAAGGTAAGCCTGCATGTTGGCTTGTTACTGTCTTTCTGATCGTAGCCTAGCAAACCTCACTTGCACGTTCTCTGTGGTTTTTCCACTTCATCTTCTTTCTGCTACTGTTATTAAGATAATTGTAGCTAATGAACATAGGAAAATGCTGTAATCCTGCACAAAATTAGCAATAATTGGGGATGCAGTTGATGATGTCTGGGAATATCATGTTGTCACATGTTGTCAACAACAGCAGCTGCTGGAGATACTTGCCATTTTGTGGGCCAGACCTGCTGGTTTAAGACTCTGCCAAGTTCATGTGAAATACAGTTTGTTGCATCTTTCTGAAAAAGACGACAAATATTTTTTGGGCTCAATAAGATGAAAGAACCTTCCTGGCAAGCAGCTAACTCTAACCTTTGCACTTAGATTTGTTAATTTTCCCTAAGGTGTGTGTTTCATGTGGTGCCAAGCCTAGCTGTTAATTCATTGAGCTTCCTAGAGATGTGTCACAGCAGTCAAATAAACATCAATGTGTGGATATATATATGGCTATTCACACAGCCTTTTTGTGGAGTAATTGTTAATATATCATGTTCTGATTCATGCCTGTAAGTGTGCATATTCCCGGCCTGTCTTACTACACATGCAGAAGAGGAGGGTTGGATTATGGATTTTGGTTTTTGTTCCTTCTTTCTAAATGTTTCGCTTTAAAATATCACTCTCCCTAATTCCTGGAACCGTTAATGCAAACATTACATCTGTTTGGTTAGGGAAAGATTTTTCTCTTCCCTGAAATATTTGGGATCATGAAAGTAAACTGTGCAACCTGAAGTGTAAGAACAGGCTTCACATCTTGATTGTGGCGATGCTAGGTCTTGGCAACTGGGTAATGTCGCTGAGGTCCATGATCATCATGTTTTTCCCCAAAATTACATCCTGGATTTGCAATACTGTTTGGAGAAAGGCTTTTGTTTCAGCAAAACTTGCTCTTTCTGACAAAGCACCCAACCTGGTTTTAGTCAGAACATCTCTGGCTATATCCGCTATGAATGAATACTTGAAAACAGACGGTTGGGTGTATCCACTGGAAAAGAACTTAGGTTATTGTAAGTTGCAGTGGGAGAAAAATAATATAAAAAAATCATTTGCTGTGTTGTGCTGTGGGAAGAGTATGACTGAGGTTTTTTTCTAATGGATGTAGTAAATATGTACATTTTTGCTGGGCTAGTTGCTGTGGTATTAAACAGAAAGGGACATTGAAAGGTAGACCAAAAGTAAATTAAACAATCCCAACAACGAGGCCCTGCAGGTAAATGGCTTGAGGATGGTTGAAATAACTGTGATTTTTGGATCATACGTGGAAAAGTAGCTGGATGTTTCCAGACATGCTAAAAATGGCTTGTTCCTCTCTGGAATGAATGTATGTCTAGGGTAAGGCATCAAATCTTAACTTCAGTGGCCTCAAAAAGATGGACGAGCACATGCATCCCCGGCAGTGTGAGGCTGACACCTGTGTGACTCAGAGATACAAGCACTACAGTAACCAGGCCAATTTTTCTGGTGCTTTTAGGCATAAGCTGCTCTCACCTGAGCTGCTGGGAGAAACAGTAAGCTCTGGAGAGAAAATCCAAATTCTTCCAAAAGTCAACATTTCTTTTAGCAGCTGAAAGGTATTTGAAATTACTCTGCCAATCAGGTAAAGCTTTTTTTTTTCCTCCCTCAGTGAAAATGGCTAAGATGGTACAGCTGGGTTTGTCATGTGAATGCATCTGGCAAGGAGGGGCTGCAGTTCAAAGATTTGTCTAAAGGTAACTGGGCAATGTGATTTCAGTCCGTAGTGAGGTACTGGAAGCTAGCTCTGTCCCAGAGGCGTGCATGCAAGGATGCCTTGTAGGTATCTGAGGGACGTTGCAGCCGCAGCACAAGCATATAACAGAACCTCATCAGACAATAAAATCCAGGTGACTGAGTGATACTGCTTGTGGTTCAGAAGACATAATTAGTTTTTATGATGGTTGATGTCAAAGTGGGAGTGAAGTGTTCCATACAAATAGAAATTCTTTTGTCACATGAAGCAATATTCAGTGGACTTGAAATAAACTGGTGTAAAGCTTTTTCTTTTTCCTTTTGATACCTAGAGGTCTGTGCATCTGCTTTTCTGAGATCACAGATGATTTTGTTTTGAGATTGGAATAAGATACAAAATCTTTGGAAAGACTGTCTGCAGGATGAGTGGAATGTCAATACAGTTGTGGGGTTTTTTTTTTTGTTTGTTTGTTTGTTTTTTTTTTAAGCAGTTAAGTATGTCTCAGATAAGCAGGCTATAAAGGAATTGTGACTGTTGCTGTTTGTATTGCAGTAGTGTACTGTGGATCAATTCTTAATTGAGATGCCTTTGTGTCAGGTGTTGTTTTATTAGGTGTAATAAAACAAAAGCATCTATCCGACTGCATTTATCTTAAAGTCTCAGAAATACCATGGAGGAGGAAAGAAGACCAGATAGTGTTGATAGTTTTATATTTTTATGGTATCGGCAGCTAAATCCCATCACGGAAGCTTAACGTGAGCAAGTGCCCGGGCTCCCTATGTAATCAAAAGAGAGATGCATGACCTTCTGGTGGTAGGTATCTGAATGTATGGCCATGACTCTCTTTACTATGCCTGTCTGCTTTGGGGTCGAAGTGGATGGGTGTAGGAGACCTTGCCTGTACCGGCACAAATCAAACGAGGGCTTTTCCCTGAAGAGAGTACTGGGAGTGCTTAACATTTCCCTGACAGTGTCCTGGGTGTCAGCTAGAAAGGGAAAGTTTGGGCAGTTGTCAGATCTAGCTTGTAGTAAATGTGCAGTGTGTCCTAATTAGGAGTTTTATTTATGGAACATTAGTGATTTAACACCCCGATCTAATTACTCGTAAGCTTCTTGCTAATTTTGTAATTAGCACTAGAGCAAGACTTTTTATGGAAAATACACCCTTAAGGAAATCAGAACCACTAACTTCCAGTGTTTATAGAGAGCTTTATTTCTGTGACAATGTTCTATAGAAAATTTCTATAAGGAAATATTGCTATTTGTTCTATTTTTACATGATGGCAAAGATAGATATGTGCCAAGTGTGTACAAAAACCTATTATAGCCAGTTATCACAACGCAAATGACTCTGGTATTAGAACATGCATCTGTAGGATCAGATTCTGCTCAGATATTACCTAGTGGAGAAGGCATGCTTGAATCACTTTATACCACAATTATCTTTGGCCTTCAGAGGGTGAGGAGGAGAATTCGGGGTGTAGCCAGGGTGTCCTGGCTGTGTGCTCTTGCAGTTTATAGCAGCCAAGGCAGCTTTGTATAAACATAGATGGTAAGGTGCAACTTGGAGCAGCCCGCTCTAAAATGTAGCGTGGCCTTACAAGGATAAAGCTGTTCCTGTAGCTTGCTTCCAGATAATCTATGTAGCGTGTTTCAGTCGGATGGAGAACCTGGTAGAGAATATCCTGGCCCATCAAGCAGGTGGTCATAGAAGTTTTCTTCTCAGAGAAGGTCTCTCAGGTGTTCTCTTAATTTCGATAAGCAGGCTTGTTCTTTCCAGAGGTTGATAAATTTGACTAATCCTTAGTTCTGGAAGGCAGTTCATGCTTTGCAGAATTAAAACCTAGTAAATTGCTCTCTTTAAATGCTAGGTTTTTAATGTTTTTGAAGATAGGGAGCTTTGTAGCCAGTCTGGAGTACTATAATACAAATAAGGTCTGTAGAGAGCGAGCTGTTTATTACTTTAATAGATGTAGCTGGAAAAGAAACAAACAAGCTCTCAGACTCGGAATACCTTATTCCCTTATTGGACTGATGAAGCAATTAAGCCTAAAAGCTTGTCACTTGTTTTTATTGCACAACAGTTGTAGTAGGCTTTTAAACTAATCTTTTGCTTGTTTGTCTTTGTAAAAGCAAATGGTTCACTTTTAGGCAGAGGTGCTGTGGGCTTGATGCGCAGATGTGTATGTTTAATGCAAAACCAGTCAGAGTCGCTTCAGCGTGCGAGATCGTGCCCTGGGCTCACGATTCCTCAGTCCTGTCACATCTCTTCCTTTCCCAGCAGGACATGCTCGTCTACATCCCAGCGTGCCAACACAGCCATATAAAGGAAAGGATACAAAACCACTGCAAACTACTCTGCTCTGCTTCCACTTCCTACCGCAGATACTGTTTTTGATGTCAAGTGGCCCCGCACTTCCTTGACCCCTTTCACTCTTTCTCACTGAATGTGTTTTACTGTCAAATAATTTGGCGCTCGCTTTAGTCCCAGGTTCAAGTCTCCTGACTGTTCACACTGCATATATGCTAATTAATTCAGTATCCCTACCAGACATAGAGAAGTGGTTCCTTCTGAAGAGGGGCGGGGGGGGAAAAGGCATTGTTGGCTGGCTAATTTGCTTCAAGGTCTGCTCTGGACAAACAGTATGGGTGCAGACCCTGCCAAGTTTGGCTTCCTCTGCCTGGGACGTTTCTCTAGCACTCTCCCAGGAGGTCTTCTGCCCTTAACTGCCCCTCATGCCCATGGTAGAAAAAGCTTGGAAGCACTCCTGGGTGTCAGATCTAGCTGGGGTTTAATATGAGCGCTGCCAGCGAAGAGACCCCAGCCCTGATGGTGGCTGTAGCTTGCTACGCAGAGCGGTGAGTGGATGGCGACAGCATCAGCAGTTTTACTCCAATTCTGTATCAAGTGAGATTTTGATATTTAATCATCTTTTCTATGCTTGCAGACATTTTTTTTTTTTCTCTCCTCCTGTGAAAGGAAATGTGGGCACAAACAGCGCACAGGAGCTGCAGGGTACTCTAATAGACACCCAGTGTCTTGAGACCAAAACCGCTCATCAGGGTGAGGAATCCTATCCCAGTGAGTAAAGACTGAGGAAGCCAAGCTGGTTCATGGTAACTTTCACCCACGGAGACTTTATAGCTTCACAGTCTGAGCAGTTTTTATTTGTGTGTTTGTCTATTGCTGTAACTACTATCCCAGCTTTCTGAATTTATGCTCATGTTAATACTTCTATTTCCTTCCAGAATGCTGAGGGGTTTTTTTTCTTTTGTTTCCTCTAAAAAAGTGAAATTTTATTTCTTGGTCCGGGACTAGTAGCATTTGCATTGGTGGTTGTCTTCCCCCTCCCCTCCCTCCGCTCCCTGTCATATTCCCTCAACTTTTAGTTGAACAGCAGAGGATGTTCGAGGATGATGTTACATTCCCCTACAAAGATTTAATGAAAGGCGCTGGATCGGGGTAACTGTGCAGTTGTTGCAGAAAGAGGAATCCTGGGCACGCGAAGGGAGAGCCCGCAGCAACTGGGCAGCGTCGCGCTGGCTGCAGCGGCTGCTGCTGTTGCTGAAGCAGTGCGGGGGCTGCAGCCAGGCCTGCGGTACTCTGCCCGATGGAAGTCGTCGTGTTCCAGTAGACCTGGATACCTGATCAAGAATTAATCTAGTTACCAGCAGTGCAAAAGGCAGAGTGAGGTGGTTTTACTATGTTCTTTATATAGTTTTCCAAGAATGGAGAATACCACTTTCAAACTTTCTCCTCATTATTAGTTTTAAATATAGCTACTGCAAGTTGTGTCTGCTAGAAAGAGCAGTCACATGTCCTCATTATTTGATGGGGACATTGAAATGCAGTAGCATTCAAAGCCTTCGGGCTTTGGTGGCCTAGGTCCTGTACAGACATATAATAAATGACAGTCCCTGCTCCCAGAAAACTTTCTATCAGATGAGAGAAAGCAAGGGGAAATTAGGTAGTGTCCACAGGGACAAATGAGAGAGCAAATATAATTTAAGTCAGAGGAGTTTCATTAGCCAAGAACACATTCCGTTTCTGTTTTTCTGCTGTATATAGTAAGCCATCATTAGACTAGCTAGATCTTAATATTTTAAAGACCATAATTTAAATAAAATATATAGGGTTTTTAAAAAGTCAGTTCAGTGCCAGTGAGTAGGATGGAATTTCTCAGCCATCCAAGAGCAAGGGCCACAGAACATACTGTGCCCTGGGAGCAGAGGAAGGAAGGGTAATGTTGGTCTCATTTTCAGGGGCAAAGCCAATTATTGTGTTCAGGCTGTCTGCAGATCTGTCAAGTCATGCAGCTGAGCATGGGCATGGCCATACCCTCTCATGAAACACAGTGACCCGCGTGGCAGGTAAATTTGGCCTGCTTGGTTTGTAATGCACGATTACGGTGATGGGCCACAGCAGTGTGCTGTACCTGTTTGCACCGGCTTGTCCAGTCTCGAAATCAAAGAAACATGACGCAACCGACGACAAGAACCACGGGCCCTGTTGTCACCTACGCTTGGCCCTTGATTCAGTGCAGCATCCTCCTCTGCACTGGTGAGGAGGATATTTGAGAGGCCAGCGTGAGGTGGTGGGGCACCGTGGCGTGGGTAGGCTGGCCGTGCACATTCCGAAAGGGCTATTTGTGCTGATAAACAGGCTGGCATTTTGGAATGGCTAAGGGTGGGCCTGGGTATCTTCCTATATCCATGCTTAAATGTTAGCTGATCTTCTCATAAAGGAAGGACAGCAATGCTGTGGCTGCTATTGCAGCATGTTTGCTGAAGTTGCAGTTACAGAGGAAGCCATTTCCTTTTTTTTTGATCCTGCTCGTGGGCTGGGTGCACGTGTGTGAATTCCTTCTCGCTTCAAACACATGCAGTTCTCACAGGGAGCCCGCTGCTTGGGATAGGCAAGTCTAATTCACAAAAGATACAGTTTTGGATATAAAACCTGATGTTGGACCCAGAGCCCTGTGTTGATGGGGCTAGAAAATATTTGTGTAGTTCTGCTGCTTTCTACATCTTCCTTGTATTGTTTCTGCATTTTTGGCTTTGTTCATGGTTGGTAAGACATTGGCAATTCATGGATAGCACTCGTAAGAGTAAATAAGTGATGACTGTTATTTGGTCTCATTTTATCTGATGGCTACTTTCACAAAAACTTAAGAACCAGAGAGAAAAGAGATCAGGACGTTTTAACAGGGAATGGATCAAGCGTAACACAGAATGCCTTTCTGCTTGGGTGTTTAATCGTAGGACGTGGGTGGGAGTTCTGCTAACCTGGGAACCAGTGAGACTGAACAACTTGCAATACTTATATATAAGTATAATAATATAATAGACTTCAAATTGCTCTCAAAACCCTTCATTTATTCTTGCTAGTTTAAAAAAAGCTACGGATTTGCAGATTGTTTCATATTGGCACTTGTTAAATTTCAGCCAAGGTCTGACAGCTGAAAACTGCAAGTGCCATTTCGAGCTCCCAGCTGGTGCTGCCACTGGCTACTGATGACCTTTCCTCTTCTCCTCCACAGACGTAATGCTTCAGGAGTGAGATAATAAGATAAGATATATTAGAGGGAAACAGAAAGAAAACCAACCTCAGCCCTCACCACCCATCCTTCATTTTGCGACTCCACTGGCTGTTTTTGTGAAAAGGCAGGCAGTGACCGACTGTGGTTCTTCTCTTTCAAACTGCATTTAAATGTCCTTTTAAAACAGTTCTTTTAAAGTATTATCATGACTACTGAAAACGAAGACGTGAATGACGGTTAAAGTGCCTATCAATACATCAGAAATATATAATTGTACCTGAGATAAATGGTTAAACTTATTCCACATTAAATGCTCTTTCTAGTATCATTTTTACTATTATCCCAGTAATTAGCCTGGGATCAAAGACTTCCGTAGATGAGTATGTTGTGACCTGTCTTTCTCCTGCCCCCCGCTCCCTTAAACGGTGTGGCTTCTCCCTGCAGGGGCTTGATGACAAATCATCTAAAGCCAATTTGTTGCAGTGTCCTAAACAGCGCTGAGCAGAGTATAGCTGCTCTCATGAGCTGTCTTATTGCTGAAGTGTCAGCACAAAACTCTTGAGGACCTGCTTGTAACATGAGTATGTCTTGATTTGTTTAATATACTTTTTTATCCAGTCATGGAGGTGGCATTTCACTGTGCTCTGGCTTTCGAATCCTTTGTGAATTAGTCTTAAGTGACCAAAATCAATTGAAAATGTCTAAAGACTTAGTGTGATTGATGGACGTGGTTCTGTTTACAGAGTGACTAGGTTTTAAAAGAGTTCAAGGTTTGCTTAAAGAGCAGGCTACAGGGTTATTTACTTTTAAGGAAAGAACTTTTGGTAGCTGTTCTCTGTCAGCACATGCCTTCTTATGAAATGCACCTTTTTTTTTTTTTTTTGCATTTATGGAGTTAATGCTGCTGTCACAGTGGTGCACAGCAGCTTATGTGATGCAAGATTAATACTGTAGCATTCTCTGATGCTGCTTTGGTAGCTGATTTCTTCTGGATCTTGTTTCAAAAGGGTTCTCGTGCTGACAACTGATACTGATCTTACCTGTTTGGACTGGTCATGCTGGAGGATGCTGGAAACTGCTTTGATTTTTTTTTTTTTTTTTTTTTTTTTAAATCGTGGGCATTGAAATTTGCCTGATATTTCTCATGATTCTCAAAGAATCAGGGATGAAGCACACTAATTTCCTTGGACAAGGTATTCTTGGGGAAAAGGGAATGTAATCGAAGGAATGAGACTCCCTTAAAAGGACTGACAGTCTTTGTTCGAAATACTACTTCCTTTATCTATTTATTGTCCCTACAAAGGGGAATTAGATTCTGTTGCTGTAAGTTAGTTTTAAGGAGTTAACAAAATCAATTTAAGGGGTGAAAAATTGGATTAATATCCTGAGGTTATCTAAGGAATTGTTTGAGTGTGTAATAGTCAAGGATTGCTTTGAGGTTATCTAAGGAACTGTTTGAGTGTGTAATAGTCAAAGATTGCTCTAAATATTTTATCAAGGTAGCACTGGTAGTTTCCCTGTGAATTGTACATGTCCTGGGAAGGTGAGAGGACTGTGTATTGATACATTCACTGAACCATGCTTAGTTAATGCACCGATGCTGCATGAGAGTCAAATATGTGTTTGGGCTGTATTTTACTTTAAAATAAAGGCATTTATAATATCAATATGACTAATGTACTCTGGGATGCAGTTTGCCATCTTCTCTCAATTGCACATTATGGCATGGGAAGAGAGCAAGTGAAAAACGTGTGTATGTGGCTTGCTTTGTTTTGTTCAAATGGCAGCATAGACCAACAGCACTTTGAGCCTTTGTGCTCCAGAAAATGAAAGCATAAGCAGTCTATACCTGTGACATGACAAATGGGGCCACCGTTTCAATCTTCCATAGCATGCTAATAACAGAGCTCAGTCAATGCTGGAGCACTCACACCCCATCACAAAAGTTAAAGTATTTATTGGTGCTGGATACAGCTTCCCCCAGTGCTGCCCAGTCTCTTCCCAATTTGTAAGTGTGACACTGTGGTTATGTGTTTATCATCCTCGAGCACTGAGAGGCCATAAAAGCCTGAGTATAATTCTCAAATGTAGCAATATATTTTTTATTTGTGTGTCTATGTGTATAAATATATGTTTGTATACATATATATGTGTACACATGTTCCTAATTAATATTTCCCAAGAAGCTGGAAGTCATCTTGTAATACAAATGAGAAATTTTCTTCTTAATTTAAAGGAGCAGGTGGTTCTTAAACCCTAGCAAGGGTACCTTCTGCAGTCGAACTTTGTAAAGTCTGCACTTTTTTGGCAACTTCAGATCCTGTTTGGTACTTGTTAATGCAGTCTAGAAGGTAAAGTGACCACCTTGCATCACGTTACTAGCTTGTACACAGGGCTGCAGCATTCAGTTAGACATGCTGCTTTTAAATAACAACAAAAAGAAAAATCCTGTACATGCGCTTTAGCAATTTGTCATTGCTTTTCAAGCTTATTAACTCATTAAGTAGTATTTAATGAGGATAACCACAAAGTAATTAATTTATACAGTATGTTTATTGCTTCCCTAATGAATTTATGTATTAAATTTAGAGTTCCTTAATGAATATGTTAATCTATTTTTATACTTTGTATACATTTTGTTCTCTAAATAAATAAAAATGTTTCTTCAAGGTCTTTATTCCAGTCTGCGGATGGTCTGTAAGAATACCACCTGGTTTAAGCATGGTGGGGAGTTAAGTTTTCTTAAAATGGACCCTGCCAACATCAAAGCTTGTGAAGCTCTTTGTCCTGTTTGAAGTGTTTGGGAGTATGTTGCACCAGGGAAAGCTGTCCTCAGTTACACTGGGAACTTACTTTATTGTTTTTCCTAATAAATGGTAACTGTTTGACATTAAGTTCTTGCTTTGGGAGATTGAAGAATTGAGTACTCTGGTATGTTATATGGAAACAACCTATTTGTCAGTAAATAGTTGTATTTGGTGTAGGTATCTAGGTGTGGTAGTGGTGGGGCTGCAGGGGTGGCCTCTGTGGGAAGAGACCAGGGGCTGCCCCGTGCTGAATACAGCCAGTTCCAGCTGCTTCCCGTGGACCCACTGCACCCACAGCTGAGCCCCTCAGCCAAGCTGGTGGAGCCTCTATGGAAATGTATTTAAGAAAGGGCAATACACCACACAGCAGAGTGAGGGGAAAAAAAGTGCGAGAAACAGCCCTGTGACACCCAGGTCGGAGAAGGGGAGGAGGTGCACAGCGCTGGAGCAGAGATTCCCCTGCAGCCCATGGGAGAGATGGTGGTGGAGCAGGTATTTCCCTGCAGCCCATGGAGAACCATGCTAGAGCAGACACCCACCCTGCAGCCGTGGAGGACCCCATGTTGGAGCAGGTAGATATGGCCTGAAGGAACTGCAGCCAGTGAAGGGCCCATGCAGGAGCAGGTTTATCCTGAAGGACTTCAGCCTGTGAGAAGGACCCATGTTGGAGCAGTTTGTGAAGGATCCATGGTGGAGCAGGGGAAAAGTGTGAGGAGGAAGGAGCGACACAGACAAACTGCTATGGACCGACCACAACCCCCCTATTCCCCATCTCCCAGCAGGGCTCCCGGGAAGGAGACAGAAGAGTTGTAACAAAGGAGTGGAATGGAGCCTAGGAAGAAGGGATGGGGGAAGGTATTTGTGCTGGTTTTGGCTGGGATAGAGTTAATTTTCTTCATAGTAGCAAGTATGGGGCTATGTTTTGGATTTGTGCTGAGAACAGTGCTGATAATACAGAGATGTTTTAGTTGTTGCTAAGTAGTGCTTATACTAAATCAAGGATTAGTATTAGTGCTTATACTAAATCAAGGACTTTTCAGCTTCCCATGCTCTGCCAGGCGCACAAGAAGCTGGGAGGGGGCACAGCCGGGACAGCTGACCCCAACTGGCCAAAGGGCTATTCCATACCATACGGCGTCATGCTCAGCATATAAAGCTGGGGAAGAAGAAGGAAGGGGGAGATGTTCAGAGTGATGGCGTTTGTCTTCCCAAGTCACCGATAGGCGTGATGGAGCCCTGCTTTCCTGGCGATGGCTGAACACCTGCCTGCCCATGGGAAGCAGTGAATGGATTCCTTGTTTTGCTTTGCTTGTGTGCGTGGCTTTTGCTTTCCCTATTAAACTGTCTTTATCTCAACCCACGAGTTTTCTCACTTTTACTCTTCCAATTCTCTCCCCCACCTCACCAGGGAGGAGTGAGCGAGCGAGCAGCTGTGTGGGGCTGAGCTGCTGGCTGGGGTTAACCCATGACAGTGTTTTAGTTTTGGTCTTTGTTTCTCACCTTTCTACTTTAATTGACAAAGAATTAAATTAATTTTCCCTAAGTCAAGCCTGTTTTGTCCATGTCAGTAATTGGTAGGTGATGTCCCTGTCCTTTTTGGGATCTGTGACTTTTTCTGTCTTATTTTCTCCCCCTGCCCTGCTGAGGAAGGAGGGTGAGAGAGCAGCTGGGTGGGTGCCTGGCAGCTGACTGACATCAACCTTCAACAATAATCTATACAATAATTTGCATATGGACTACCAAATCATAAATATAAAATCCCATAATCTACAACTGAACTGTCAGATTAGGAATCTCTATGAAATTTTATAGGTCATGATCTGCAATATGTAAGAAAATAGTAAACTGAAGTGAATACAGGTTTTTTCTGTTTCTTATTTTCACAGACTTAAGATTAAAAGTGCTGAACCCTTGCTATTATGCAGTCATTCAACTCATGGACTTACCTTTTAAGGAGTTAATTGTACTACTAAATGACATGCTTAATTCAAAAAGGAATAAAATTATTTTAAGAATGTAGAGTACAGTAAAACTAAATGCATCAGGTATATATGATCATGTAACAAAAATAGCTATTGTAGTGCTTGAGGAGAAAAATATATCAATTGGCAACATAAACTGATTAATGGCTGTTTTTGCAATTGAGATAATCCTGAATCTTGCCTCCAAATTGCAACCTCTGTGGGCAATGTAGGAGCTGTAGTCTCTGGCACTGAGATAGTACAACTGAAATACTCTTGCGTCTTCATGGACGTATGTGTTTAATGCATCTTTTTCCCTTGAAAGAATGCATTCCTACATATACAAATTGTGTAAGAAATTGATGTGGAGCATTAAAACATTGTTCTGGGAAAAGGATACATTTTGCTTGATGTAGTCTGAGTTTTGAGGCATTATCTGTAATGGTTTCAGAATAAATGGGAACCTCAGCTATGTGGTCAGAAATTTTCTGCAACCCCGTGTTTTTGTACGTAGCGCAGCTAAAGACTTAATTATTCATCCTTCGAGGGACATCGTACTGATCTTGATTTAGTCTATTATGTTGTCTGTGAATATCTGATATTGAGTCCATCTAAAAAGCACATTAACTAGTATAATTTATTCAGTATCTCCTTAACAAAGAAAATTGTATTTATTTAAAGTAATTCCAAAGAAGGAAAGGCTTCCCTCTCATTAAATAAGATATCTGCAAAATCTTAGTTCTTCTCTAAGCACATGGAAGACTGTAGTTTATAATTTAATACCTTATTTTGTAGCAGTGTGGAAATACTGCTTTTTAATTGCAACCACTGTAACACAATAAATGCTGTTAATTTTTGCAAAAGGACTATATGAACGGTTTCATAACCTACTATATGATAGAAACTAGCAAGCAAAATCCATTAAAAACAGGATGAACTGCAGAATTAATTTCTGTGGCAAAATCTCTTTGTTTGAGGAGAAAGTCTATCCCTTTTCATGTAGATGTTAATATTCCATAATGCAGATGTGAATGTTTTAATCACCAAATCACCCCCTCTTCCCATCTTTCCCCCATGCAAAACATTCCCCTGTACCGTGTCATGTTTCTACTAAAACTAGCAGAGTTGACAAAAATTCATGTGAATAATTGCAAACACCACAGACACAACTGGCTTTCACAACGTTACGGCTTTGGCTCCTAGTGACAGCTCTCTCCATTTTGACCAGATTTTGCAGCCAATATAGTAAAATGTACAGGTTTACTTTCATGACTTTCTTTTCATGCCAGTGATGGGATTAAGCCATTCTCAGTTTGGATGCAAGGTAAATACTATTAGTGTCAGCTCTGCGAATCTAGAGTGAATTACGCTGTTCCTGGTGTAATTCGGTTTAGCTTCAGTGTAAATTAATGCTGTTGTACCAACTTATAGCGGCAAAGGCATGATCTCAAAAGTGCATTTACTGTAATACTACTTAGGTAATAAATAATAATGTTTATTAGTAATAAATACAGTATAAATATAGTAATATTGTATAATAAAAAATCTTGAAGCAGCAGGAGTTGGATTCATAGATGAGAGATCTAATCACCACCAAAGCTGTCGTACCAGAAGTCCTTAAAGACAGAATTTTGGTCATACTCTTTTTATGGGTGAGAAATTTTGTCCTTGGAAATGGAGGCAGAGTAAAGCTTTTAAAATACCATGGGTTTGCTGTAAAATAACTGGCTTGTTTACGTGAGAAACATGCTGCATCAGAAAAACTCCACTGGAAGTGGATCAATTGCACCTCCTTAAAACCAGAACGTACGAAAGAAGAACCATGTCTGTTCTTCATTTGGTCTCCATTTTGTTTCATAAGTCCCTGTTTCCTAAAATTTCCTTTTGTGTATACTTAAAATAGAAAATAGTGAAGTTCTCATTAAGGATTTGTGATAATGAATAAATACACTTTGTAAAAGTGTGTAAGAGATTTCCTGTCGCTGGAACAGACCTCTTAACAACCATTCGTCAGTCTTCTATATGCATGTATGCTCCAGTCTTTGAATTAATTTATTATTCACAGTTATTAGCAATACATACTTGAAGCCTGATTAAGTACTAGCCAAAAAGACAATCTTGCACTTCCACAGTAATGACTTTATCTGCCTAACGAAGGCAGGGTTGAATCTCAACATGTATTTTAGCAGTATTGCTACCTCAGCATTTCAAAGTGCTAGTCATTTAATCATCATATGTTTAGTCTTGCAGTCCCTAAGTTAATATTTTTAAATTTTGAAGGATGCCTCTATGTGTATGTATATATATAAAATATGTACGTGCATATATAACATATGAGTGTTAGTTAATTTGATTGCATGAGATGTTTCGCAGAAACTTTCAAAAAAGAATCCCTTTTTAGCTACCAATTTTCTGAGAGCTTCTCGAGTGTTTTTCCCAGGGGCACTTGCTGTCTGTCTTTTGAAAGAACAAGTGTTGACCTTGGATACCATACTTGAGGGAAGATAGGGCTGGATTGTATCAATGTTACTGATGCATCACATGGTAAATCAAAAATAAGACACCCACAGCTGTTGCACTATGTTGTACATGCTCATGTTCATATTGTAATATGCAATATAAAAGGATTAAGGACAGAGCTGTGCTGAACTTGTTTGGGTTCCTCATTGAACATTGTAGAAAAGTATTTTTTCCATTTTGCGTACACTGCTAGAAATTGAAAAAAATGGAAAATGGGAAGAAGAGAATTCTTCAGCTAAACAGTCATTTTGTGTGGTGCCAGATAATAAATTAGAAAACCTATTGCAATTCTCTTGCTTGTGGGTTTGTTTTTGTGCCCACTGTTTTATGAAAATGATGATGTGAGATTTAAAGGGGGTGTCGTGCATGTGGGGCTTCTACATGGAAACAGAGATAGCATTTGCAAGCTGATGAAATACATTCCTGTGGACGGCCTAAGTGATGCGACCTGTCGAGATAATGAATGAAGTATTGTACTCAGGCAGGAATATTACAATGGCTACTGTATGCAGAGATGATGTTTCCTAAATTGAAAAACAGGTTTATTAATGGTGTTCTTATAAAGATGGGACTAATCTGGGATTCTGCTACCGCATTTAATTAACAAGTCAACCATTAACGATCCATGCAGTTCAGCTTGCAAAGTGAGTGATGATCAATGTTTTTGCTGCGCTATGTTCACTGCTATGAAAAGGTGGTTGCAAGCCTCAGAAAGCTAATTCAGAAACATAGATCAATATTTCATTCTCTCTTTTGCCAGTGTTAATTTAGTAGAAAGAAGTGTTCCCATATTCCTAACTTTATGATTTAAGCTTCCTGCTTATTTAGTTCTTCAAAAATATTATTCTTTGCCAAAGAGGCAGTTTAAGCTGATAATCTTGTATCAGGGGAATTTCTCGGGAGTAAACAGGCCATTCAAAGTACGGCGTCTTGCCTCCCAAGTCTTGAAATCTGCGTTTCATAAATTACACGGTATGAACCGGGCGATGGGTGGCCGGTTTTCCCGAGGAGGAGGGCATCTGTAGTGCTGGGAGCTCAGCTGTGTGCCCCCAGTTTAGGTGCCTGGAAGCTGTCCCCGCAGACGTACACGGGAAGGCAGACAGCAGAAGTACTGGGCTGTGACAATCACAACAGCAGACGCAAGTGGCTGGAGCCTGGCGTGTGACCCGTGCGGTATTGTCTCGAAACATATGTAGTGCCGCGGCAGCCAGCACAGATGGCAGGAGCATGGACGGAAACCCGATGGGAAGTTTGATTTAGCCGCAATTGCCTCCTCTCCTTTTGTTGTGTCGTTAGTGGTATACTGAGGAACCGGAACAATAAAGACACACTTTGGGAGGATATAATGGTTCAGCAGTGAAAAATGTTAATGAAGTGTTGAAAAAAAGCTTTTGGGAGTGGAGTGGTTGCATATCAATATATTGCCTTTTTAATGGGGGAGGTTCCCCTAGCATTAATGGGCCTGCATTTGATTTAATGCAAAAGGTGCTGTCTTTCAGCTCTAAGCAGGCAGAAAGCGGGAAGGGAAATGAGAAGAAAAATGCACGGTTCTGTATTTAAAGTAAACATTAGTAGACTTTATGAGCTGTGACCGTAGTGGACAAAAGAAGGATGTATGAAGTGATATAAAATAGATCCCGAGAGATCAATTTAATGTTTAAAGCCTAGGAAAAAAAAAAAACCCTTTAAACTTGCATAGATTGCAAAATTTCCAGTCAAGTGACACAAAGGAAAAATAGGGAGGAATGTTTGGAGGACTGCGTGAAGCCCTGTTTGTGCTGGAGCTGTTGTACAAGGCTGGTGCCTGGCCAGCTTTAGTCAAAGCAGACTGAAAGCTCTGACATTTGGCCAGAGTTCCTTGTTGGATGTAGCTGAGATTATCCGAACTACTTTATCACTAGGTAGCTGATCCAATGAGCTGCTTTAGGATCCTAAATATTGTAGTAGCCTCTAAAAGATCATCCTTTCCGCTAGATTGGTGACCCATAGTAGTAGCTTAGTATGGTAGACACAGTTTCTTCTGCGAGGAAGGCAAGAGAGACTTTAAACCCATTCAGTTAGCTGGCACTTTCTTCTGTTGTCCTGCGTCTCAGTCTGCACGGTCTGTCTTTCCCTGGAAAGCTAACCTTATACACGACATTACTATCCCGCTTTGCTGGACCATATACGCGAGAGCAAATGTACGATGGTGCAGCAGAGATGAGTTACTGCATGTCCTGACGTTACATATTTTACTTCAGTCTCCTTGTTAATTTGTGATGGCATATAAATACAAATTATTTAAGGGGATTTTCCATAATAGTGGCTGTTTCCCTTCAGTATGCATTAAATTATTCTTGAGATCAGACATCATTCTTATTTGGTTCCCTCGTATATTAGTAGGAATTTTCTTTTTTATTTTAAGTGCCGCATCATCATGTGTTTATGCCTATAGCTAATAGCAAAACCATGCAGTTTGCTTGGGGAAAGGATCTGTAGCTGCCTTGCTTCTTTCCCTTTTCCATGATACACCATATTAAAGAACTCGCACCCTTCAGGCTCTATTCTCTTGGTGCACAGGGAAGTGTGTGTGCAAATACCTGTGAATGGAGATGAGACTGTACCCTGGAGTAGGTGTTTGAGCCCCATACATCCTTACGCTGCACTGAGGTGTCTAACACTGCGGAACTAGCTGATGGAGCAAGCAGGCTGTGCGTTGTTTATTTTAGGAGATAATGGGCTATAGCAGCTAAAGGGGAAAATACCTGCTACATGGTGCATTCAAATGTAATCTTCTCTTTATTGTCATTCTGAGCATTGAATAGTTCAGCTAAGCATATGGAATTTGCAATGAAATGCCACCCAAAATAGTCTATAAATATTTTTATGGCTGGTAAGGGGTAAGAAATCTTTAAAGCACAACATGCTGCCTTGTCTGTGCCTCCTGGCCAGCTGTCAGACAAATAGAAATGGGTGCAGCTGCAGCAGCGTCTATTCTCAAGGCTGTGAAGTGCTCAGATGCAGATTCAATCCAAAATAAAGCTGTCCTAGAGCAAGGTGCCACATACAGTAACACAACGTATGTGTGTTAGGCTTCAGTCAAAGCACAGCAGCTCTTTGTGCTGGAAAATGATTTGACTAATAGTTTTAAAAGTCGTTTTGCGCAAGTTAAATATTTACTAACTGACCATTGCTGACCCCAGCTCTAAATATCAATCTGTTTCTTAGGTTAGACCTGCCTTGTGAAAGGCGATGTTTTTTTGGCTGACTGGTTGCTTCCTTCCAGGACTGATTACCAGTGGCTGGGGAGAAGTGCAAGGGAGCTGAGTCCTAACTTTCCTTTCGCAGTCTCTCAAATATGGAATAATAGAGAAATAGGGCTGGAAAACCCGGAGAACTTCTGTAGTTTATTTCCCTGCTCCAAGGAAAAAATCGTCTCTTCTTATTTTTTCTCAGCCAGTATTTGTCTAATTGTGTGGAGGCTGTGAACCTCAAAAGCAGGACTTTTAGGAGCAGAAGCTCACTGAACCAAACAGCAAACTTGGATGGATGTGACCCCTGAGGGGACCTCAGAGACTGAACTTGGGTCCTTGCCTTGCTCCCTGTCAGCGTGGTTAAGGGCTACCTGAGATGTAGGTCCAGCTGAAAGGATTTGTGCTGGGTGAAGCTTTAACCAGACATTGATGTGTTTTTAAAGTCTGCCTATGATGAAAGCTTCACCTACTTACACTAGTGAGCTCCTGATAGCTAACCTGAACCTTTTTGCTTGTAGTTTAAGAAAAAAAAAAAATAGTAGATACTGGATAATAGATATGCCAGCAAGCTAGTGTGAAAAGACTACAAAGGATGTAGATGTGAAGCTGTTAACTTCTTGTTAACACTTGTTAAGTTAACAGCAGCAAGAAGGATGTAAGGTTAGCAGCAGGGCTAGTGCAGAAATGGGATAGATAATGCTGTGGATTAGTTTTCAAACTGATGCTCTGACTCAGTGTTAGGATTTGTTGTGTAGGAGGTTCCTGTGTCGAGTTGTTCAGGTGTCACCAGCAATGGGATTAGAGTCAGCGTTGACACCACTTGCCGTCATCTCAGTGTCAGACTCTGTGTGCATCTGTGACTGTCTCCATCCCTAGCTAAAACTCTCCTAAGTTAAGGGTCCCATCCCTCCTAAGATAAGCGGTCCTATCCCTCTCTTGCCTTTTACTCTCGCCTCCCTCACGTAGGGAAGCCGAGCCCGTACAGCTGCCTTGCCTTGCCTTGCCTTGCCTTGCCTGTGACCCCATGCCAGAAGTCTGAGTTCTGCCTTGGTTGGGTTCATGCACCAGGTTCTGCGTGTGGGATAAACTTGGAGAACCTGAACCCGCAAGTTTTCGGAATCCACTGCAAAATCAGCACATGAGCTCAGCAGCAGCAGTTCTGAAGAGGAGTCTCTTCTGCTGCTTAGTTAAGCATCTCCACATGATGGAGATTAAGCATCTTCAGAGTGAAGAGTTACTGCAGATGCATGCTGTTTTTTGAGTAAATTCATTTCCTGCCAGTTCCGTGAATGCTACATCTTACAATATGAAGAATTATATTAATTCTGGAATTTCTTTTGCTTTTCCAGTCTCTTATGGTAGACAGTGTTTGACGATGGAATCCTGTGCCGTTTGCATTTTTTAATTGGTGCTCTCTTGGATTACCAAGAATTTTCTTAGTTATTGTTTGAATATCTAATCCTTTTTGTTGTTTCCAGAATATGTTCACATAACTGAACTTGCACATATTAGTACTAAAGCAGGTGCCACTTATATTATGGTACATTTGTCTTCTTATTTCCCTTTCCAAGATGCTTGTTTTTAACACTCAAAAATTTGCCTCCTGGACTTTTAATGTGCTGCTCTTACCTTAAAGGTTTTGGATGAGGAGGAAAAGTGGGGAAATGAGTTTCAAGTAGGTCTTCCATAAAGAAATTTTGAAAAGCAGAAGGGTGAAAAGAACTCTTGCATATTTTTTAGTCACTCCAGTGGTGCACAAAGCTGTACAAAGCCAGAAATGGGGGCAGGAGTAGGCAGGACAAACCCTCACAAGAACTGTAATATATAGTCCTGTTTCAGTAAAGTGTAGTGTCTTTATTATAAAGCTGTGTCTCATAGGGCTCTAAATCCTATGGGGTGATGAACTGCTCTCGGTGTTAGGTAACTTTTTAGGAAATTATGATGATGTTCAGCACCTTTCAGCATTGCTCCTCACAACACCTTTTTATGTGGTGTGGAGACAGCAAGGTAGGACAGCTCATATTTCCGGACATAATGCTTCTCTAATCTACCTACTACCATATTTACCATATGGAAAACCCTCACCACCTGCTGCCCCCAAAAATGACCAACTCGCCCATTCTTCTTTGCTTAATGACTGTTCTAGGTTTACATGTGCGCTCTGTTTTTAAGTATCTGACTGATCTCTTGCAGAATCTTGATCTGATTTTATTCTATTATTTTAGAATAATAACTCTTTCTTCCATCATCCTCAGATCTCAAAACACCACGCTGTGGGCCAGCTTCCTTTCTTAATGCATTGTAATGATACTTTTGTTGCCAGAAACAGAGCAGCATTGCATTTTCATCTAACTGAATTAAGAAACATCTTTCAGTGAAGGTGTTACTGTGCTTTTAGAGTTATATAGAGCCTCATGCCAGGTCTAGGTTCATATGCTCTTAGCCTGAGGAAATCCTATGAAGTCAATGCTAAACTTCATACTGATTTCAGCACTACCAGGATAAACCGATGTGCTGAAGAGTAATGAATGAAAATGCACAAACATATCCACAGTGTTTCTATTTGATCAGCCTAATAACCTACTAATGAATGGTTTGCAGACATGTCTTATTCCAAAAGGTCATATATTGTAGTTAATTTACACTCAAGGGGATAAATGATTATCAAAAAACTCACCATTGTCTGTGTTTTTCTTGAAAGCAGTTTTGTTCCACTCTTGCAAGTATTTTCAATTAAATAAGTCTGCCTTCATGCACATTAAAAATTGTGATAATCCTAGACAAACTTGGAATTGGCCTTTTCTCCAACTACTATGCAGCATTTATAGTAATGTTGTCATACTGATGTGAGTTCTACAATAGCTTCTTGCAGATATATTTGTCTTTTCCATGCCAAATCTATTAACAGTACTTGTCCGTGCTGCTGTCTTTTTATGACCAAGGATAATGTGTTTACACATAATCAAAGTTTTTCTCTTCATTAACAATCCTTGTTCAAGACACCCTTGTTATCAAAGTGCCTTGAACTTGGTTCGTGCATCCAGAAAGAATAGGTGAATGGAGGTGAGGAAGGCTTACAGAGCAAATATCCTACCTGGGCTGGTAGTGACTTGTTTCCTAGCTCAATTCTGGAGCCTTTTACTTGGCACCTGGGAAACAGAAAGGTCTACAAGCAGCACTGTTATTCCTTTCTTGAAGGCACTGTTCCCTTTGGTAGTCTGGATTTCTTCTGCACACTTTCCTTCTTCTTCAAAGGAAGCAAACAGTCCTTTCTATTGAGGTGTGTGCATGCAGCTCTTCCACTGCTTGTACCTTGAAGTCAAGCACCTAGCAGAGCACTTTGCTTATCCTGCTTCCAGTAAACGGGTCCCTCATATTCTTCTTTCTCTTTTCAGGCTTTTCAGTAATCTTGAATGCTGCTTCAGGTCCCTTAGTATGAAGCATCAACATGTGGCTGTGGTACACTGCAGCATTATGTGGTACACTGCAGCAAGTGCACGTCTGCACTTGCAGACGACACCAAGTTGTGTGGGAGTGTTGATCTGCTGGAGGGTAGGAAGGCTCTGCAGAGGGACCTGGACAGGCTGGATGGATGGGCCGAGGTCAATTGTATGAGGTTTAACAAGGCCAAGTGCAGGGTCCTGCACTTGGGCCACAGCAACCCCATGCAACGCTACAGGCTTGGGGAAGAGTGGCTGGAAAGCTGCCTGGCAGAGAAGGACCTGGGGGTGTTGGTTGACAGCCGCCTGAACATGAGCCAGCAGTGTGCCCAGGCGGCCAAGAAAGCCAATGGCATCCTGGCTTGTATCAGAAATAGCGTGGCCAGCAGGACTAGGGAAGTGATTGTGCCCCTGTACTCGGCACTGGTGAGGCCGCACCTCGAATACTGTGTTCAGTTTTGGGCCCCCCACTACAAGAGAGACATTGAGGTGCTGGAGCGTGTCCAGAGAAGGGCAACGAAGCTGGTGAAGGGTCTGGAGCAGAAGTCTTATGAGGAGCGGCTGAGGGAGCTGGGGTTGTTTAGCCTGGAGAAAAGGAGGCTGAGGGGAGACCTTATGGCTCTCTACAACTACCTGAAAGGAGGTTGTAGAGAGGTGGGGGTCGGTCTCTTCTCCCAGGTAACAAGCCATAGGACAAGAGGAAATGGCCTCAAGTTGTGCCAGGGGAGGTTTAGACTGGATATCAGGAAATTTTTCTTCACCGAGAGGGTTATCAAGCATTGGAACAGACTGCCCAGGGAAGTGGTTGAGTCTCCATCCCTGGAGGTATTTAAAGGACGTTTGGATGAGGTGCTTAGGGACATGGTGTAGTGGTGGTTTTGGCAGTGTTAGGTTTATGGTTGGACTCGATGATCTTAAAGGTCTTTTCCAACCTATACGATTCTGTGATTCTGTGATTCTGTGATTATATACATTGCTAACAAGAGTCTGCTGTGCGGTGCCTGCCTCCAGGCCTCTGCCCGAGTCTCATGCTATAGCATGTAGGGCCAGACTGAGCAAACTTCAGAGGTTTTTGTGTGGCCTGAGGATTTCCAGGCTCTGGCCTGGCTAGGCTGTCTTTCCAGGTACTGGATGCTTTGGCAAGAGAAAGGTTCAGCTGCGTAGCGCTTAAAGAAAAGGTGCAAACACTGGGATCAAAGCCTCCGCTTCAGGTAAGTTAATGAAAACCAGGAAGCATGACCGGAGAAGACAAGGAGTACTAACAACGTATGAAGGGACTGGCAGAAAAGCTTGGGAACCAGCAGTAGAAGGTTTAATAAGAGTCTAATGTGGACACGTCTCTCTTGAGTTAGCATGAACTTAAATGCTGCATAACTAAACCGAATTTGATCTGTCAGGATAAGGTTATGGCAGCCCAGTGATCTGTGCTACATAGTCATTATGCTGTTGATGCGGTGTTTGGACTGTAAAACCAGGAGCTGCTGTGCTGTGGTCTTCAGAGAACTGAGTTCAACTTTGGCTGTATCCCAGGGGGTCTGTTGAAACTGTCTGTAAGCTCTTAATTTTTCCCTTTCTCTTTTGAATCAGTGAAGTTACTGTCTTGAGGAAGGTAGGACCTGGGTAACAGAAACCTATATATAGGTAGAATGGGGGCAAGAGAAACCCAGAAGACATTTATGGAGCTGTTTCTTCAATTCGTTCCAACCGCAACAGAATCATATGCTTAGGCTATGCCGGTCTTTAAAAACTTAAAAGAAGGTGATTCTTCAGCACACCCTGTTAGAAGATTCCTTGAAAGAACTGGGTAGTTTATTTGTCAAAAATCAAATTTTTAATAGTGAGATCTAGAGAATGATGAGCTGCATGAGTTGCCTTGGTAACCTACTGCCTCAAAAGTCTTATGCATAGCTTTAAGACTTAGGGGGGAAAAAATATGGAAAAAAAATCAGTATGCAGAGAAATGTCCATATTTGTCAAAGGGACAGAACTGGCAGAGAACTTTCTGTCTCATCAAATTCCAGGAGAATTTTTTTTTGTTTTTTTCGCTAAAGTGGACAATAAAAACTATGGTGATGCTGGATCCAGCTCATGCCTAATGAGGTGCTTTTTTTCTTTCAGACAAAACCAGTATCTGTCCCAAATTAGAACAAAAAAATACAGCAAAAATATGATCTCTTTTGGTTACCATATAAAGGCCAGATCAAGAATCAAGATCTAGCATTTCTTTTCTGTAGATGAGGTGCAGAAGTGAGTATCACTAGCTCTACTGTATTTCCTTTCTCTTATGAGGAGCCCTGTGTGTTTAAAGCACAAGAATCAGTGGTTTCCCAATGGCAAAAAATGCTGTTTTTTGTAGAACATTAAATCACTTAGTTTGTGATGACCAGCTGTGTGCTCTGATTTAGAAGCATTTCAGGGGCACTTTCCCTGGGAGAGCTTGTGTGCATGGTTTCCCAAAAAGCTTTTCTCTTCAGTGGTGATGAGTTGTTAGGAAGACAGATAGAAACACAAGGCTTTTGTGGAGCTTTCTCTGTCTTCTAGAGAAGCCTAGCAATTCAAAAAGTTAGGAGGCTGACTTCAAAACAGGTATTTCTCCGCTCCCTTTCCTGTAAATGATTATGTATTAAGGATCTGCTTTTGCGTTAGGTTGTGGAGTGTAGCCTTAAAAACTTTTTAAAAAGGTTTATTCCTGTCATAAGGTTGGAATATAAAGAATTGGCTGGAGCTAACAGCAGGCCTGGGTTTCTGAATAAATGAAACTGTACACAAGAATGAAAGAAATTAATGAAATCCAAGTTTGTGCTTTAAATTAGAGTTGTGCAATTGCAGGAGTGTGGATTTTGTTTCTGTTCTCAGCATTCCCTTCTCAGTGCTAGAAGATAAGGAAACAATGGAAAAAAACCACAACACTTCACTTAAATATAAAAGAGAGATAAGACAATAGAGGAAAATGTCTTCCTTAATTAATGCCGTGGAAATAGGATACGCCAGTTGACAACCACATCTCAGTGACTGCACAAGTCACAACCAATTCACTGTGTTGTGAATCTGATATACTGTTTAATGTTTCTATGCAGCGCCTGACATGTCAGTAAAAAAGGTCTGATTCTTTTGCTGCTCTTCAGGAAGGACTTGAATCAATCTACCTAATCAATTTTAGGTATTTATAGGTAGCAGGTAAGGAAGGCTGGTATCAGTGAGATGCTAAAAGCTGCATGAGTGCAAGGAATCAGGCCTGGTAAGTCTTCTTGATTCTAGCATTGGGGGCTTTCTGCTGCGTAGAAAACAGAAAAACCTGCATGTGTTAAATAAAGAACTACATAGGATTTAAGTTGCTCATGTGTGTTGCAGTGCAGTCACAAAGTTACTGCTGGACCCGAGTGTCAAAAAACCCCACTGTCAAAATCAAACTGTAATGAAAACAGTGCATACGCAAAAGTGTCCTATTGCTTTGTTCTCTGTTAGAAAAGAATTCATACTGTACAATAATAGAAGGCAATTATAATGATCTCTTATTTATTGACGTCTTTCTCAAACAGCTAGCAAAACAGAGAATTGGTATAACTGCTCATATTTTATAATGCCTCTCTTTTTATTAGCAGATCAGTAGCTGCACTTCTGCAGAGAGGATAATAACTTTTGAGTCAGGAATTAATCTGATATAATTTGATTGCTTGGGACTCTTATCAGTCCCTTCAATTGCTCAGCTGCTACTGCGTATTTAACAATTGCTTCCTAGCCCATGCCCATTATTCACCTCATGGTTTTTCTGCCAGGCTTTGGTTGTCCTGTCTTTCAGCTGTCTGCCACTACAAGGGCTAAATAGGTCTATTATGAAACACGAATAACAATTTGCTCATCTCCCCAAAGCAACTGCAAAGAACATCTGTTTTCGTTGCTGGTATAGCTATTTCCAAACAATGAGTATGCCTTAGAATCTTCTTTATGGGCTAAATTTGTTTGTGGAGTAAAGGTGAATTCTACTCTCGCCCATATTGGGTAGGTACTCCACAAGTAAACTCCTTATTTTTTATAGTAGAGCTCAGAGCAAATTCGTTACTTGAAATCAGAGGGGGTGTGAGATGTGATTTTTGCAAATTGATCTGAGTAATACTTTTAGCACATTTCATCTGTAGATATTGATTAAGTCCTGGGTGGGTTAAAGACTAACACTGGGCATACTCAGCATGTTACAAGGGGCAATCAAAATCTTGCAGCTTTAGCATGGTGAATCAAATCATATTAACTTTGCCATGGCAAAGCTGGATGAGTTCATACCAATGTATTGGAATCAAGGTAGCAACTTTGCTACGTCAAAGCACAAATGAAAATATATATTTGATAAACGACACTACTAAATAGAGCCATTGACAGAAACACAAGGAATAAAGCTGTAGGGAAAACCAGTAACAATACAAACAAGAGATCCTATTACATTATCTGTTTCATTATCTTGTTGAATGCCATGTATTAAGACTCTTGAAGAAAATTAGGCTTGGTTATGACGGCTCTTGGTTTTCGTAGATGTTTTCATAATTGTAACAGCAATTTGTAACTCTTCTGTGTTTAGTCAGCACTAGATGCCAAATGCACTCATCTAATGATTCCTGTCAAGTTCAAATATATGAGGAGGTGTATTTTCTCAGACTCATTTTACATTAATTTGGCATATAAACAAATTTTACTGGGTTAATTTATTTTAGGAAAAAGTATTCTTTCGTTTTAAAAGCCTATTTAACGTTGTGAATTGCCAGACATAAATGTGAAACAGTACTCCTTTTTCTTCAGGTGTTTTGTTAATAGTACTATTCTACTGTCAGCATGCACAGGTAAGGGAATAAAGACATGAAAGCAAACTTTTGAAGGACCTGATCTGGCAAGGAAGGATGAGCATGACTTTACACAGTAATTTCTAAAACTAATATGATTGTAATTTGAAATATGAAAGTAAGCACTGTGCACTCAAATTCAAATTTGTTAACCTGCTCATACGAGTGAAATTATACAGATACATAACTATATTGACTGTGTCCCACACAAGCTGGTTGTTGTTGTTATTATTATTATTATTATTATTATTATTATGATGATGTAACTGGCTAAATGTCTGTAATGTAGTCTTTAAAACTAACAATGTGATGGCTATAGGACCTTCCTAATCTGAAGAAGCTAAAGGTGCTAAAACCCTTATAAGAGTTGTTAGCATTTTGCTGATTTGAGCCTTTGTAAAAGTTCTCATTAGAAGCCAGTGTAAGGCTTTACCTAGTCCTTGTGATGCAACAGAAATCAGAATGCATCTTCTGTAATGAAGTCCGTCTTCCCTCTGATTGAAGTTTGCCCTAACAGACTGCATTAAACAAAAAAAAAGTTATTAGATGTTAAAAAAGACAACATTATGCAGTGATGGTAATCTTCGATGATATCATAAATACCTGTCTGCCATTAAAGACAGTCCGTTGTATAACCATGTTGGTTCATCCTGATGAAGAGAGAAGGGTGCAATCAATCAAAAATAATACCATGTCATGGCAATACGTGTCAAGCCTAAAATAGTCTAATAAAGATGTCTAAATACAAATAAAGATATCACCAGTTGTTTTACTGGGTAGGGACTGACTTGCAGTCCCTTCATTTTCTGCTTGCACAGCTTGCCTGATGTGACCTGATGATTGTTTACATTGGCATCAATTTATTTGCTGACAACCCATTTTGTCTGTTTGAATCACCCATTTTATCAAGCTAATTTTCTGTTGTTGCAATACTGTCTGCTGATTTTTAAAAGAAAAAAAGCTGCTCAAAATATGAATGCTTTTCATCCAGGATGTTTTGCAAGTCTCAAGGTATATTGACAAGGTATATTGGCCGGTTTTTACAGACGCAACTCCTGTGAGTCTCAGCAAGTCAAAATTCCATTTGTACAGAGCTGCAGCTCTGCTGGGAGAATAGGAAGGTACCCATGGGCACATTTTAAAAGAAATTATATATAGGGATGTAATCTTTATGTAAAATCAGAGATATCATTCCTCTCATTTGGTCTAAATTAACAAATAACTGAAATTGAAGCCAAAGTCATGTTGTATGACCTTTTGTTTTAATTCAGAACAGTCTGATTGGCAGCCCACGAGGCAGATATGACTGGATATAAAATGCTTTTTGAGATGTGGCCTTGCTCAGAGGATGGAGATAAAGACAAATGATTCCTGGCACTGCATGAAGCCCAGAGCTGTCAAACCATCCTAGTGTGACGGTGTAGGCCTTGGCACTAAGGTCTGTGAAGTACCCACTGTATCTGTGGGCTTCTGGCCCTGGGAAATGCCAAGTCTGGAGAGGAGCTGTGCTGGTTTTGGCTGGGATAGAGTTAATTTTCTTCATGGTAGTTAGTATGGGGCTATGGTTTGGATTTGTGCTGAAAACAGTGTTGATAATACAGGGATGTTTTAGTTGTTGCTAAGCAGTGCTTATACTAAATCAAGGACTTTTCAGCTTCCCCTGCTCTGCCAGGTGCACAAGAAGCTGGGAGGGGACACAGCTGGGACAGCTGACCCCAACTGGCCAAGGGGCTATTCCATACCATATGGCGTCACACTCAGCATGTAAAGCTGGGGAAGAAGAGGGAAGGGGGGACATTCGGAGTGATGGCGTTTGTCTTCCCAAGTCACCGTTACGCGTGATGGAGCCCTGCTTTCCTGGAGATGGCTGAACACCTGCCTGCCCATGGGAAGCAGTGAATGAATTCCTTGCTTTGCTTTGCTTGTGTGCGCAGCTTTTGCTTTCCCTATTAAACTGTCTTCATGAGTTTTCTCGCTTTTACCCTTCCGATTCTCTCCCCCATCCCACCGGGGGGGAGTGAGCGAGCGAGCGGCTGGGTGGGGCTGAGCTGCTGGCTGGGGTTAAACCACGACAGGAGCCCATGATAATTCCCCAAAAGTGGCGTCTGACCCTTAGCAAAAGCAAGGCTATGCTGTTGCAATTTAGTGGCTGTGTGTGTTGGCTCTGTGACTTGAAATAAGTGTTACAGTCTGATAAGTAACTAAAATGTGGCTTTTATTCCAGCACCCTTACAGGTTTTTTAAGACCTGCATAAGAAATCAGAGTGGTAGCAGAGAATGAATGAGAAGTAAGTGTTCACAAAAGATAATATGAAGGCTGCAAATCTAAGGATGAAAGAGCTAGAGAGAGTGTCAAAGCTAGTGGGACTCTCTGCAAACTGAAGTGGGACCTTACTTCATGTGCCTGCAACTTTAATGTTTACTAATAACTTTGCCCCTATTTCCATACTGCTGAAATGGAGGACTGCTTCGGACCTGTAAGGAAATTACTATACCACGTTCAACTGCATTTTCCTTGATTAACTTTAATAATAATCCTTAGGAGTGAAGTAATCCTTATGTTTTATTTGTTCAGGAATTCCGTTTATGCAGTTGCTGAGACCAGGGGAGCAAAAGGGAAGTGAGGGTGGTATTTCAGTGTCCTTTCTGAACCTTCATGTAGATTTAGGTTAGGCTGCTAGTGATGTTTATGTTTGGTTATTGTTGAGTTGGGTTTTGTTTTGTTTGCAGATTCATAGTTTTGGGATTATTTAAAGGTCAAGTATTCATGTGGAAACTGTGCTACTACTGTGCTATTCCTTGTTTTCCAAAATGCGTCCATGGGACACATGCCTATGGGAATGGTGCTCAGTACCTTCACGTATTCATGCCCCATTTTTGGCCATGAGTTCACAGTCTGTGTATGAACAGATAGCTCCCATCTGGCCCCTACTTGAAGTCCTTTAGATGAAAGCAGATGACTGTGCTGAGGTCTGAAGATTTAAATTCGTTACTGAGAGGGTGAAGGGGACAGCAGACACCAGACCAGTTGCAAATGTTTAATTTTGCTTAGATGCCTTTGCAGTGTACTAACTGTAAGAGTTCCAGCAAAGGTCACTATAAACTGAGCGTGTACTCAGGCGAAATAAGCTCTCACATCAGGCAGAATGTAATTTTTCTTTTAGCTCCTTTTTAGAGCTCCTTGTTTGTCAAAGAGAAAACTAAATATATTAAGAGAATTAATACTGCAAATTTCCTAGAAGCATAGAACCATCACAAATTTTGCTAGAAGAAAAGAGCAATCACCTAGCTATTTGCACTACTGTAAGAGTTGTCCGTAAGCAAAAGAGGCATGGTTTCCTAGTAGTGTGTGCAGATGATAGGAATTCATTGTCGTCTTCTTTAGTACCCCCCCATCCCTCCATCTCCCCTCTTCCCCTCCCCAAAACTGGCCTCTTGGTGCTCTCAGTGGAAACAACTATTGTAGGATCATTACTGAGTGTAGGGTACTTACAACTCCTGGGATTTGGGATAACATTTTTTGGTTGAGAACAAATCAAAACCAAGTTATAGGAAGTGGTAATAGAAACCCCTTTGCCCGTTCTGCGCAATTAGTGCTGCTGTTGCTGCGCTAGAGCATAACAGACTTCACCTTATAGCACTTTCATAGCTCTGGTGCTCGCTTGTTGGAGAGCATAGTCAGGAACCGAAACAACTTTTATGCGAAAATACTTTCCTCCATCTCCCCTCTGCTCCACATATTTTCCTTGATATAAGCTAAAGAAATCCCAGACCAAAATGCTGGTTTCAGCTTTGCTGGGGAAAGAAATTAGAGCCCTTGGTTGCTAGTCCATGCAGAGATGTTTTTGTGGTACGTCTCAGATCACAAACTTTAGCGTGTTATAGCAATGTGGCAGTAACTTGAATTTCGACTGTGAAGCTTCGTACTGTCTCACAGATGTGTTTTACACTTAGCCTAAGGCAAACAACAGCATTTAACCTTTGAGCTTAAGCGCAGTGTGGTCTGAAACAGTGGTGATGGCATTAGGTAGGTAGAAGGAGGCGTCCTGCTACGCTACCATGTTCAGAGATGTGTTCAATCCTAAGGTATCACTGGTCTCCATTCTGCTTTTCTGTGTTATGTGTGGTCAGATCCTCTGTGTTTTATGGGACTCATCCAAGAGTGTCTGAGAGGAAATAAACTGCTTTTGTTACAACCCATTTAGGTCAAGCCGTGGTGCAACCTAGTTCAAACATAGGGATGTTTCCACCGTGAGTAAGCACAGTTGTGACACAGTTGCCGACTTGTGAAGGTAGACTCAGTCAATGAGACAGTTTCAACTCCCACTCATACTATTGCCCTGGATGATTGCCTAGTCTCCTTGCTATGATCCAAATCTGTGTTTGGGGATGCCCTGATTTGCGTAGTATTGATGTGATAGACTTTGTAGCTTTAAAGTCTCTATTGCTCGCTGTAGCAGAGATCCCGCTTTTGTTCTGATATGTTGTTTTGTTTTGGGTTTTGTTTTATACAAATGGAGGAGACATGCTGCCTCCGGTTAGTAATTCAGAGTGCACTGCAAGCCCCCACTGTTTGCGGGGAGGTTGTGGAAACAGAAGCTGCCGGAGCATCCCTCCCTGCCATCCGACGGGCTCAGCCATCGCTGCATCCCTTCTGGGGACAACGCACCATCCCTATCCCTTACCAGCCACCAGCCAGTTTGCTGGCGGGTTCCTGGGGAGACATGGTGGGGGGAGAGGGTCTCCGCTCCCTCCAGGCCACGTGCTCCGATGGGAAACCTTCTCAAATTGAGCATTTGTGCGCTCCCATGCTAGCACAGTCTGATCTTTGCTTTGCATATGTTTGCTTGCATGGGGCAAAAATGCAAGAACGCTGGAGAAGCCCTGAATTTTTGGGATGGGAGTAGCGCTGTTTGTTTTTCTGGTTGTTCAAAAATGTCCAAAGGCATTAGTTGGAATTTATAGTTGAAATATATCCTGGTTTTACGTCTGAGGTAGCAGCTAATTTTTATAGTTAAGCTAAAACCACTACAGACTAAATACTGTGAAGGTCATGATGAAAGATTGTTAAATGCAGAGTTAAAAATAGTGATGTTAAACCAGTAGCTTAATAGTAGGAAGCAGAAATCAATATACGCTAAAATATTACTCTATATGTACCAGACAGCTATTCACCATATACTGGGAGGTGAGCAGCCTTGCTTGGCTAACGTTACGGTGTTGCAGAGTTGCTATGGCAATATCAAACCGATGAATAAACCACATCACAGAGACAGGGAGGTGAGTAAGTGTGAAATTGATTCAGTGGAACACGGGAATATGTAGGAGCCAAATTGGTCAAGATAAAATTTCTGGTAGGAAAATCTATTTCTTTTCACACTTCCGATATTTTATTACAATGACTTTTCAAAAAAATGAAATCTGATAGGCATTTTTTTCCACCGTAAACTCTTATGCATTTTTCATCTGATGCTATGTGTGTGTTTCAACATATATAGGGCATTTAAGAAATGTATCCATGCATAATGAATATAGCTAAATATAAAAAAAGTACATAATGTTTTTTAAAGAAATAAAAATGATTGGTAGTCATAAAATCTAAGTAAGATAAATTAACTTGAGTACCAGTTCTGTTATCAGCTGGAAGCTAATACTGTAAAGTTGTATTTGAAAGCATGTTTTCAAATACATCAGGCTCAAACTTGTTCTTTATTTCTAAATGTGCAGTATAGTGATATAATCCACAGAAATGTCCTAGAAACAATATGCATTTTGGAGAGCACATTGCTATAACAAAAGACAGATATCTGTGCTTAGAAATGGATTGTACAAATATCGATCATGCTTCATTGCCCAATTTTGTGATTTATGTGGCCAGCAGTATTTGGAATGTCTTTGGGAGAAAATCTTCCTTCTTTTTTTCCAATTATTTTAAAACATTCTGTGGAAAGAACAATTATACTAAAATGTGCTATTAGCAGTATATTTCTGTTACCTAGGGAAAATAAAATACATATCAGGCATGTTTTTAATTAGGATTTCTGTTTTACTAATTCATCTCAGTTCAGTTGGACAATCAAATAATGATGAAGGTTTTAATCCTGGGAAAGGTCCTGTTGCAGAGGACTAGAAGGTTAGTTTGTTGTTTATGAGTTATAAATGTTACAAATTGACATTTGTTTGTGTAAGGCATAAAGAAATCTATTTTTAGAACATTCTTTAGGCTGTCTGCTAGTTTTGGGCAGGAAGCATGCTTCTGTGAGGTTCAGTGCTTGTAGTTCATGTGCTATTAATTTGATCTAAACATGCTATTTATTTATAGCTTAAAAAAAATCTGAGGTTTTACATGTGCTTTTCTGTTTCATCCCCATCTCCCCCTGTGAGTGTACTTTTATGTCCAAGCCCTTTTTATTTTATTTGTTCGTGAAGAAAAATATGTATGATAACAATCCTAAATTAAACAGCATTAAGTTAAATTTTACTTTATCTTTTAAGATGTCAGAATGGTCTTATCAAGTACAGTCAGTAAAATGAAGAATGTACTTTGTCTAAAGTACTACTGTGTCATGTAAAAGCCACCGTGCTACTGCTTTGGTTTATTTAGTTCAAAGCAGAATGGAATAGCTCAATTTATTTACAGACCAGAAACCAATATTTGGTTGCATTTACCCTTTTGGCTTAGATTTGAGAGAACAACATTTGCCAAATTATTGGCAAAGAAGTTGCTGACTGATGCTTTTTACATTGGGATGGAACGGTAAGGCGAAGACAAGCACAGGGTGAGTGTTGGCTGAACACCGAAGCTTTTGTGATTTGGTGTTTTTAAGATAGGAATAAAGCTCTTCTGTGACACAATAACATCCTGGAGTCCTTCAATTACACATTGTCCTGCATTTTCCTGCAAGTGTTAAGCTCTGACTAAATAATGTTCCTAAACTCAGTTCATGTGGTGGCGAGCAGCTGCATCTCAAGAGATTGTCTTGTTTTCTCATGTGAACCGAATCCCCAGATTAATTGAGCAAACCTAGATAGATCAAGGTTAAACAAATGCAAAAAGAAATAATATAGGCCAGGAGCTATGTGTTGTGCACCATATACACATGAAGTGTCTTTCTTCATTTGTCACGGACCATTTTAGCTGTACGCAGCGTACGAGACCGGCCGCGCGCTGGTACCCGGCACGGACTTTGCGGAGGCAAAGCTGTCACCGTGGAAGCTCCTGCCCCCTGCGTGGGCCAGCCCACCGGTGCGCTCTCCTCCAGCTACGCCGATGGCAAGGCTGGCCTGGATGAGATCAGGCATGCGACCGAAAGAGTGGAAATGCTGTCTTTGAGGGAAGGTGCTTTCGGAAGAGGCTCAGTTTTCCGCCTACTGCTTTGACTTTCTCACTTTTGGTGCATAGGGTGCCGAACGTGCAGAAGATTTGTTGCTGGTTTGAAAGCAAAGGAACGTCTATTCCAAGAGGTGTCTGTTTGAAAGCCCGCTTATTAGCAGAGCTTGGGAAGTAGCCCAGTGTGTGCACAACTGCTGTGCTGCTGCAGACAGTGGTTTACTTCCAAAATCCTCAGAACCAGTTTTTAAAGCCCAAGTTCTTAGGGAGACAGACATGGCTAAGAAACAAGCCTTTGGGGCAGGGAAGGAAGAAGTACCTCTTCAGAAGGCCAGAAGCACGCCTCAGATCAAGTGGGTTTCTTTTCTCAGCAATGCATATTGCTTCACCTTCAGCTTTTTATTTCAGCTTTCATCTCCTGTAAAAGGAAATTACTTAGTTTAGCTGCCCTGAGTGGACAAGCCAAGATAGCTTTCTATCCCCATCCATGAGTGGAAAAAACTGTATCAAACTAGTGGTACCTCCTCTTCCTGCCCTCTGAAGCAGATGGTGACAAGGGTTCATTTTGCCAGAAGCGTGTATCCAGTCTTGTATCATCATAAGTGCTGTCTGAAGTGACGAGTGCGTATCCTTCCTCAGCAGCATTAGTGTCCCCTTGCAGGCAGCTCTCGCCGTTGCAGCGCGGTGCTCAGAGGTAGGTATACCTGTAACAGCACACACAGAAACAAAAGGGTGCAGGTTAGGAGAAATGCATGCAGGCATCCCCTCTGGGTAAGCAGTGGGGCTAGACACCATATGACACTGGAAATTTTCTTCTCTCTGGACCACTTTCGGGTGCGTGATGCCCTGCACTGTGTAACTTATCTTCATGCCAGTCCTTCCAATAAAACTCCTGGGTATGGGCATAATGAATGCATGGAAAAAAGTGCTGTCTTTACCCCAGTAGCTAACTACACGTACAGTCCAGAAAATCCTGATCTGTACGCTTTGCAAGATTCAACAGGATGGAAGTGGCATTTTGAGTAAATTTCTATTTGCTTTCTTTTACACAGAACTCAGCACTGATGTAGTCTTGTCCCATTCTCTGCATTTGAGGTTGGTCTCACCTTTCTCCATACAATCCCACGTGCCAGCAAGGGGGCACTGGGAGCAGCAGGGCGAGCCCAGCTCCCTCCGCAGCACCCGGGTGGGAGCATGTTCAGTGCAAGCGGAGCCTTATCAAGTACTAATTCCTCTGAATAATATGGCTGTATAAGCCGAAATATTTTCTAAGGGTTATAACCTCACTGGATACGTAGCCTTGTGTAATAACAAAACCACTTTGTTCTGTGTCATAAGGCAACATCACATTCGATAAAAGTCCTTACTTATGTGCAAGTCATTGTTTCTTATACATTCAGTCTGTGTATTTTCAGTGGCTTTTATTTTTTGGTGTACAGAGAAGGGAGGCAAAGATAGAGCCTGACCATGAGATATTTTCATAGAAGGAGTACCACCTCAGCCTTTGATTTCAGCCCGTTGACTTCTAGAATTGTAACAGTGTGCTGTCACTCTGTATTTACCCTTAGTTACCATCTTCTATCTTCACGTGGCTTTTTTTTTTCAGTTTTGGGTCAGGGTTCTCTTACTAAATTCTCGGTCTTTTGTTTCTCTCCCTTTTTTGTCTTTTTTGTCGGCTTTTTTTCCTATCTGGTAGACTGCTTCTGTGCATTTGATATGTAGTCTCCTACAATAACTGCCAGTGCTCACATGTGCCAATATCCTTTGGATTAGTTTCCACTGAGACACTGACTTGCTGCTTCTTAAGTTTCTGAGGTAAATTATTCTTGTTCTTTGATTTCACTTCTTCCTTTCTTAGAAATGTGAATTCATCTCTTTAGGAATATGTTAATACAAAATTATCTTATTTGAGCATCTCAGCTAACTTTTTGGCCTTAGAAAGTTTCAGGAGCAGCTTTTTGGGATTAAAGAAGATACTCAAGTGAAGGCAATTTTCAATTTACTCCTAAGTGCAGGATGGGACACCCAGCTGGGACCACGGATGAGAACTGTACCTGCACCCCAGTCTCCATCATTCATTTTCTTGGAGCCATCTAGTCACTCATGATCTGGTCACAGCTGTCTGGTGTGGGCCAGAGCCACAGGGCAGAAGTCAGAGGGAGTCTGGGGAAGGCTGAGAAGCTTTTTGGCTTTACCTGGGGAATGTGTTTTCTGGTACCCACTGAGCAATTCTGGGAGAGTCTTTAGTCACTGATGCCCTTCGTATCTTATTTGGGGTTGGTGACAGTCTCTTCCTGGCCCTTTTGGCACATCTGGCTCCTCCTTGAGCATAAAAGTTGCCTTGGAAGCTTCTCTGTAGGTTTCAGGAACACGTAGCCATTCATTTGGTAAATCACTTACTGCAGCCCTAGGTGCCAGCCACCACTCTTTCCTGCACAATTGCCAGTGGTTTCTATGGTCTAGCTTCAGTCCTCTTTGAGACGGCTGGTTTTCTCCGTCATTCTTCCGTGCATCTGTTTGGTTAAGGCTGCATTTTCATAAGCTTTTCAGACAAGCTGCATCGCCTGCAGTTAATGTCTGTTTCTCAAAGGATCACATTAGCAGTTGATTTAATTAATTGATATAACTGTATTCCAAAAGCTTTTGTGCCAATATCTGCTGCTTAAATCTATTAGTTGGATGTTCTGTTCCTGCTAAATGGTTATCTTTTTGTACTGCACTACTGTAAAATGAATAAAGCAGAAGAGCGGCTTAGATGATAGGTTAGGTGATGGAAATGAGAGCACAGATATAGCAACGAGTTTGCCTCTTCCCTGAGAGTTTAAAGAGAATCAAAGCACAGAATCACTGATCTTGTGACTGAATTGCAGTTGTGACACTACTTGGTGGTTCTTCTACAGTCCATGATACTCCATGATGCATCCTGTAGTCCTGGTTCCCTATCTGTTGAGACCAGAGGACCCACAGAAGTTTTTTGCTCCTACTTTCTGGCCTTGTCTTTCAAGAATCAGGTGACCTGTAGACTGTCAGCTCATCTGCTGGTAGTTCATGCATTGAGCTGAATTAGTAATGGCTTGAGGGCACTGCATTTCTGACCTTTCAGTACCGGTATTTGTGGTATTTACTGATTAACTTCAAAAGCATCAGATTTTTTTTTTTTTTCCTATGGTAGGGAACTTAGTGGATTGCACACACAATGGAGGATGGACCCCAATGAATCAAAAAGCAGAAGATAAATACATTGGTCCCCAAGTTCAGTGTTACAATAACCTTGCTTGTTTCATTTAAGAACCCGTAAACACTAAAACAAATGTTGTGTCCTTTAGGGGTATCTTCTTAAGCATTTGCAATGCCTATACTTAGCAATGAAGCTGAAGTTTTAACTGTCTTCCACTTCTACATAAACATTTAGTGCCTGGTTATCTGTGGGAAAGTCAGTTTCCTTTCAAGGCTGGTGAGAATAGATGCTACAATACCTTTCCCAAGAGTGCCCCAAGATCTAGGTGGAAAGGTCCAAGAGAGTGTTTCAGCAGGGCAGAAGCCAGTGTTTGACCTGGTTTTACAGCCTTCCTGACTCTTCACTGAACTGAGCGTTAGCTGATTCTGTGCTCTCGGTGAATGGTGCAGAGGGCGTGACCTGGATTACTTGGCATTAGAAAAATTGCAGGACGTGCTTTGGCCAAATCAGGACTCTTGACTCTAATCCTGTATGAACTTCAACTGCTTTAATTACATGCTGATTACATCTTCCCTTTACCATTTCTATTAACTATAGCAGACTTCAGTTCTCGTTTTTAAAGTGCTATGAGGCATTACCCTTGCTCTTCAAACCCTGCTGTGCTGTGTTCCACATAATTGCTTGGCTGAATCTCTCTCTAGGAAAAATCATATAGGACTTGAAGACTTCCATGCAGATTAAGTGTTTATATGTGAACAAAGTTTTTCCTAGGAGATTCAGGATGTTATATATAGGCCTTAATATTTACAAATGTTAAACACTACAGGCTGTGAACATTGCTGTGTCAGCTAAAATGTATTCTATTCAATAGAACAGGTAATTGCTTGTAGTGTAGGTCACTGGTGAGAAGTTGTTGTCACCACAGAATATGTACATACTTCTTAGAGGCATGTACTAATGAGTAAGTCAGTATTTCTTTTTAATTAGATTAGGTAGTTTTCTTTGTGGTATTGAGCAGAATTGCTAGGGTTCTTTCCTTCTGACAGAAGAACTTCTGGCTGCTTTCCATCTATATAAGAAGAAGTTATAATAATAATTTTAGGTTAACTGAAAGGTCCATAGATGTTCGTCGATATGCACTTGACTGCTGGGAAGGAAAGTTATGGTTACTTTGAGCATTTAAATTCGTTCTGAGTATACTGTAATTCTTCCAGATGCAGCTGGGCAATATAGTCCATTCCAGGTACACCTCAATAGGATTTGGAAACCCACAATCATTTCATAGAAGAGTATTTATGGAAATTATTGTTGCTGTCATTTTTAAAACTGCACAGACTTTTCCAAATCCTATGCATTCTTCCTACCACTTTGAACGTGAGCCAGCAATGTGCGCGTGCAGCCCAGAAAGCCCATCGTATCCTAGGCTGCATAAAAAGAAGGGTGGCCAGCAGGTCGAGGGTGGTGATTCTGCCCCTCTACTCCGCTCTCGTAAGACCCCACCTGGAGTACTGCCTCCAGCTCTGGGGTCCCCAGTACAAGAAAGACATGGACCTGTTAGAGCGGGTCTAGAGGAGGGCCACAAAAATGATCAGAGGGCTGGAACACCTCTCCTATGGAGAAAGATTGAGGGAGTTGGGATTGTTCAGCCTGGAGAAGAGAAGGCTCCAGAGATACCTTATCATGGCCTTTCAATATATAAAGGAGGCTTATAAGCAAGATGGAGAGAGACTTTTTACCAAGGCCTGTAGTGACAGGACAAGGGGCAGCAGTTTTAAACTGAAAGAGGGTAGATTTAGACTGGACAGGAGGAGGACATTTGTTATGATGAGGGTGGTGAGGCACTGGAACAGGTTGCCCAGAGAAGCTGTGGATGCCCCATCCGTGGAAGTGTTCAAGGTCAGGTTGGATGGGGCTTTGAGCAACCTGACCTAGTGGAAGATGTCCCTGCCCATGGCAGGGGGGTTGCTCTAGGTGATCTCTAAAGGTCCCTTCCAACCCAAACCATTCCACAATTCTGTGATTCTATGAGCCCTGGTCCTGATTATTTTAGCTATGGATAAATCAGAAAAGTTATTTCTAACTATTGTGAAAGATATTCAGAATGTAGTTCAGAAATTGGGACAGCTGAATCAGCTACTCTGTAAGTTGATCGGTGTGTCTGGGGGGGAAATGCCTCTCTGAGGAAGTGGCAATACCACAGCAGGGCAGCTGCAGAGATCAAGTACCCACTGAGGTTATTCATCAGTGCTTTAGGTTGATCTGGAGGTATGAGAGGGATAAAGTTACTTTCTAAGGTACTTTTTTGTTGTTGTTGATGGTGAAGAATAACATAAAGAAAAGCATTCTTTATATATGTGCATTTTTTTATTTCTCCCTTGTCCTCCTTTTGTTTTCTTAGGGCATTGCATTTATTTTCTTCTGCGCAAACTATCTGTAGATATTGTAAAAAAATCAAAGGATAGGTATTTATGGATAAAGAAGGTGGGAAATCTAGTTCTGAAGCTCAAATAATGTAGTAGAATACAATAATTTTATTTTTTCCCAACTAGACAAATCAAAAGCAATGCCAGTTTTTCTCTCTGAAGATTGAATGGCAAAACACTCAGGAGACTTCTTCCTCCATCTTCTCTCTCCCTCCGCTAAAAACGCTCCCTGTAAACCCCCTCAGGTCTTACATCCTGGGAGGCCTAGTTTAAATAGGAAACTTTAATCAGAACTGAATAAAATATAAGATCCTAATAATATTTCCCTACAGCCTTTCCTCCGACCCTGAGGATAGCAAGATTGTGCCTTCTTAAAACAAGAGAATTAATGCTCCTCTTTCACAGAGATGCTGTCAGGAGAAATCTGTTGCGACTTAGAAGTATAGGCTGGCAGCCTGCCCTCTGAGCTCAAGAAGCATGGCACCATGCCCAGACTCTTTTTCTCAGGGCTTCAACTTTCTTTCACATGGCTGTGCAAAACCTGTCAATACTTTCTCCTAACCTTGGTTCTCCTGCCGAAGACCCATCTGTACTACCTAGAGGTTTCTGTTCTGTTCTTTTCAACTTAGAATTCACTCCTGCTCCTCGTTGTCAGCTTTCTTCCTGTAGCCAATGCATCTTAGCATCTTAACCTTCTTACACAGACCAGCTTTCTTAATTCAGCTCAGCTGTTGGATGGCTTTTCCAACCTCGAAGTACTTTTTGATGAGCCTCAGGTAGGGGGTAGCTAATCCTCTGGTAATTGCTGGAATGATGGTTTGACTCGCCTTGTATGTTCAGCCATTCTGGAAGTTGGCTGGATTGGATGCTTTGGTAATGCATGCTATGTAAATACCTTGAATTGGATTTTTTAGATGGGTTCAGTTTGCTATTAAGTGATTGGATTGTCAAAAGTTTTCATCATGCTATAAACAGTTTCCTTTCAAAAACATTATTTTTTTTACTCTAGTAAAAGGAATTAAGCTTTCTTGGGATTCTGTTCCTAATGAAGAAAAAAGATTAACAGCAAGCAAGAAGGCGACACTAAATAGTAAGGGAGGAAGGGAGAATACCATGCTGTTGGCATTTTGGAATGATCCAAAGTGAATACTCAGCCAGCCTGACAGACAGTCAGAAGACAGGACTTTTAAAGTAACTGCTTTAGTTCTATTCATTTCATTTTCAAAATAAAACACTGAAAAGATTTTACAGTATTGAAATTTGAAATAGTAATATATCCTCAGTCTCTACAGATGGTAACTTCAAAACTAGTAAAATGTGTACTATGTGATATATTAATATATGAGTTGTGCTCAGTAGTTCAAAGAGGAAAATATGCAGAAAGCTGATGCCAGTTAACAAAAGGTCTATCATAGACTCTTTAAGTCTGCATCAAGACCTTTCTGACTGATGCTGCCAGTCCTGAAGTACTTTGTTTTATCTTTTTTGCAATACTTTTATGGCGTATCTTGCTAGTTCTAGGCAGGACAGAAAGGCAGGTGGCACTGCAGCTACCTTCCTTGACAACGTTAATGAGTCAGGTGTCACATTTTCAGTTGAAACCGTTCCTCTGGCAAGGGAAACTGGAGCCAAAGAGAACACAGACTGCAATTCCACTTACAGGCTACTTACAAACAAGAACTATCTCATGCATGTCACCCTGGGAGAGTTCAACATGAATTTTGACAGGGCTGCACTAGTAAAGGTCTTGGAGTCATCATCAACAATTCCCTGATATCATCAGCTTAGTGTCTAGCAGCATCAGCCAAAAAAGCTGTTTAAATCTTGGCATCATCAGGAAGGGTATTGAGAACAAGACAGAGAATATCTGCTCTGTATTTTGCTGTGGTGTACAACTTCGGCGTGCCCAAATCTTGACAGTTGTGTGCAGGTCTGGTTTCCACACCCCAGAAGGGTAGCAGAGGAACAGAGAGGGGCCACTAAACTGATGAAGGGGAAGCAGCTGTCTTTGAGGACTAGCACCGCAGGGATTACTCGTTTTGAGCAGAAGACTAGTGGAAAAGATGAGTGAAGTTTTAACATCATAGGGGCAGAGCTGTTACTCACCAAATCTTGTAGTACTGGAACTGTGTGACATTTGAATTTAGGAGGAGGTTGGCTTAAAACAGATTAAAGTACTTTCTAACAGAGTTACAAATTTGGAATTTTTTGCCGTAAGAGCTTGTGAATGCAGATACTATCAAATTTTTAAAAATTTTAAAAAAGACAAATTCATGGGCAGTAGGCCCATAGACAGATACTACAGGGAATAGACAAAAGTATACTCTAGCATCCCTAGTTCTGTGATGGTCGATGCAGGGGATTATTTAGGGAATAAACTGAAGTGGGTGGGAGAAGAGAAGGCGGGAAGCCTTGGCTCATGCTCTCTCCCTAAGTAACTCCTCCAGTTGTCAGCGGCAGAGGCAAAACGTTGTGCTACGTGTTTTAGTGGTCTGAACCATTTGAATTTTTTTTTTTCATGTTTCCTCACAGTGATCACAAGGGTTTTCTGATAAACTTGTTTGGATGAAAAGAAAAGGCTTGAAACGTAAATGCTGCTGATGGAATATGATAAGACAAAGTGATCTTCCTTTTGGCTGCCTAGGAAGATGCCAAACCCAATTCTAGATGCCTCCTATGGTGCTAACCTGCTTCAGCAGTCGATGAGAGAGGCTTTGTAAATTTAGAACTTCCCAATTGCCGCAGAGGGCTAACATTCGTTACAGGCATTGGGGAAGCTTTCACAGGCATCGTGAGCGTTTGATGTTCTGGACATCCTAAGGGAATCTCAACCTAAAACCTTTCAGTTTGACTCACACTCTTTACTGATTCACAAAAGCAAGTCATGAGCAACTGATATCACTCTTGGCCAAACTAACCATTGCCTTTTGTAGGGAAACATTGTCCTTTCTCTTAGAAACATACTGTATTCCAGACACTGAAGAAACTCACCTTCGATTCACAGGTTGTAGCCTATATCACTACCTCATAATATCAAAGCTTCCATTCCTGAGCAAGTTCACAGGGAGCAAGTTAGACAAAGAAAAATGTATTTATCTCCTAGAAGTTAAGTGGGCATGTAGTCTGAAGTGACTGAATTGCTGTAGTATAAAAAGACACCATCAGCCAAAATAACTGTATGTGTTTGGAGGCTTTCTAAATGTGAAGTAAAATGCAGTGGAAGTCAGTGTGAAAGGCTAAAACCTTGAACATAAAGTTAACTAGGGGACAGGCATCAGGTTATAGGACTTTATTTAATAATTTTGATTACATGTTCATGCCAGAACATGCTAGACTTCACCACTCTAAAACTGCTTATAAGGTAGAAATTTATTGTTTTGGGATTTTTGATGTTTTTTTGCATGTTTGTTAGGGGTGTGGGGTTTTGTTTTGTTTTGTTTCTGCCAAGTACTAGAGGCAGCTACCTCTTTCTTATAGTGAGTTGTGGTATAGCAATTCACACTATTGACCCTGAGATGTCTATTTTTCAAATATCTCTATGAGAGTATCAGGTTCTAAACAAATTCCCAGTTAATGATGAACATCCTTCCCTGGAAGGGAACATAGAATGAGTAGCTGCAAAGTCCTTCAGCTGTGGAGCTCCTTAAGAATCAGTTGTCCCATAGATGCTTTTTAGCAGTCAGCTGACAGCACAGACTTCAGCATCAGCAATACGAAAACTAAGCAATGGTTCTTTGCCCTACGTGATACGACACTCATTTGCTTGGTTGAATCAGTGTTATTGGCATCTTATTACTGATAAAAATCAGTTCATAAATGGAGGACAATTGTTTGAAACTAAATACACGGGTGTTATGGGTGGGAGGAAAAAAGGGGGTTTTGCAGCATTTGCATTCGTGGCGTATTCCTTCATGTGGAAGACATATCTCCAGAAATGTGACCGTGTATGGATGGCTGAAGTATATGCCTTCATTACAATAAGCTGTTACAAATGTCTCAGACTAGCACCTACCCTCACAGAGACTTCTGCAACCATCTTAGGATATTCATACTAAGGTTCCTTCTTGGTTTGGACTCAGGCCATCCAAGAGACTATTTGAGCCTTTAGGATGAAGATGGTACCTGTGTGTATCCACTGTATAACATAACTTTGTTCAACAAATTTGAAGGCTGGTGTCAACAAAGGCAGAATGCATGGGGTGATGTGAAGTACCCAGGGATCTGAGAGCCATCACAAACTAGGGATCATCTTTCTTCATCCATGCTTGTGAGCTCCTGTACAGCATAAAATGTGGAGTACAGTCAAGAACCAACCTTACCTCCTCTTCACTCACTTAAAAAGAAGCAGACTGTTGAGACTGCTGTTGTTTTCTTTGTATCACTAAGGCAATTTCTTTTATTACTGCCTCCTTTCTATATTCTTCTTGCACACACAGCATAAGTTCTGTTATGACATTATAGTTGTATGCAATATCTGCATATTTTCCCAATGTGATCATTTGAGTCTATTGAGATCTGGTTTTTACTTCCGAGTTTTTATGAAAGACAATAAATATATTTTAAAAAACCTAAATAAATACCAATTTTACTTGTGGGACATAGAACTGTAATTCTATCTCTCACAATTTCATTTTGCTTGCTCTTTTGGGACCAGTTTCAAGATATTAACCATCCACCTGGGTTGTGTACGTAGTAAAAGAATAAAACCTCTAGTATCCACTGAACAGTGAGATTATAACTTTATCTATCTATCTGCTTTAAACCATGTGCAAACAGAGCTAATTTTGATGCTGACACTATTCACTTACTGCATTGCTATCTCATTACAGAAAGACTAATGGCATGTAAGGGGCTCTTTGCTTGTTTTGATGGAGATTTGTATAATATGATTGTTTTCCAACTTTCCCGTGTCTTTTATTTACCGATAAATTATTACTTGGTTGCTGCAGACAAACAGAATCCTCATTCCTGATTTGAAAAGGACAGTTTTAAAATCATGCTTCTTTCTGTATCTGTGTTGGTTTTTTGTTTAACTTGTTTAAAATAAAAGAAAGCACAAGAGGAAAGGCATGAATTACGTAAGAACAAAACTGAAAGCATGCAATGCTCACGTGAAGAAAGAGCTGAGAACTAAACCAGATTGTCACTTAAGAAAAGGCTACTTTTGAACACTGACGTTACCACGCCAAACAACAGGGCGTAGTTAGCACGTTGCAGTGGTCTATGACTGCAGTTCTCATAGGAAACTGGGAAAAGGAGAGGTGAGTAAAACTAGTAAGCTGCTGTTTTCAGTAAGGACTAAATAAGTCTAACTGAGGGAAAAATAAGGCTCATTTCAGTATTAGCATGAGTAGTTTTCACCAAAGTCTGCTTCCAGTTATATTCAGATATCATTGCTATGCATGTATCTCAGGTGGGAGAAGGAGGAGGTCCTACAGTGTCCCGTGTGGAAGCTTGAAAGGGGAAGATCGATATTTACAAAGTCGTGGGGAAAAGGAGTTGACCAAGACTGACTTATGGCTGCATTTTTCTCCTGACTTTACCCCTTCATGCTAAACGAACTTTACCACAAAACAAGTTTTCCAAAGTCGGGGTCAAGCTGGTGGCCGAAGGAAGCGCTGGAAGCTTGGCAGCCCCTAGCTCCAGGTCTTGGTCGCCCCTGCCCCGGTGTGCACAGGCTGCGCACAGCCGGCGGCATCCTCTCCCTGTGTGCTCCCACCAGTGAAAGCAGACGGCAACGGGCAGCTATTCCTGCTCCCAGCCTGACGTACCTGCTGCCCATGCACTCCGCTGAGGCTCTGTGCCGTCATTCCTCACCTGCATAAAATCTGTTTGGTCCCGTGTCCTGGAGGTGGATTTTATCCTGCAGAACAGGAAAGCGCCTGCATGTGCTCCTGCAGTTCATACAGTTTGGGACATTGCTTTCCTAGCAACACCAACCAGTGCTCACTGCCAAAATGCCGGCCGAAAGGCACGTAGTCAGTTGTTTGCTGAAGTCTGTCAAGATGGTCTGGACCAGTTTTTGTGACTTTTTTGCAAAATCTCTATAAAACGGCCTCACTTCGACAGGCTTGGATGAGGGGCAGCAGCCCCTGCAGTTATGTTGGGAAGGGGCATAAATCAAGATCTGGGAAAGCAGCAGCCCCTTAAATCTGGGACAGCAGCAGTGGAAGCTGGGGGAGGATGCCTGCACAGGCCAGTAAAGGTATCAGCAGAACAAATCCCAGGTTTTCCATGCACAGATTGTCATAGCACATATAGTATCCATGCTGTTTTCCAACCATCTATTAATTCGTTATCTTTACTTTGTGCTGACACTTTAAAGGTAATAAAGAATGGCTAAATCCTTTTAGACAGCTGTGTACATATCTGGTGCTAGACAAGTAATGGAAGTCATAACTACCTTGCCCTAGAGCTGTTAGCTGAGCTGTGTGCATATAAACTTTGGGAGAATACTTGGTGTGTGTTAGAAATGGATTTTGAATCTTTATCATCTGTTTCTGCAAAACATAAAATCTTAAAAGCAGCCAATACTATCTTGTAAATATTAATTACAAAGAGTTATCCTTCCTTTATCTATCCTCTATTTGTCTGAAGGAGGAACCGTAAACATAGTTAGTGTAAATGATGTAGGCCCAAAAGAAAAGGAATTTTTGAAAATCTGTGTGTTATTGTTCTTCATCTCTTATCAATTCAGTGACTTGAAATTAGAAACATTGTGCCACTGCAGCATTGTATTGGGGGAGGGACAGTGAAGGATTTGTGAATTTTTTTTTTGTTTTAGGTCTCTTCCTGCACTTCCAGAAGTTGATGTGAAATTTGCCAATCATAGGTTTCAGTGCTTACAAGGTGGCCAGATCCTTGCACTGTAATTTAGCATAGCATAATCCTAGTCATAAACAGATGAATCTAATTTCGTCATCAAGCAGGAGCCTTACATTCGTAGAATTGTGGTATAAAATTCCACGTAGGTCAAGTGCTCTGGCTTGTCTGTTATTCTTTCTTTTTTAAACCACTGAACTTCTTGCCTCAGTTACATCAACATGGAAATTTCTTAAATGAGATTTCTGTCATTCTTTTTTTTTTTATGTTATTCATCTGAATTTCTAGTTTCTGTCTTGTAGAAATAACTGATATTTGGAGGCAAACGTGGTTAAATGTGACACAGATTTACTTCAGAAAATTATCACCATGACTCAAAGGATCCAGAGTACCTCACCCTGGAAAAATTTTTCCATTCTGAAAAATGCAATATACATATGTTTTTAAAGTAGGCACTCAGCATGGCACTTAAATTGCAAATCATATATTCCTTGAGTTTGTCATCTTTATGGAGATGAGGATTTCAGCTGGTAACAGTTCCAAAAATTCATTACATCTTTTTGATATGAATGTTATTGTATCAAGTTATTTTGGAACTGAAAAGGTTATTAGATTAGATTGGATAGCTGGAGAGTTTCATATTGTTCAATTTTTCAGGTGCACTGTACACTTCCTAGCTTTTATTGGCCTATGTTTACTCACATATTTTAAACATCCATGTAAGTTTTGTGAAAAGAAAGCACCAATTTTGAAAATACTTTAATTTTTATCAGGACATTTAAATATACATATCCGACAGAGTCTGTGTGTGTGTCCACATGTGTGGAAGAACTGCCGTGTGGAATACAGCCTAAGGCCTGCTAGGTGCTGATCCTATCTCCAGCAATGGTATGAAGCTGGTACTTAACAAGGGAATATAGAAACAGGGCATGTGTACAGTGATTATTTTTCTTTTCAGGGCTCCATCCAGGTCATAGTACCTGGATACCTAAAAGCTATTCATAGACGTATTTCTTTAATCCCTCATAGACATATTTCTTTAATCCCATTTACTTTTAGCGTGCACAAAATCCTATGTCAAAAAGTTCCAAAATTTAATGATGTGCCATGAAAAAACCCACAGTTTTATTGTAAACTTCCTGCCTGATACTTAAGGGCACTGCTTGTTTTTTATATTATGATAAACAAGAAGAAATATCGCCCTATTTACTGGTATTTCCATATTCACTGTGTCTTTCTGAAAATAAGCATATTACCCCATTTTATTCTATCTCAGTATTGAAGTTGCATTGTGCTTGGACTATATGTACCTTTTCTTTACTTTCTGTAGTTATGCTATGTTTGTGTGGTTGGAGTGATCCAAACTGCACAGAGTATACAAGATGTGAACATATTCTGGATTTATGGAGTGTGTACTAATAAAAACCACAATATTAACATAGTGACTTAAAAGTAAGTACAGAATATTAAGTTGAAATATTAGCATAAAATAATGACTTTGGTACAAGAGCCTAAACAGGTATGAGTAAAGCTCCAATCCTGTGATTATGCCCTTGTAGTCTCCCCAGCAAGGCCTTTGAGGTTCTTAGTCAGTGGGTGGCAGAAGCTGGACCCAATTACTCTAGAGACCAAAGTGAGTTATGCCTTTTGAATCTGTTTGTATATCTGAGTCTGGCCAGATCTAAGACCAGACTTAGGGAAACATTTAGTAGACTTGGATTTGATATTGTCATGTGAGTCTATTTCAAAATGAATGAGAGTATTGCATTAGGTTTATAATTCATGTTAGGTTCCTCATGTATTAGATTTTTTAAATGTACATGTTAGAAACTGGGTTTCCCAAGCAGCTGTGGCCACCTTGTGGATTCTGCAAAAGAAAATTATATTTTATATTATCAGAGAGTAGCTAGGACAGTTTTGATAGTTAAAAACTATTCTCATTGTGTTATTGGTCCTGATTAATAACTTTCAGTCAACACTTCTTTTTTGTTAGAAATGTATTATTATTAGTAGATGTAGTAGTAGTACTATTGCTACTACTTCTACTACTAAAACTGGGAAATATCTGCTTTCCATTATAATGTTACCATTTTTTCATCAAAAGATTCTTGAAATTGGTAAAGTTTTGCTGGAAAGGGGGAGGAGAGAATAATTTCAGTGATGCTGTAGGTCTTTCTTGGAATTGCAGTTCTTTAATATCTCCTTTACTTCTTAAAAATAGATTTCTGGGAAAGAACATAATGAAGGTGTGGTGAGTTGACCTTGTCTGGCTGCCAGATGCCCACCCAGCTGCTCTCTCACTTGCCTTTTTCAACAGAAGAGGGAGAAAATGAGAAAATAAGACAAAAAATCTTGTTGGTCTAGGTAAGGAGAGGGAGATCACTTACCAGTTACCATCATTGGCACAATGGACTGTGATGCCACCCCAGCAGCCTACCCCGCTGCCAGCACCTTGCCATGTAAATCCAATAAAGAAGGCAGAAGATGTCTTTAAAATAAAGCATAGAGCTGACATGAAAACAAATAGATATGAATTACCCCTTAACATATAAAGGCTTGAAATTAAAGATTTCCAGATTGAGTTGGTTGAAAGCTGGTATTGTCAGTCTGTGAAAAAACTCTGATTTTGCAAAAACTTGATTGTATTCTAGACAGGCCATGCAAAATAAATATACTTTTTTGTCACCCCAGATCCAATTTGGAAATGCTGATGTGCAAAGGTTTGGTTTATTTTGAAAACACATACCCTACTGAGATTCCACATGGTTGCAATCTTTTTCCCATAGACAGTGCTTGGGATAAGAGCATCCCTGGAGAGGCTCTGCTCTGTGCCCCGCTTCTGAGCCAAGGAGCCTGGGGGGGCCCTGAGCAGAGACTCTCCACTCAGAAATCAGAACGTGTATCAGAAAGTATATGGGTCCTTTAGGAGAACGGTTCTGTGGGAAGATGAAACACAAATGGTAGCTTTTAACAACTAATTTAAAAAAGCCTGAATAAAGTTGTGCCCTGGAAGTAGGGAGAAGAAAGTCCTTCAGAAGACAAGCAGAGGGCAGATCCTGTAGTGGAGAAGGCAGTTCATCTGAACAGGAAGAAGAGGACTGCTGCCTGTGAAGGAGGACAGAGGCTTTCTGTTCTTGCTGACCAGACAGTTTCCCTGTTCAGTGTTGACATCTGCTTGACTGGATGTAGGAGGTTGCTTACTGAGTCCGTTCAACTCACCAAACTGGTGGTTAGCTAACTGGTCCTAGCCCCCTACCCCCAGAACAAAAACCAAAACAGTTTTCTATGATGTGAGGGTAATGTGTCGAATCACTTCAGTGAGAGATCAGTAAGCGTCTGAGCTGGTGCAAGAGGGGAGGTGATGTTACATTACTGGGATAGGGAAGAGGGAGTGTGAAAAGCAGGCGCAAATGAGGCAAAGCAGGATATTATGAGGAAATGGCCTCAAGTTGCGCCAGGGGAGGTTTAGACTGGATATCAGGAAATTTTACTTCACTGAAAGGGTTATCAAGCATTGGAACAGGCTGCCCAGGGAAGTGGTTGAGTTGCCATCCCTGGAGGTATTTAAAAGACATTTGGATGAGGTGCTTAGGGACATGGTATAGTGGTGGTCTTGGCAGTGTTAGGTTTACGGTTGGACTCGATGATCTTAAAGGTCTTTTCCAACCTATACGATTCTGTGATTCTGTGATATTCCCCTTCCAGTATGAGCCTCCTTGGCAGGCCTGCTCTGTTGCAGCATTTAACTCTATGCTGAGAACGGCACCAGCATGTGTGAAGCTCATTGGCCTGGTTAATGGAGCCTCAAGTGGCTCAGGCTGTGCAGCCAGAACAGGTTCCTCCTGATGTGCGGGGCTCCCAGAGCTGTCAGGCCTCTGGACACCCGCAGTCAAGATAATTAAAAGCTTCAGGATCTCTGGCACTGATGCAGGTTACATAGGGGGGATGTCTAAGGTCCCTGCTTGTGGCTAGCTACCCAAACTTTGGGGACGTTGGTACTCCAGGCTTCCAGCCACTTGCTTCGGTTCTTTGAAAGCTAAATCCAAGGAGGTTTATTAAATCAGATTAGATTCACAGAATCACAGAATCACAGAATCGTATAGGTTGGAAAAGACCTTTAAGATCATCGAGTCCAACCGTAAACCTAACACTACCAAGACCACCACTACACCATGTCCCTAAACACCTCATCCAAACGTCCTTTAAATACCTCCAGGGATGGCGACTCAACCACTTCCCTGGGCAGCCTGTTCCAATGCTTGATAACCCTTTCAGTGAAGAAAAATTTCCTGATATCCAGTCTAAACCTCCCCTGGTGCAACTTGAGGCCATTTCCTCTTGTCCTGTCACTTGTTACTTGGGAGAAGAGACCGACCCCCACCTCTCTACAGCCTCCTTTCAGGTAGTTGTAGAGAGCAATAAGGTCTCCCCTCAGCCTCCTTTTCTCCAGGCTAAACAGTCCCAGTTCCCTCAGCTGCTCCTCATCAGACTTGTGCTCCAGACCCTTCACCAGCTTCGTTGCCCTTCTCTGGACACGCTCCAGTCCCTCAATGTCCCTCTTGTAGTGGGGGGCCCAAAACTGAACACAGTATTCGAGGTGCGGCCTCACCAGTGCCGAGTACAGGGGCACGATCACTTCCCTACTCCTGCTGGCCACGCTATTTTTGATACAAGCCAGGATGCCATTGGCTTTCTTGGCCACCTGGGCACACTGCTGGCTCATGTTCAGGCGGCTGTCAACCAACACCCCCAGGTCCTTCTCTGCCAGGCAGCTTTCCAGCCACTCTTCCCCAAGCCTGTAGCGTTGCATGGGGTTGCTGTGGCCCAAGTGCAGGACCTTGCACTTGGCCTTGTTAAACCTCATACAACTGACCCCAGCCCATCGATCCAGCCTGTCCAGGTCCCTCTGCAGAGCCTGCCTACCCTCCAGCAGATCAACACTCCCGCACAACTTGGTGTCATCTGCAAACTTACTGAGGGTGCACTCGATCCCTTCGTCCAGGTCCTTGATAAAGATGTTAAACAGAACTGGCCCCAACACGGAGCCCTGGGGAACACCGCTTGTGACCGGCCGCCAACTGGAGCTGATGGCTCATTCAGCTGATGGCTGTTTCCAGTGTGACCCTTGTTTTGCCAGAGAATTTCTGAGTAGCTCCATTTCTAACCATAAAAGTGAGTATTCATAAAGCCACTCTGAAGCGGCTGCTGAACTGGAATAGTGGGTGCAAAAAATAGTTTGAAGATGTAATTTGAAATTATTATAAAGCCTGTTATCCAAAAAAAATTGGACAAGGTGATACGGGTATTACGTATCTTATTACCCTGTGTGATGTACTTCTCTCAAGGTTGCACCACAGCGATGGGCTGTTCTCATATGACACTGTGGGTAATGGAGAGCTGTGTCTTGGTAAGGCCAGACAGATATAAAGCAACTCATCAGCAACTCAAATAAGGTGCTACATTAGGGATATACCAGGAAAAGATGTTTAGGTTTTGGTTTGTTGTTTTGGGTTTTTTTTTGTTTTGGTTTGGGTTTTTCGGGGGCTTGGGGGTTTTTTTGTTGGTTTTTGTTTGGTGTTTTTTTTTTTTTTTTAAACTTGTGGTGTACTGTAAATTTAAAATAAAACCCAACCCCAACCACTTTTTGTTAATTTCTTTTATCATTAACTGCAATCTTATGTTGCAACCCCTGTATATTTTTGCTGTTTCTTCTTTTTATTTATGCATGTCCTGCTCTTATTAATTTAGATGATTACTAATTTCAAATTCAGTTATGGTCTAGAGGCTTTTCTATAACTGAAAAGCTAAATTTTTTTTACTCAGAAGAACTTTTTTTCCCTACATTTCACTCATGAGTTCGTCAGCCATAACTGCTTCACATTTTATTACAACTCTCTTAGAAGATGGTTTTACTGATTTTCAGATCTCTGAGGTTCTTCACCTTAGCTGACATGTTAAAAAGTTCTTAATTGGGCAGCTTTAATGGGTTATTTTACTATGCCTTATTATACTTGATAAGACTTTTTTTTTATCTTCCTAGGCTTTGCTTCCTGAATTCTGTTTGACTGAATAAAATGGTTTATTTTTCCTTATATTTCCATTAAATTAGTTCATTCATGAAATATAAATCAGGCTTACATATTTTTCTTGAGTCTCAGTTCCAAGGAAGAGCTCAAGATGCAATATGATGGCTCAGAGAGCATATTTGTAAGTCATTCTCACACTAGAAAGAGAGCTCATGTATCAAACTGACAATATATAAAAGGCAATATTCCAATATTCTTCCATTAAGAAATGCCTTTCTTAAGACTTCTTGAATTTCAATAAGAACTTCAATAAAAAAAACAAAGCTTGATGATTTTTGATAAATGTGCACTATCCTACCCAAAGATTTTTTAAAAAGGTTGAAAAGTTAACCATACAAACACGCCTAGACCCAGATCCTGCTGGATCCAGCAGACATCATTTGCCTTAGGTTAGATGAATTTAAATATATATCGTAAAAGCAGCATTATCAGTAGAAACTCATGTGGTGGATTCCTCTTAATTGGTACCTGCCTTCTGGTAGATCAGAGGCTTATGCGAAGCATTTAACACATGCACACACTGCCATTAATACTGAGAGAGTTTTCTGGTACAATTTGACCTTTAAGAAAGTTTGTTATAAATGCAGTGGCAAGCAGCAAGCAGTGTTAGGAAGAATATTTAAAGAATGGTGTGAGATAGTAATCATAAATAATATTGCAATCTGCCTCACGAACCGTCTATCATTTGTCTGTATGTTTTTCCTCCCAGTGTTTAATGCTGTGGACCTGTTTTCTGCTGCTTGTTCATTGTACTTTAATATTATGCCAAGTTTTCTTTCTTAGTAGTAGTAGTGTGTTTCTAACAACTTACCACAGTTTTAACTATGGCGTTATTGTCTTTTATTCAGGAGGTTTTGGGTTTTTGGGCCCAGCACTGGACACTTGTGGCTTTATCTCTAGAGCAGCATGGACAGGAGCATAAAAATGTTGGCAATTAAGTGGAAGAGCTCAAAACAGTCTGCTGAGGCAGGACATGTGCTAGCACAATGAATTTGGAATCACTTTTTGGGGGGGAGTGGAGGTAAGGGGAGTATATCCTTTCCATCTTTGCATTACCTGAATTCAAAGGGAGACTGATCGAGTGCTCTGAAGAGGAATCCATTAGGTGCTACTCAGTAGAGAGACCATATAAGGCTCAGGAAATGCTATGAAAATAGCTGAAGACTAGGTGAATAACAGGGGAAGAATGAATGCTTGCCCTGCTTTTACTTTTTCTTAGGCTGATGGCCCCAGCTGGAGCTAGATAGGGGGCTAAATAGCTCAGTACAGGACAGTGACATACCTGTGTGCCCCCAAAAGAAGCAAGGACAATTACGAGAGGGTAGGAGATAATGATTCTTCTCATTCCTTAGGGTACACTTCATCTTGCGTGGGTTGTTCAAAATGCAAATTTTTGATGAAAGTTATCCACTGCAGTTGTTCTTCAGTAGAACTTTCTCAGAAATGTTATTAAAATAATCTCTGCAACTCTGTCTACCTATGAGCACTTCGTTCTGAGCTTCCCATGCATGTATAACTCATACATAAAAGGTTTGTGTAATAATTTCAATTTTGTGGAAGATGACTGAGGTGCAGTGAAACGACTTGTCTGAAGTCATGCAGGAAGTTTGTAGCAGAGTGAAGGAATTAGGGAATTTAAGGAGTATATAAACTAGTTGGAACTCACTCAGTTATGCATATGCTTATGCTGTACATTGCTGGTAGTCTGTAATTCAGGTGCTGGCTAAAGCAGGCTTCTGGAAATGAATCCTGATGAATAAAGCAAAGATGCGCAATTTAGTCTCAGGCAAAAGAGGAATTACAATTAATAGAGTTAGACCTTTAGATGACGTTTCCTGAAAAAGCAAGCTGTGTGGAAAATACATTCCCGACCCTGAACGTAGTTTGAAGGGGAGCTCTCAAACAAATAGGACTTCATTTAAAAGCATCAAGATGGCGATTCCTAAGATACTGTCCCGAACAACTGTTCTTAAAGGATGCATTCAAATGTATAGGAGTGCAAAAATGTTGAATTTTTTTCTTTTTATGCTAGCCTTGAGAGAAGTCTTTTGCTGAAAGATTTAAGTGTATGGTCCTTCCTCCAGAAATACATGCTTGTTGGGTGTAAGACAAATACCAGCCTGGAAGCAAAGTAGTGTTCTATAAAATTGTCAGTGGAGAGGAAAAAGTATGTAATATTTCATACATAAACTGCTTAAATTCCTGCCCGCTGAAATGTGGCTCAAGATGAGACGTGAAGCAGTTTGGAAGCTCAGGTGTACTTGTGTCACTTCGGATTCTTATTCTTGCAGTAGAATTGCTCGGTGGAAAACAGCATGACAATAATAAGGGTCTCACTCAGACTGTGGAGTCAAATGTTGATCCTTATTTATCACTGTTAAATAACAGAATGGAAGCAGTGAAGCACAAATTCTCAGCTGATTACATCTTTTTTGATAGCTGAAGAGAAAGATGCCTGTGCCATTAGAAATTGATGCTGCAGTCCCTAGAAACTTGGAGTTTTTTGTGAAAAGCAGAGAAGGGAAAAATAAAAGCTGACTGTGGCTTGGAATCCCAGACATCGGCACCAGATAATCAAAATGATGCTATGCATAATTACAAAACTGGGACTGAAACAACAGTGAGATGCCATTAAGTCATCTTTTTCTCTCAGTACTCTCTACCATTGTCTCACCTGGATGCTCCTATATAACTTTGGATGTAGCTATCTGCACAAACACTTTGGCAGTGAGGAAAGCTTGGGTGGAAGGAACAGAGGTTGAATGAGGCATAGCTTGTCAAGCTGTTGATATTAAGCTTGACTGAATAATCTTGTGTTGTAGCATTCCCACAGTCCTGCTCTCTTAGTTGTTTAGGTTAGCAACCTGGCCAGAATACGCTGTCATTCCCCTGTAGGCAATGTACTTGAGTTTATTCCTCAGGGGAAGGGTTATTGTACACTTAGGTTTTATCCCATTGTGTAGTAAGAATGTAGCAGAGGTGCTTACCAAGACCCAAGTGCCAGGACATGCTCCTATATTTTGCAGTTCTGACATAGTCTCTCTATTTTCCTTGATAATTTAATCATTCCTTAATATATGAATCTTGTCTATTGCCTATGATTAAGAAAGGAACAGGCAATGGTAACTGTGGAAGAGAGGCACAGACTGTAAGACACTTGTTCCTTCGTTGGGTTCTTTATCTGGAGCAGTTGTGAGAAAGTTTTTCTTGGGAGTTTTGGATGATTGCACAATAGAAACTAACGGGGGGGTGAGGGGAGAGTTACACTGTGTACTGTTAAATCAAAGTGGAAACTCTCAGGAAGGAGGATTTTTAAGTTGCTCCCTCCAACTTTCTTTTTAGCGACCCTGTCAAAGTGCTAGGCTGTTTCCTTGCTAATCAGGCTAGGTTATATCCCAGGTCATCAACTTTGCATAAGCTTTTCTTTGTCACCAACATTCATGTGCTCCACGTTCTTCTGGCTAGCTAAACATTTAATCAACTATGCTCCAACAGTTTAATGATACCTTGGTTTTGCTATTACAGTTTTGCAATCATTTTATCAAAATGTCTGGGACTAAGTAAACTTGAGACCCAGACCATGTGTCACTGTCCAAAAAGCAGTCAATCTTTATAACCCATTTTCCAATTATGCATGGTCAATATCCATTTTCCTGGTTAAGAAAAAGCTGGTTTATACTACTTGGATAGAAAGTAAACAATTTGTGTTGTAATAAATTTGTTTCAAGTGTTCATATTATCTTCTGTTTGCCTAGAGGTCAAAAAACGACTATGAAGAGCTGTGCCTTTAAAGAGGCTTTTATTAGAGCTAATAAGGATATCATAGAATCATAGAATGGTTTGAGTTGGAAGGGACCTTAAAGACCATCTAGTTCCAACCCCCCTGCCATGGGCAGGGACACCTTCCACTACACCAGGTTGCTCAAAGCCCCATCCAACCTGGCCTTGAACACTTCCAGGGAGGGGGCATCCACAGCTTCTCTGGGCAACCTGGTCCAGTGCCTCACCACCCTCAGAGTGAAGAATTTCTTCCTTTATCTAATCTAGATCTACCCCCTTTCAGTTTAAAGCCATTACCCCTTGTCCTATCACTACAGGCCCATGTAAAAAGTCCCTCTCCAGCTTTCTTGTAGGTCCCCTTCAGGTACTGGAAGGCTGCTATAAGGTCTCCCTGCAGCCTTCTCTTCTCCAGGCTGAACAACCCCAACTCTCTCAGCCTGTCCTCGCAGGAGAGGTGCTCCAGCCCTCTGGTCATTTTCGTGGCCCTTCTCTGGACTCGCTCCAACAGGTCCATGTCCTTCTTATGATGGGGGCCCCGGAGCTGGACGCAGCACTCCAGGTGGGGTCTCACAAGAGCGGAGTAGAGGGGCAGAATCACCCTCATATAACATATCACAAGATATGTTCTATCTCACATAACATGAGATAACATATCACAAGGTATGTTACTGTATTGTACAGAGGCTTTTCTGTGAGTGCAGGTCAATGGTAATCCAGGCACCGCATGAAGTTAGGTTCTGTCAGGCTTGCTGTCTCAGAGTAACTATTGGCACATAAAAAATAATAGTAAATACTCTTTCCTGTCGCATGTAGTTTTCTTTTAAACACCTATAGTAGATACTACAAAATGCAGGTTAAAGCTGTCCATGTGTATTTTCCCGCTGTTTGATTTTTTTTTTTTTTAGCTGAGCACTACCTTGCTTTTTCCTTTCATTTTCCCTTTGTATATGACAAATGAATATCACTTTCATGAATTTTTCTCAAAGATACACTAGGACTCTTTCAGTCTTTGTTTGGAGTCAACAGGGAGTGTTTCACTCCTAACTGTAGTGCTTGGGCTCATACTTTAGAAAGACGAAAAACAGATTTAAAGATGCTTCCCATAAGCTTGCCTGCTGCCATTTTCCATGGCAATTCATTAGGTGCTAGGAAAATGTAAATGGGCCCTTTGGAGCTATTACTTTTGACAGCCTTATGCTGGAATTTTGTCTTAAAAGTGCTACACAATGCAAAGTTATCTTACATGGATGCGGTCTGGCATATTTTAAGGTTTTGTGTTTGCTTTTTGTGTCAATAAGACTTCTAGAAAAATAGCAAAGAAACCAGCCATTTATCACATCTTTGGCAAACACTTCCCTCCCTTTTTGTTTTAGATAGCAAGCTAAAAAGCTTGTATTGTTACTTTGGCTTGTGATGTTCACTCAGTCATTGTTATTTAATAAAGTTGCATCTAGGTGATTATTTTTGTATGTAACCAGATTTTTAAGCTCATAAAAGAATGTTCTTGGTATTTGTAAAACTGTGAACCAGTGATATAGTACGTGATTTTTACGGCTATATAATCAGAAGAGCTTTGGAGTAGGACTGTTTCTGCAAAGGTGTTTTTAATGAGGGAACGGATTTTTTTTTTTTCTAAATCAAAACTCTCTTACCTATTCTATTGTTTTATCTTTCTGTGATGGCACTTCTCAAAGAAAATGTGAGTTTGTGTGTATTTCAGTTACCTTAAAGAGTCAGTTCACCTCCTGGTTCAATGTGATTTTCTTTTTTTTAAATAGGCTTCTAATGCAGGTATAATTGTGTTAGCAGTGTTCTTTGTGCTACAGCTCAGTTTAGAACTCACAACAGTGTTTTCAAAGCCAAAACTGCATTCTCTTCTTCTTTTGGCACGACTGTACAGAAAATAGTATCTTTTGTTAATGAAAAGTGTTAGAAATGTGCCACAGTGTGACTGTAGAATGCTGTGAAACTGTCACTGGGGCAGTCCATGGGTCCTGCTGGGTTTCTTTGTTTTGTTTTGTTTTGAATTCTCTTTTCTTCTGAGTACTCTCTGACTTTGGCCCATCCTATTTTTTTAAACAAGATCCAGGCACTAGACTCTTTCAAGCCAAGCCAGGAAAGTGGTTCCCAATGGGAATATTTGTGTTATGTTTAAACCTACTCACCCAGAACACAGTAAGGGGGTCACTTCTAGTCCAATATTTCTTTCAGAGTGCTGAGAAGTTCCTAGTAGGCTCATACCAGTGCTTCAACATTGTCTTAAAAAAACCAAAATAAGAAAAACCCACAAACCCCTAATGTATTTTGTTAGGGAAAGGGGAACTATTGAAGCTTGCCAGTCTCAAACAGCTCCATTCTGATTAGAGTCATACCTTGCTGCTGAAATTGTCTTTAAGAAGAAATCGCTCACCTTGGTTGCTTAGCTGATGTGTTTCCTTCTTGCCAAGTACTTCTGCAACACTTGAGTTATAAGCTGTTAATTCAGTATGGTCTTCCCTTTCATATTTGATCTTGTCAGGAGAGAATTTTGCTAATTTGGGGAGTATCCCAAAGTGAGAGAAAAACAAAGCACTGATTTTTATTTTTTTCCCTCACCTTTTCCACTCATTGCCCTTCACTGTTACTATTTGCTGTCCATGATGCAGGAAAATTTAGTAGGGTTAAAAGATTTTCCTGGACTTTGAAGCACTGTGGGTTTTTTTCTACTTCATTTCCAGAGTAACCTTTCATACCCTTAGGAGCGGCAGTCAGTCCCCAGGGTCTGCTTTCCTGGTGCGGGAGACGGTGCGGCACCGGGTGAGGGAAGGGAGCCGAGCCAGGGGTGCCAGGCTGCCCAGCAGAGGCGGGGTGCGCCGGGGCGCTGGGCACCGGCTTTCGGAGTGGGGGCTGGAAGAGCGTGAGTTGTGCCAGGTTAGCTTCTGGGGAGGGGTGGACAGCGGCGATGCCAGTGCAGGTGCCAAGGCAGGGAGCTAAAGCCCCCTTAGCCGTCTTCTTGCATCCATACGTAGTTAGGCAGAAAGCATTTGGATGAGTCTCATGAAAAATATGAGCCCTGAGAGGCCTGACGTTACTTTTACGCGCATCTGGGTATTTCTGCCATCGAATTCCTAATCGGTTAGGTATAGGTAGGAACCCAAATTCTTCCCTCCATTGACTTGTACCACTATCATGTTTTCTGCTTGGTCCACCTGAACAGGAAGCCAAGTCTTGGCATTTACACTGTTCAGGAATAAAAACTGGAACAAATTCACCCTACCTTTTTATTTGTACAAATGTAGGGTAAGTGAAGTTAGAAGTACACAGTGAAGTGAACTGAAGCTTACAGTTACATTATACCATGGTCCCCTGATGGTTGAGATAATCGGAGGACTTTTCCCCAGGAACTGAGGATTTTAGTGTTTATTTCTGTGCTGGTATAAAGAGTGTTCCCCAGGTGCCCTTGAGGGTAGTCACCTGTATATGTAACCTGCCTCCTGGGAACTGGGCTTAAGGAGATTATTTAGCATGTCTCAGGGAAAATTTTCGGTGCACCTCTAGTTTGCAGCACCTTGCAGAAGACACTTGGCAGAAGAATGAAGAGACTTGGTGTTTCCTGCAGCATCCAGTTATCTGGTGTGTCAGGATAGGGATGGTGGTGGTGACAGCAAAAAGAAACAACTTGCAGTCTTTTCTTTTGGGGTTGTTGCTGTACAGGCTATAATGTCTTTTGCAGCAGGGAACTGGGGATTTGTACGAGTGGCACAGTAAGAGCGGTATGATCGCTGGGTACTAAGGGATCATATTATTACTGGGCACTGATGTGAAATATGGAGCAGCCTCAAGAGCACTCTAGAAGTAAATACGAAGCAGGTCATACTAGGAATATTTTCATAAGGTAATCCCATTGGGTTTTCTCCTGCTGGTGATATTTTGGAGAAGGGGACCAAAGGAGACTGTTTCTCAGCATCCTAGATGTGTTGAACAGAACTTACCTGCTGTGAAGCCAAATATTCAATATATGCGATAATGATCCTTTAATTTGAGCGTAATGACTGTGTAATACTGACAGCAGCTTAAGTAGGTAACCCAAAGGAACCTCTGTAAAGATTTCATCATTATTAACTCATTTGTCATTAACTGCAGTATAGAATTAATGTGGATTGAGAATTGCATTGCAATTTATGAAAATACAAGATAGAAAAAACCTAGCGAGCCGTCTGACAAAGAAGATCTATCACTGCATGAGAATTAAAATCAGCAAAGCAAATGACATGACTTGATATAGCTGCTGACCTAATGTTCCTTCAAGCATCTGAGAAGCACGATAATTCCAGTGCAAACACAAGCGTGTGTGTGTCTACATTATGCATAGTTTTAAATCACTCCTCCCACATTTTAAAAATACTTGAATAGTTAACTCGCTGGCAGCAGAGTTTTGAACACTGTTTGCCATGACAGCTGTTTGGAAACTGGCTCTGTGGCAGGGATGAAACAGCCGGCTTCTGGCAGGTTGGCAGCAGGTTTTCCTGGCACTGAAAATGAGCTAACAAAGGGGAATGACCATGTCAGCTCAGAGGATCCCAGGCGCTAAACCCTCATGGCTGTGCGGTATTTAACACTTGGTGCTGCATTGTCTGCTAGGTGAAGAATGTGGAAAATGCAGGTTAAATTTTAGAAACAGGCAGCGGCCCAAAGTTGATGGGATTTGGACATGTAACAATTGCAAGCAGCTGGTCTGCTGTGGTTTAAGCTTATTATGTTCAGTTTAGTTTCACTGATGTTTTGTCCTTTTTCTTTTGACTTCATTATGGTATCTGTCCCACTGTCTGTCTTCGGACACTTAGACTCACAGCATCTCAGGGCAAAGACTGCTCTCTCCTCGGTGCTTACAGTCCCTGAGAGACTGAGGCTTTGATCACGTCTGGAGGCCCCATTTAAAATGGATATAATTAACGATTTTTAATAATAACCAGCTTTTGTAGTGCTGAAGTATATTTTTCTCGTTCTTCTGCCACTTTGTGTTTGTCTTTTATGAATATTCTTTCACTGAAAGCAGTAGGATCTTTTTATAACCTAGAACATACTTTTGGAGGCTCACGGGTGTGGGGAAATCGTTACCAGGCAAAAATAAAACTAATGGATGTGCCAACAGACTGCAAGCTTAAGCATCTGATGGGATACAGTGGGAAAACAAGGCTTCAGGCAGCTTGCAAAACGGACATGTGCACACTCCCAAGTTTCAATTAAACCCTATCTCCAATTTTGCAGTGATTTTCATTTGAATGTGTGATTTCACTTGAGTCTGAAAGTGATATAAGTCAAAAAATAAGCATGTCATCTTCCAGTTTAAACAGACTTTTATATTCTGCGAGAGAATGCTGTAGGCTTTCACACCCCGATAATCCTGTTCAGGAGGTGAGGAAGAGTAGGAAAAGTCAGCAGGCTAGAGAGAATTTGTAAGAGCACAAAGTGACTACTGCAGCTTTTAATTTCCTTAATAAACATGAAATCTAAAAAGCTGGGCTTGGGATGCTTTAGGAAAAACAATGGCTAGATATTAAAAAGAAAAGAAACCCAAGCCATGCTGCTGCGGAAACCTGTCCATTCTGCATCCATCCTGCAGACACTACTCCCAGAAAAAGAGCGTTTGACTCTAATGCTTGTACCCTAAATGGGAAGAATGGTGGTGATTGTAGGCTGTAGTGAACTGTAGTGAAAAATAAGCACTTGATAGGCAGTTTTCTAAATTGTATTTGTATATTGATCTTGGCATGATTTCCTATTGTTGCATTGCATGAGGAGCAGAAGTATTATTCATGCAAATAAAATTTCCTTGTCTGTCTGTTGTGATCCCCCATCTTTTTCACAGTGATACTGGAAAGGATACAATACGGATGCCTAGTATAATATTTAGTTTGTATTAGATTTAATTAGAAGAATCCATTGGAATTTCTATTTTGCAGGAAATTCTTCTAAAAAAACCAGACCTTTCAGAAAAAAAGCACTCCACAGAAGGGGTAAAATTATTTAAGAATAAGATCATTTGTTCAATTTCTATAGGAAGCTGCAAACCCAAGACTAAGGTTCTTGGCTCAGTCCTTGTCTCCTAATTCTCCCAGGCCACTTGTTCACTGTCATTTCTAGCAGGAGTCAGGCAGTCTTGGGAGCTGGGACCTCCAGTGCAGGGAACTTCTTGAGACAGTAACCTGCAAGACGCCTCTGTGGCAGGGCTTTCCTGGAACTGTAGTCCCTAGAGACCTCAGGATTCATGATGTGGAGGCAGTCCAGATGGCAGGACTGCCTGGAGACACTGCAAGCTTTGTTCCCTTTCAGGTCACCAGCCAAGCTGGCAGGAAACCTGGCAGGCTTTTGATAGGACCTGCTCCTCTTGCAGCCAAGTCATATATTGATCACCATGCTGTTGTCCGTTCTGGTGTTTTGTTGTATTTCAACCAGAAATTCTGTTCTGGGACCTAAAAACCTTTAAGAGATTCACTTAAATATGGAAGTTTCCACAAAATTTTCCTGTTTCTATGAATCTGCATTGTGCCCAAATCCCTACCCGGCTCCTTTTTATCCTATTCCTAGCATAGGCTGCTGCATCCCCATCAGCTACAGTTCTCCATAGGGAATGGGCAGTTCCAAAAAGTCCCTTTTGATCTATTTGGAAATTCAGCAGAAGATAAAAGCTGTGCCTTATGTTCTCTGTACAGACTTATGTCTGTCTGACATCAAAATACTGGCCCTTCTTGGTAAGGCTGCGATATGGCTTCTTTGTTACTCTACCTTAAGTTTTCATACAAAAGTTAACCCTCGTTTTCGTCATTTAACTTTCATATCTACTTTTTTCAACCTTCTCTGTATTTCTGGTGTTACATGCTGCCGCCCTCCCTCCCTCCCCTTTTTTTTTTTTTAAGACATCAGACTACTTCCACTTGAAGTTAGAGGTCAGACCTCTACTTATATAAACAGGCTCAAAGACATGGATTTCAGGAAACTCATAGATTTGTTTGTTTATTTGTTTATTTTAATGAACACTAATGAAATTTTAAAGGTGGTATAGTAGTCTAGCAGCTTTGGTTTTTGCCCAAAGAAATATGAGGGTGCCAGAGACTGGTAGTTTCCTTGTCTGAAAGTGTCTTTATAGGGGTGACTTCTAGCCCAAAAGCAAACCATTTATGATGCTTAGTGGTGCTGGGATGGTTTGCCAGAGTGGATGTTGGAAATGGAATTTGTTGATTGACGGGGAGAAAAAATACCCAACTGACATTTGACTAAAACTTGTGCTGCAAGAAAAGGTGATTGGCAACATGTTTTAAACAAACTTCAGAAAGATGACATCGGTGATGAATATTTGACAAAGAAAATTATTGTTTCAGTGAGAAAGTATGTGATTCTTTAGTCTTTGCTGTGCCAGATAGATTAACGTTAAGACATTATCATTTTAATTTGTTGTGGCAGCTATATTTAAAATCTGTTCTTACTTGCTTCTTAATATTTGTAATGAGGCATCAGAATTCTGGGTACTTTTTTTTGGTCACTGTATTTGAGAATATGGGATGATATATCAAGGGTATAAAGACGGGTCTTGTTTCTCTCTTGACTTTTATATTCCCTTGAAATCATTGCTTGCTGTCCTTTAAACCACATACAAATCTTACCGAGAACAAGAATCATTTTCTCACCAACATGACCAGCAAAATTTTGAATGTGCAGTTTCATGAACTAGTTTATAAACTCTTTTGAAATTGGGCAGATGAACCTTATTATTCTACCCTAATATATACATTTTTAAAATCTTTTTTCAGTGGTTTATTTGGGTGTGTTCTGAAATCTCTGAAGTGCTTCTTTAACTGTAACTGAACAGGTTCCTCTTGGATTTTTTTCTTGTATTTATTTTTAAATTGTACATTTTCTGAGCAGCACGGTAGGATAAAAAAGCTTGTGCTGCAGCTTCTCCTGTCAGACTTAAAGGAACACATCTGACACTCCTTGGAAAATTACCAAATGCTGTAAGTTCCCTCTGACACAGTTTTGATTCATATCCTTAATGCCCCTGGACTCGGGAGAACATCCCTATCTGAGCGCACCTGCCCGCAGCTTCAGTCTGCTAAGACAGTCTTGGGCTGCCTCGGGAATGCTGAAGTAACCTTCAGAGCACCCTGCAATGTGCTCAGAAATACTTAAGCCTAGTGCAGCAGCTTTTTACTGGTTTGGCAAGTCTCCTGCTTTGAAGAGAAGACTCACACTTCTAATCCCTGCCCCATTTTCCTTTCTGTGGTGCCTATATTTCAAATTTTAGCAGTATCATAGTTTCCCTCCTGTCCTAGGAATGGATTTCCCCTACCAGACTTTGCTGGTGCTGTTCAATTTACCAGATTTGCCTGGTGCATGGGATCCCAGAGTTGAGGAGAGGCTATGATGTCGGGCAGGTGCCACAAGGTAAAACCCATTAAATGTGTCACTGCTACCGTAGCCCTTCCATTGCTGATCTCCATGGGGTCCCAGGGCACACATCTTCACTCACTTGGAAAGATGAAGAGTTTGGTCTTCCTTCACAGGTCACACCACCTTTAACAACACATCTTCTGTCATTTAGCATGACCATTTCTATCTCCCTCGCTGAGCCAATGTTACTGGTCAAGACAGGTGATGGTAAAGGACTTTGGGGAAAAAAGTACTAAATGCCACCAGAAGGCACTGCAAGATGACATCCAGAACATAACCAAGCCAGCTCCTCATCATCTGTCTTGCATGCTGGGTGTGAAACACATTTTAGGCGTCATTTGCAGAAACTCACATGGTCTGGAAAGGCGATTTCAGAACGTGCTCCAGGCGGCTGTCACCTGTACAAGCATACCAAGTGGAAGATTGTAACTGCTACGGATGCGCATAGTCTATGCCATGAAGTGTCAAGGTTGGGTCCTGTACAGATCTGGAGGCTAAGGTGGTTCTCTAATCCCAAAGGTTTCCATGTTTTCAGACCAAGGTTAGTAGGTTCTCATCTCAGAAACCTTTTATCTGCCTACTTTGATCCCAGTTTCCCAGTTCAAGCGATGTCTTTCCCCATAACCTCTAGTCCTCCTATTCTGTGCACCTTAGTCTTAACATAACTTTTAATTTTACTTATTGGTAATGGCATTGTCTGCACTTGCTAGGTTTGAATAACACATTATGAATGAAAGTATCAATAAGCCATTTGAGAAACCTTGCACCGGATCTAAAACCCGCTACAGTCAGTGGAAACATTTTCGTGGCACTTCAGTTGACACTGGATCAGGCTTTTAGAAATTGTATTTTAAAATTAAATGTCTATTTGAAAATGCAAAAAGCCAGAAGATTATGTTGTAGGAGTTGCTGTTTTACTAAAAAGTTAAATAACTTTTTCACTTTAAGACCAAGTGTCTAATACAATTTGTACAGAGCACAACTGGTGTCTTGGTGATATCTCTGCCCCTTTGATTACACAGCCTGACCTTGCTGTCCTCATGCACCCAGATCTCCCATTATATCACACAAGAGACCTCATAACATAAGAGCATTCTTGAATATACATTCCACCGTAATATTTTGGTTATAAAAAGACTTTTATTTAAAAACCAGTCAAATAAATACAAATCTGATTTTATAAGAGCAAACACTGAGGATTAATTTCATCTGTAAAGAAACTGCACAAGATCTTATATGTAATATAAGCTCTACCTAATCCCCTCTGCAGTGCATATTAGCATTCTTGCCTTATGTTTGCTTCTATGACTTATTGGATTTAGTTTTATCCTAACTCCAGCCTGCTGTACGTAATACTTCCAGGCATACTTTCCAAGATAATACACTCTAATGAAATAATTGCCCATGTATTTTCAGTATATGATATTTTCCTTTCTTTAAAATGATTGTTGTTATTACATGATCTAATAACAAGATTGTCTTACACCGAATAACCTAAAAATAACTACTTTGATTTTAAAAATTCGCATCCTAAGAAGTCTGAGTTTATTGATCTGAAGATACAAAATCTTTTCCCAGCACTCGTACCCACTGTAGACAGGATTACGCAAAAGCCTTTTCTTTTCTGAAGGTCGCTTTCTTTGCAGCCACGTCTTTCTCTTTAATGGTCTGATCCTGCAGTTCTGATGCAGTGTGTTGAAGACTAGTTCTTACTCATATGCTTTTTTCTCCTTTGCTCTCAGATTTTTCCATGTCTTTCTTTCCTTCTTAGATCTCTCCTAATATTATCTGGGCATCATGCATGATCTTATCAAAGGCTGTTAATGATTTTCTAGTCAGGTAGAAAATTCATTCTCTGACATCTTTGCCCTGTGCCTTAGGTTATGAAACTTTCCTTTGTTCATGTAATAGTGACTTCTATTCCATCAGATAAAACATTCTTCCTTACCACTGTAAGCAACAATAATTCATGAAATCCAATGAAATTATACAGGTTTAAAGATATGAGCAGTGTCAGCCACGAGGTGAAAAGAAATGAAATGCAAATGTATTTGTTTATATGGTGTTTTGTATTTTCCTCCCAGTCTTCGTGAATTGAAGGGAGCTAAGCATGTCAGAAAGTAGCAGAGGGTGCTGAATGAGGGAGTGGTGTTTCTGGAAATAGGTGCCTTCAGCTCTTAGGGTTAAGAGCATAGGAAGCAGGCTGAGGACACTTGGAGGGCAGAGCTGAAAGTGTCAAACAAACTGAAATCAAAATTGCTTCTGTTATCAACGGGAGTCATACCTGGTGCTTCCTCTATAAAATAGAACATGCCAAATAATCTATATTCGGTGTTTAAAAATGGTTTGATTTTTCCAGTAACGGAGAAGACATAGCTAGTATTTTAGATGGGTAGCAAATAAGCAGCTGTAGTAATCCACTCTCAGAGCTGTTCATTTATTTTGTAAGAAGAGAACATATGCTGGACTCATAAAATGGCTTTGGAAACAGGTAATGATTTTTAATTTGTTTGAAAAAAGAAGAAAAAATAAAGCCAGAAACTCCAGTTACACATTTTACAGGTGTTTTCTTTCATTTTACACATAAGGGTTTTTGCTTGAGAACTCTTGGATGTTTAAACAGCCTGTATGTTTTCAGGAAATTAAAGCTTCTCTAAATCTGTTCAAGTTGTTCAGAGATTCAAAGATGCTATTGAAGCTGGTTGGCACCCCATTTTCTGCAAATGTGCAAGTAATGTCCTTGTGCTTATGATTTTCATGTTTTGTGCTAAGGTTACTGTGGAAAGGGAGAGGTATATTCCCACTGATGACACTTCTCATTTTACAGTAAGTGTTCATGCCTGCAACAGGAGAAGCTATACCCAGTTCACAGCAGTTTTCTCTATGCAGAAAATTGTAAGAAATTACATTTTTTAGGTCTGTACCCTTCCTTCATGGTCAAAGACATGGAAGGACTGGAAGATGCATGCATCTGGTGCCTCGTACTCATGCATAGCTGTATGTATGTCTTAGGTAACTTTATATATGGCCTTTTCCAGTCTGAAACTTGATGGCAAGATGGCCTGGTCAGTGTGGCAGCTGCTGTGTTGACCGCTTGCAGCCATAGCACCTACGTGCAGAATCAAAGGGGAGGTTGTGGTGCTCTATTTTAGGGCAGAGATGTGCTATCTGATGGGGCTCTGAATTCAGCAGTCTCGTGGGGCACCAGGATGGGACAGGTTGCAGCAGTATGTCGTGCTTTGAAGAACAGCAGCTTGAGAGCCCTGCTAAAGCTGTGTCAGCATGACAGCATAACTCGTTCTTCCTCGCTCTTCAGAGGCAGCAGGTACTTGACTGCATGCATACAACAGTATTGGTGACAGGGCAAGGCAGAAGGACTGTAGTGGGGCAGCACCCACTACAGTCCCCACAGGTGCTCAGTACAATTCCCCTAGCCATTTGCATTGTGTTCCTTAAGGGAAGAACGGGTAGAAAAGTTTCATCATAAATTTCATGGAAGATGTGCACCCACATAGAGAGGTGTATGCTTCAGAGCAAAGGCTAGAAAGATGATACTATCAAGTGTTTCAAGCCCAGTATGCTTTTCCTGTGGATCAGATCATATCCATGAAGTGGAAAATACCCATCATGATAAAGGAAAAAAATAATAATTTACAATTCCACTTCAATTCTGAATAAATAAATAACTACCTTTTTTTTTTTCAGTCACATGGCTGGTTCAGGAGCAGAGTTTTCAGCAGATTAGCAGCATCACAATCTTTGTACACCTTTCCATAAATTATGATTTATATATTAATTTCCATGATTATGTATACTATGTCTGCTAGAAGTAGCTCCCTATTCATCTTTTGCTTTCAGCTTCTTGAAAGTAATGTCTTGTTGATAATATATGATCTCTGTATAACGTGATGTTAGTTCTTCAGTACTCTTCTTGACATCTCCACGTGAACATATACCTTCATACTATTTTCACGTGAAACTTTGGTGTCAGTTATTTGTCTAGTTTACTGCCAACCCTTGATATGTAAATCTTATTTGTGAAACATCTGTCCTTCATCTCTCAGCTGCAGTTAAATAACATGCATCATCTGAAATAACTAAGCTTTCCTTACCTGTCTTATCAACAAAGAGCTGCAATGCCGTAGAGAGTTAGACAGTCTTTGTGCTGCCTTTCAAAACTTCAGTATTAACACAGTTAAATTGTCTTCCTTGACGGGTTATTATTCCTTTCAGATGTAGATCTGAACAGAAACTGGAAGGAATATAGTCTAGCGCTCACACTGATTTTCTTCTTGAATACTTCATACTCTATAAAAACCGAACACTGATGTTCTTTGTGGTGTTCCTACAAGGGGATAAGTACAACTGGGTCATCCAAGAGCAGTAGATGGGCCATGACATTACCTATTCAAACAGTAGCCTATGTGTGTTTGCCAGCAAATCCTCTCTGTGCACAACAAACCTACTGTTTTAGCAAGTTACACAAGAGATTTTGTCCTCGGATTTTGTTTAAAAGTTTCCTGGAGAAGATTAATTTATTTGTATGAATATTTGTAAAAAGGCCCAAAGAGGTACAGGAAATCAACTGTAGAGATGCTCATTGTTAGAAGAAGAGCGTGTTATTAACTTAACGTACTAATCATCAGGAATATTCCACAAGTGCCCTTCTTGGTACACAAATACACAGTGAGCAGCCAAAACAGCTAAGTGGAAGGGCTATGTTCCTTACCAGGGAGGAGCTGCCTCCTTCTTTTGGGTAAGAGGTATAGTAGGATGCGAATAAAAATACGACTGAAAGGCACCAAACCAGTAAGATCAGAGTGGGGCCATCATGGTCAGGGATTCTGGAAGATTTTTAAGAGGCGTTTTTAGAAAATGAAGCTTGGGCAAGAAAAAGTCCATTACCATGTGTAAGGGAATATCATGCAAATAGTCAAAGCGGAGACTTAGTCTCAGGCTAATGCATGTCAAAGCAGCATTATCTTTACCTCACTGCTATTGAACCTCTGGTCTCCTCCCCCCCAAATTTTCATTGGAGAGAAAAAAAAGTTTTTCAACCAGGATAGACACTGCTGCTGCAGCTCCCCAGCTGTAGCACTCCTGTTCTGTCCAGCTCTGATCTCATTTCGGTGAGGCACAGCCCTGCTCCTCCGTACCCACCAAGGCTTTTCACGGTCGCTCAGTCTTGCCTTCTCTTGTGTTCCAGCCCGCCATTGCCCTAGGAGGTGTCTGATAGTGAGGAGGAGGATTACTCCTACGTCTTACAGCAAGATTCCCATCAAGCATCATCATCAGGGACTGATAAGCTACCACCTGCCTGCAATACACGGAGCAGGACTGTGAGCCAAGGGCCTGCAGATCTCTGCTTTACCTCCCTGCCTGCCCTTGCTACGCTGCTGCTGTGTTGGAAGACCCGGTGGGTGGGCTGAGCCAACACCTGAGGGCTGCTGTCCTCGGCTCTGCTCTCCCTGGGGCAGCTGCCCCAGCCCGTGAGTCGCAGAGAGGTGGCCAGCTGGAGCTGGACTGATGGATGTGCTCGTGAGAGCCCTACAGCTGTCAGCCAGCCATTCATCCTTCTCTCTGGTTTCTCTACCCTTGATACGTTTGGAGCAGCTGGTGGGAGCGCAGAGCGAACAGCTGCAGATTTGCCATTCTCTTCCATCATGACCAACTCAGGGCGTATTCATCAGAGCAGGACTGGAGGGAGTACACCTTGAGTGCCCTCTCTCTCTTGAGTGCCTTCACTTCTGTGATACTGTCATCCTCACCACTGACAGTGTTCTTCTCCAGCACCATTTCTTGGCATCCTGCTGATAAAATAGGAAAAAAAGTAATGTCAAGTCTTTAGGACACGATCTTATGAAGAAGAGCCAGAAGAGTACAATACAGACTGCCTCAAATCAGAGAGTAACGAAAAACCCCAACATTTGTTGTTTAAAAGCTGGACTTTAAAAAGCCACTTTTGGGGAGGAAAGCATTTCTTTGTCCACTTTGTACGTCTGTGACTCTGGGGAAGAAGCAAGGGAAAGAAAAAGGTCTGTGAAGAGGGTGGCAGCTTCCAACTGTTTATCTGTGGCAGTGGGCTATGGATTGTGTGTTGCAGAAGAGAAGCTAGTAACTCTGCTTTTAATAGCTCAGCTAATCTGAGTGCACCTTCCTCCCTTCATGTATCTATTTCAAGGAGAGCATTTTTGAACTATTCAGTCTGTTTTCCACTCATTGTCACTGCTCGCGACATCTCTGAGAGCATCTTGGTGAGCTGCAGAGCTCTCCGTTTACAGGCGGAGGATCGCCGGGAAGCCAGGGGCTGCCAGCTCATCTGAGAAATAACGTGAGGTAGCTATCAGACAGCTATGGCTTGTAGGGGTATGTTCGCTTATGTTGGTAACCTGGATGCTCGCTACAGAGTCCTTTTACCTCCTGTATTAAGATCATCATCGTTTTTACTAATGTAAAGTGCTTTGATGTTGGCTAACTACCTTGAAATCACTTGCGGTTTAAGATAATTGTAAATAAAAGTATTTGTTTACAACATACAAAATAGATTATGGTTTCAAATATTTATACAAAAGAAGGAAACAAGAAAGAACAACAACAACAGCAAAAGTAGCTATTAATCTGTTGCTAAAAGTTGAAATCTGAAAAACCTCCTTCCTTCTGTCCAGCTGACTTGCTGCAGGAGATTTCCTGAGCTGCATGGTCAAGGGCATTGCTTTTTTGCCTTATGTCTCAGATTGCCTTCATCAGATTGCACCCTTCCTGGTGAGGAATAGCACCTTTTAGTGCCCATCTCTTTTTTTTTTTTTTTTGGTGGAGGTCTGCAGGGGTCCCAGTCACATTTATACCTCTTCAGAGTATATTAATATGTCACTTATCTAGGATGTAGACCTGAACCCTCCTGAGATACTGTGTCCCTTTGGCACATCAGGAGCTGTCCACTTTACTCCATAGGTCTATTATCAGCAGCTTAACTCAGTGGGGAAAATCTTGTCAGCCTTGTCACCCCCAGTCTCACTGTGAAATGTCTGCATCTACTGAGTCATATTTTTCTATCACCTTTTAAACTGATGAACATATTTCATGCCAACATTTAAGTGGTATTTTTGCACGCAGCTCATTACCAGGTGTTGACTGAGACCGGGTACAAAGATGTTTAAGCACTCTGAGGTGAGAATACCTACAGGTTAACTGATCTCCTACGTTACTCTTTGAAGGACCCTGTTTACTCACTCTTTGACGTGTGCCAGCTTTGAGGTATTCTAACTGCAGTTATGCATTTTAGACTGAACCACAGAAAACCAGCTATAGCTTGTCTTCTGTATTATGTATGGTATCCTAATCAAAGGGAGAAAGAAGTTAGAGGCACACCAAAAAAAATCGTTAATATCACAAAGCTTTGGACCTTTTCATATTATTTTTGGTATGTCTGTGTGCTAAGCCTTTATAGCTTTTTTCATATGTTTAAAGTCCATTTTTGAAATTTGCTTCTGATGATTAAATGCATCCTAATATGAAACTGTCTTTAGCAAACACTCTAAATACGTGTTAGTTTCAGACACTATAATTAGGTTCAGCAAATGCCAACGTTTTTTAGCAGATGTGATTATTTTTCTCCTTGAAACATAAGGAACTGAATTCAGTAAACCTATGTTAATGCAATGTTTGATTTACATAGATGGAAGACCCACAAGGTCCACTGATAGTAAAAGGTGCTGAGCCCTATCCACTCTTGACTTCAGCCAAGGCCATCAGATTAGACCTAGAGTTGGTGAAAAAAATCCCACTAATTTCTCTAGTCAAATTAGCATTGCCTACTGCTATGTTGTCCTTGAATTTGACAAAGATATACTGGTAATGATAAGGAAAAGTGTTTTTGAAATGACAAAGTTATTGAGAAATGGATAAATGCATAGTCTCCAGTTAACACCAAGTTCAACAGGAGCATTTGAAGGATGTTATGCAAATTAGTCTTGGTGTGCTATGCATAATTGCTAATTCTTTTTTCCAAGATAGTTCATTTATGTCATTTTCCAGTAATCTTAGGTCGTTCACTTTAAAGGGTTTAGCTTTGCTCCCTTTGAAGGCAATGACAGAACCCCTACTGATTTTGAGGTTAAAATCTGAGAATTCTGAAAGAATGGTTTCTAGTCAGCGCCAACTTGCGTGGCTTTCTCTTCTTCTAAGAATTTACAGCATTGAGTGGCGATCCTTGGAGATTTCAACGTAATGTACTTTGGCTAAAGGGTGAAGGAAATAAGTTCTCATGCAGTTTGCCCTCTGCCAGGATGGCAAGGTGCAGAATACTTCTTTTCTTTCCCAAGGAGAACTCTGCTATAAATGAAAGAAAAAAAAGCCTTATAAATTGGTTGGAATGACGTGATTTACCCCACTGGATAATTCTTCTTTATAGACATATTTTATCCCATTATGTTTGTGCATTTCTTTTTTGTTACCTTCTCAGATGCCCCTTGCTATTTGAAATAAAAGGTAATTACTATTGTATTTCCAAGAAAAGAATATTAGAATAGTAACTACTTTTCTAATACAGTGTTTGATTGAAAGAAGTAAGTGTTCATTTGAGAGCAAAGAAATGAATCTTCTGTTTGTTATGAACAGCCAGCCATTCCAGTAAGAAAAGAAATGTATTATTCTGTAAGAATAGGTTCCACAGGTTTTCAAATCACTGGGGAATGAAATATAACATGAAGTACATTATTATAAAATAGAAAAAACTGGGTTCCAGCTATCTGAATTTTCACTAAATTTAGATAGTGTGCTGACGTTTATTGCTGCTCTAGTGGTATGTGCAGTAACTGTACAAAGCTGCCTTACTCTTTGCTTGTTCATGTGTAAATCAGCTGCTCGCTGAGTTGAGGAATTTTGTCTTTATTTTTCATGTTTGTACAAAACACAGAAATCTGACCTGAATATTTCATTTATTTCTGTTTGGAAGAACTGCTTATCAAGGCATCTTGTATTTATTGATTAATCCTCAGCACTATCCACACAATTCTCAGTTGGTATTTGGGGAATCCTTCCTTTTTCTGTTCTTACTCACTGGCATCTCAGCTGTGACGTGTCCACAGCCACATGAGAGAAGTTATTTTCCACCATCTTTCTGACTGCATTTGTTTATAGCCTCACTGACTGCCCTTAATTTGACCTCAGATAATTTTATTAGAATTATATTGTTTTATTATTTTCTCAGTGTTGCTTGGACATCCCTATAAATTGGTGCCTTTAATAGTCATCTCACCATGCCCCTATTTCCTATCTTCTTTATATACCTCTCTCATTCCCCCTCTCCCCCCCCAACAGCTGCCTAATTCTTGTCAGATCCTTATTTATTCTCTGCTAATTTGAGAATGAGATGTAATTCTATTATGTTCATGCTGAGTGCAGTAAATTCTCATCTCTGTCGTACACTGAGTTTATCTACTTGTCCATGTCATCCTTAAGCTATATCATGGTATCTTATATCATGTCAAAAGTTCTTATCATGATACCCTTTGATGTGATTATCATTCTCATCAATTCAGGCTCTCACCTGGTCTCTGTGGTCAGAACGATGAATTCCTTAAGCATTGATGCAGACAAAGAAAAAAGATGAAATAAATAAATAAATACGGCCATCAGAGACTGGAGAAGGTGCAGAATCAGAGTGACCGTCCCAGCTGCGTGTTGGTACACTGTGCACATCTGGCAGCATTGTCAATTTATTAAAAGTGACATTTATTTTTCTACACCTTGCATCCTTTCCCTCTCTAAGTCCCACTTCTGCTCTGTGCTTCACTCAAAAGAAAAAATTGGGAGCCAAGTAAGCGTTAACAACTTGTGCTGAGTTATGAAGAAAGGAGTGCAGAAAGGCTCTGAAAAAGAAGCAATATTCTATTTAGTATGAGATAAAAAGGACAGTAGAAAGACCAAAAAATAGAATAGGTCTTGGGTAGCCCTTTTTGCCTAATTTTAGTCTTTGCTTTTCAGATTATCTTTTATATAATTTAATAATATCCTATTTTGATTACAGTGTTTCTACTGAAACTATTATGTACATCATAATTGACAGTACAATAAAAGCTGTCCAATATTCATCTTGTATCTACAGAACTCCCCTCAGTATCTTGTAATTTCAGTTAAAACTTAGATCTAAGATTTATTCTCTTCTTGGTCTATAGCACTTGCATATGGTGCATGTGTTTTGGTTTTGGTTATTTTTTTGGATGTCATGATTGGCTAATTTAAAATACTGTCACTTCACCACCCCTTGCAAATCTTCAACATCAATTCTTTCTTTCTTCTTTATTTTTGCTTTGGAACACCTAGTATTAGAGTTATCTCTGAGATTACCAATTGCCACACCATCCTCTGTGCTGTCCTGCAGTCCCAGAAGAGTCTGATTCTGTCACTTCCTTCTTCAGCTTTTTCAGCTGTCCGAGTTATTTTTTCCTAAATTAGGAACACTTTCTACCTTAACTTATCTGCAGTCCTTTCAAGTTTTCTCTACTTATACTTCAAGTTTTACATTGGTGTAGTAGCATTTGCCCTGATAAAGGATACACAAAGTCTTCTGTTCTATTCTTGGCTTTTTATCCATCCTCTAGTGCGGTCATTATTTGTCTCCTGGTTTTAAAACTATCAAACCAATTAGGAAAGAAAAAAAATAGGGATACAATGCAGTGAGTCACAGCTAATTATCAGGAGGATAACAATACCCTTTTCATGTTGAACTGAATTCTTATCTTTGTCTATTTATTTCCTGAATATTATAAACTTTTAAAAAATCTATCTGATCATATAATAACTCTTTACATGGAAGTTCATGGTTGTTTTTTTCATTTTTTCTTGTGTCTTGTGGTTGTGATGGCTGTCATGTTTTTCTGCTTATCATTTTAACATGTGTTTTGATAGTTTATTTTCAGTCTCATAAGGGGTTTTTCATATAAAATGGGTGTAGCTCCTCTCTGTAACATCTTTACATCAAATCTAGTAAGAAATCTAATTTAAAAAAACATATACACAGATTGTAATGAAGAAATTCATTATCGAGTCACTACCAGTGCCGAAGATAGGACTAGCCATATATGAGACTATTGGGATTTCTTTCTAGTATTTGGCCTTGTTATTACTCTGTTCTGGGCTCTCCCACCACAAGTGATAGCTTCTTCATCTCATCTCATCCAGTTAAGGAACTGCTAGAGAGGTCTACACACAGCCTAAAAATGGTCATTTTGGATGTGGGATGAAGCAAGTAGTATGCTCAAATGGCACATAACTTCTGCTGGTGATTTTGCAAACTTCATCAGTACTGGGTAATAATGTCCTGTGATTTTAATCTACTGTTTCCAATGCATTAAAAAATAGTAACAGATTAGTCCACCCATATACATTCAGTTATAACAGTAAATAGAGAAGAAGAAAAAGGATTTTTTCACTTTTCTTATTGTGTAAGGGTTTGATCCAGTGGTAGAAGAATGGGAGGAAGATCGCCTGCTTCCTGAAAAATCAAGGCATTTCCAGTGAAATGGGAAAGGAGGAAAGTGTGTAAAGGTTGAAGGAAGAGAAGAGGAAAAGTTGTCTGGTTCTCTAGGGGTCAACCACACTCTTGAGTGATTGATTGAGTGATTAGATTTGGTTTGTTGCTGCTATCTATGGAGCAAACCTCACATCCATCTTACAGGCCAGTTATCTGAAAATTTATTCAGAAAAACTGCTGTGTTTTGTTCTGCCATGACGCATGCAGAGAAAATTAGTGTGGAGTCCTTCTTGCTAAGTATCTACATCTGCTATGGCTCATCCCTAGCTTCCTGATGAGCATACAACTACCAGATGTTATCTGCAGAGTGGCTTGTTGACAGCTGGATAGCTTGCCCAAGGATTGATTGCTAAGGAGTATCACTTGTCAAAATATATGAGCAATGTTAATGTTACTCTGCATTCCATTTTTTTTGTCTGCAGTCTTAAACCCATAAGTAAGGAAATGAAATTGTAACATCTGAGGGAATATAGCAAGCTTTGTTGCATTGAATGAAAATGACATAAACGGGGAGCATCTGTCATGTTTTTAAAACCAGTAGTTACGGTGTTTTTCTCATTATTCAAATTGCTTTCAGATAGTTCTGCATTTCTCTATCAAATCTTACAGTTATATGTGAATTATAAAATACTAAGATGATAAAAATATTAGATGTTCAGTTGTTTGCGACACCAGAAGACACAAAAGAAGAGTAACAAAATATTTACGTGACAGGAATACAATACAGCATGTCAGTTCTTGGCAGCAAAACCTTATTTTAAGCAGTTTTTTTGTTTGCTAGGTTATTGTAGGAAACATTTCATAGGTGCTTTTTCTAAGACAAGCTTTGAGCCTTGGAAATTAAGATGTGGAAGCAGTGTCTACTCTGAGATGATGATACGTAAATATGTGTTTATCTTAAGACAAATAGCTATCCTAGTGATGGCTGACCAGTTCCAAGATTCTATTTTAAAAATCTGTAATTTCATTGAATGCTGGATTTGTACATAGCATGAAAGCGGCTGTTTTCTTTCTACATGGAGAGGTGGCAAAGAATTTTTCCAGAAGGGCTAAATGTATCTTGTTTTCTGACCTTGATCCTATTTTATCTCTATTTTTGGTAAGCTGGACAAAGTCAAAGACATTAATATTAAGTGTTTTATCACCAGGTCTAATACCAGCTCAGTCTTTGTCCCCCAGTCCAAGTACACTTGTGCCTCTTTGTAGACTTAAACACTGGTGTAGTATTCTTGAAACCAGGGGGGCTGCGAGTGAAAACGTGCCTATATTCCCTAATGTTCAGAGAAAGCAGTTTTACAATACACTTAGAGCTTGTCCAGATGTACTTCCATAGTTTACATGGTCAGATTTTAAGTGTTGTTTGTATCTTTTGGTTTTTTTTCTTCAGAATTCCTTTTTCATTGCTGCAGTTCAGTCGGGAGAAAATACCTAACATGACTAATATCCCTTTTCTTGTGAATAAGCAAATTGTACAATTTGCTTTGTAAAATCACTGACAACAAAATATTCCCTCCTTTGGGCTCAACTCAGAAACCTAAATCTTTGTTTTTGTTCTCACACTTGAAATCTTTGTTTAGGACATGGACATCCACCACCGTGAGTACTGCAATTTCTTCTCTGTCTGTTCTTTCTCTACCTTCCAGCCTAGCAAAAGCTTGCAGTGGAAATCACATGTCTTTCCAACATGTGGACCAGACTTCTTCCTCTTCAGTAGTCCTATTCTGGCTTCCTTTTGCCTCAAGTTTAGCTGCCACTTCTCTTCAAGGTTCATCCTGTCTCTGCACTTGCAGTTATCCCTTGTTCTCATTTCTCTTCATTCTCCATTTCATGCCACTTATTCTGCCTAGTGTTTTCATTCTACTATTTCTCTGGAACTTTTCCTCCCTCCTCATTTTTGTGCTGCTTTAATGCTGTCCTTCAACATGTGTCAGAACTTCCTGCTGACAGCAATATACAATGCTGTTTTCTTTCCATTTAAACTTTCACTTCTTTTGCAAAGCCCACTAATGATAATTACCCACTGTTGTGGTTTAACCCCAGTCGGCAGCTAGGCACCACACGGCCACTTGCTCACCCTCACCCCCCGGCCCGGTGGGATGGGGGAGAGAATTGGAAAAAAAAAGTAAAACCCGTGGGTTGAGATAAAGACAGTTTAATAGGACAGCAAAGGAAGAGAAAGTAACAACAACAACAATAATAATAATAATAGACTATACAAAACAAGTGATGCACAGTGCAATTGCTCACCACCCACTGACCAACACCCAGCCCGTCACCGAGCACCAATCACTGCCCCCTGGCCAACTCCCCCAGTTTCTATACTGAGCATGACGCCATATGGTATGGAATAGCCCTTTGGCCAGTTGGGGTCAGCTGTCCCAGCTGTGCCCCCTCCCAGCTTCTTGTGCGCCTGGCAGAGCAGGGGAAGCTGAAAAGTCCTTGACTTAGTAAAGCACTGCTTAGCAACAACTAAAACATCAGTGTGTTATCAAGATTATTCTCATAGTAAATCCAAAACACAGCACTATACCAGCTACGAGGAAGAAAATTAACTCTATCCCAGCCAAAACCAGGACAGTATACACCCCTTATTCTATACCATCTACATCATGCTCAGGTCCTACCCTTTCCAATACATTCCAGTTAATCACCACCACTTTTCCTTCTAATACATACACACAGAGATATCACTCCCTTGGTCTATGGGCCATCCCTCTAAAATGTCCGTGGAGTTCATTTAGTCCATGACTTTGGGCTCCATCTGTCATAACAGTCCTTCAGGGCAGGAGAGATGGTGTGTGGTGTTGGATTGCTGCATGCTGAAGCCAGTGCTGGTTCCATCACCGCTGGACTTTGCTCGGTTTCATCAAAGTTCATTCTTCATTAATCTGGGTGATTCTTACTGTAATACCATTGACATGGCATATAGCAACCATAGAAGTGGTGACATACAGTATTATATAGCAATTAACATCATACCATTCAGTTCATTGGCTATTCTCACCCAAAAGCAAATCCCCTTGAGGTACACAGTGGACCTCCCCATCCTTCTGCATCACCCACCAAGTGCACCCAGGTCCTTGAGCAAAAGCAATCCCATGAATGGGTTTTGTCTTTGCCCGAGGCAGGAGTAACCCAGACTGTCTTCCCCAGCATATTTTTTATGTGCACTGCAGGGACTTTATCCCCTTCTACAGTACGTAAATTTTTTGACTGGGCAGGACTAGCTCAATTGGGAGATCCCCTAGTGTTGACTAACCAGGTGGCCTTTGCTGAATGTGTATCCCAGTGTTTGAATGTCCCAGCACCCATTGCTCTCAGTGTAGTCTTTAACAGCCCATTGTATCGTTCGATTTTCCCAGAGGCTGGTGCAGGATGGGGGCTGTGATATACCCACTCAATGCCGTGCTCTTTGGCCCAGGTGTCTATGAGGTTGTTTCGGAAATGAGTTCTGTTGTCTGACTCAATTCTTTCTGGGGTTCCATGTCACGCTTTACTTCATCTGGATCTTTGGATAAGTGTTTGTTGTCCAGGTTATCATAAATCACCTCCAGCATGTGTAAGTCCCTCAGGTACTGGATACCTCTCTCCATGGTGGTCCATTTGCCTGGGTGATATATAACATCTTCCTTGAAGGGATATCTTTCCTTCACATCTGACAGGAGTCACCTCCAGAGGCTGAGGGCTTGTGCCCCTTTTACAATCGCTTTGTCAATGCCCCCTTCCCTAGAAAGGGATCCCAGCTGCTTGGCTTCCTTACCATCTAATTCCTGGCTACTGGCCCCGTTATCCCAGCATCGGAGCAGCCAGGTGACAATGTACGCACCTGGATGATGGCTGAAATCCTTTTGCATATCTCACAGCTCACTCAGGGAGAGGGATCGGGTGGTTACCGTCTTGTTTATGAGTTCTTCCTCTTCCTCCGAGGAAGAGGAGGAACCCTCCTGCCGAGTTCTCCCTCAGGGGGAAGCAGGGAATTCTTCCTCTTCCTCCTCCTGTTCTCGTGATGGCCCGGCTTTAGAGTAGTCTGCCTCCTCGCTGCCGGGGCAGTACGCTTCTTCCTCCTGCTCCCTCTTAGGAGAAGCTTCTTCATCCCTTACTAAACAAGTTTAATAGGGAAAGCAAAAGCCACGCACACAAGCAAAGCAAAGCAAGGAATTCATTCACTCCTTCCCATGGGCAGGCAGGTGTTCAGCCATCGCCAGGAAAGCAGGGCTCCATCACGTGTAACGGTGGCTTGGGAAGACAAATGCCATCACTCTGAACGTCCCCCCATTCCTTCTTCTTCCCCAGCTTTATATACTGAGCATGACGCCATATGGTATGGAATAGCCCTTTGGCCAGTTGGGGTCAGCTGTCCCAGCTGTGCCCCCTCCCAGCTCCTTGTGCACCTGGCAGAGCAGGGGAAGCTGAAAAGTCCTTGACTAGAATAAACACTGCTTAGCAACAACTAAAACATCTCTGTATTATCAACATTATTCTCATCCGAAATCCAAAACACAGCACTATACCAGCTACTAGGAAGAAAATTAACTCTATCCCAGCTGAAATCAGGACACCTGTGTAATAAAACTAAACAATTTCTGTAATTTTTTTAAAAAGAACATGTGATATTCTAAAATGAAAGGCCTTTTGAGGTAGCCGTCTGCCAGGTGTCACCTCTTGAAAAGTTGGTGTCTGTCTTTTGTTCACCTGCAGGCTGTCATTCATACTTGAGCAGCCGACCACACATTTTTGGCACATGGACTCCCAGAGAAGGGGAGAGGGCACAGTGCCCTGCTGCAGGTGGGTACCTGCCTCCCCATGGACTTGCACAGTCCAAAGATCCAGCTGAAAGGTGCCATCCCCAGCTACGGTGTAGCGTTGCAGACCCTCCCTTTTCAAACAGCATCACGTGCTTCCCTGCTTACATGGACTAGTGCACGTCAGGAGAGAAGAAATAGACCTGTAGAGTAAATAGACCTGCTGCTAGACCTGTAGACAGCAGCTCTGTTCCCAGTTAGTCTGATGTAAATATGAAGTCAACGGCTTGCAGCATTCAAGAATCTGTCCTGTACCTTGATACTCTCTGTAAGGGACTGTAGAATCATAAGATCATAGAATAATTAGTGTTGGAAGGGACCTTTAAAGGTCATCTAGTCCAACGCTCCCTGCAATGAGCAGGGACATCTTCAACTAGCTCAGGTTGCTCAGAGCCCCGTCCAACCTGACCTTGAATGTTTCCAGGGATGGGGCCTCTTACCACCTCTCTGGGCAACCTGTTCCAGTGCCTCACCACCCTCATCGTAAAAAATTTCTTCCTTATATCTAGTCTAAATCTATCCTCTTTCAGTTTAAAACCATTATGCCTTGTCCTATTGCAAGAGGCCCTACCAAAAAGTTTGTCCCCATCTTTCTTGTAGGCCCCCTTCAGGTACTGGAAGGCTGCAATAAGGTCTCCCCAGAGCCTTCTCTTCTCCAGGCTGAACAACCTGAACTCTCTCAGCCTGTCTTAACAGGAGAGGTGTTCCATCCCTCTGATCATTTTTGTGGCCTTCCTCTGGACTCGCTCCAACAGGTCCATGTCCTTCTTATGTTGGGGCCCCCAGAGCTGGACGCAGCACTCCAGGTGGGGTCTCACGAGAGCAGAGTAGAGGGCAGGATCACCTCCCTCCACCTGCTGATCATAACTCTTTTGATGCAGCCCAGGATATGGTTGGCTTTCTGGGCTGCAAATGCACATTGCTGGCTCATGTCCAGCTTTTCATCCACCAGTAACCCCGAGTCCTTCTCCGCAGGGCTGCTCTCAATCCCTTCATCCCCCAGCCTGTATTGATACTGGGGGTTGCCCCTACCCAGGTGCAGGACCTTGCACCTGGCCTCGTTGAATTCGCTCTCGTTCCTTGCAGGATGGAATATGCAGTCTAACCTGTCACATAAATGCTACCAAGTTCCACCATCCTGAATTTTCACTGTGGCAATTCAATAGATAAACCATATATTATGATCTAAAATGAGACAGATCCAAATACTTTTTCTCCACATTTTGTTCAAGACAAAATCAGAAATGCTTTCTCTTCCTTTTATCTCTGTCTTCAGAAAAGCATCTTTTGTCCATTGCTCCCGTTCACTAGTGTCTACCAAGAGTCCTCCTGGTTTTAACCAGCGTGGGTGGGTGGAAGCGTGATGTTATTAGACACGGCAGTCTGTCTGCCTGACAGTACCACCAGAGATGAACCTGTCAGGAATGTCTCCGCTAAAAAGTATTGCTCAAAGGGCTTTTTGTCAGACTGCTTGACACTTGCTCATGAACTATGACTAACGTTGTCTCTTAAAACACACTGTATGTTTATTTTATAAGCCATGTGGCCCAAACAGGCCTAGTGTTGTATAGGTGTGAAAGAAAGTCAGATAGGTTTAATTACTTTGGACTTCTGAGCTTTACAGTAAAAAGTTTCCATGGTAATGTAATTACTGTATTGTGTTTTATATAATTTATCCCTATTTCCCCTGGTTATTTCTAGATATTTTTTCCTCTTTCTTTTGAAAAATTATGTTTTCAGGAAAAAAAAAACCACCTAAATAATTAGTTCTGCAAAACTGTTGTTTTGCATGTTATACCTAAACCTAGATTTGAAATATGTGGCTGTTAGGAGCTGAAAGATTTCACCTAAGGGTTTTGCTAATGGATCACTGGAAGCCTGTGAATATATATCTTTCTGCTCTTGTGGGAACTTTGCAGAATAGTTAATAGAATCTGAGTTAGTAATCCTCACTAATGAATTAGACCCTTTTCCCTTTGTAGTCTCTTTAACACTTTGTAGCTGTTAAAAATGTTATGTATACAAAATAGTAGGTAAGAACCTTTCAGGCGCATAAAAGATTTAAATATGGCTGGGCTATCAGTTTCCCTTTACAAGAGCTCTCACTCAGTGAAGTGATGACTGGTAAGGATGACATATGGTGAGCAAACGTAAATCTTCTCTGAGCACTGGTTTCTTAAATTATTATTTGATTTTATAAAAATATTTTACTGTAGTTCTGCTGTGGGTTTCTTGAAGAAGTAGTAACCAAATTCCTAGGTGACTGTTCTTGGAAGAGTAATGCAGGAATTGTGCTCAGAGGATGATGCAGCCTGGGTGTTTAAAATACAATGCAGGTCTGCCTTTTGTGTGCCCTTAATCTGAAACCGGGTAATGCGTCAGTATACATTGACTTGTTATTCTGCAGTCTGATAAATAATTGTGTGGACTTGTTCTTAGTGATGCATTTTCTTACAATCAGTGATTAAGATATCATTAGATAACATGCACATAAGCGTGATAAAAACCGTGCAGAGCTTGCAGTTGCTTTCTTCTGACATAAATATTTCATCTGTGGAAAAGATGCAATGTAATACAAAGAAATGACAAAACAAGAACGTATCAAGCAATGTACACACAAGCATGTTTCTTAGCTCAGTTTAAATGAACCCATGCATAAACCAGGAGACCCTGAAGATGGCTGTGAGCTCTATCCTGATTTTTACCTTACAACATACTGAAAAATGATCTGTGATGCTAAAAGGTGGTTATTTTTGGCAACCTATATCAATTTCCTATTCACACAGCAACTGGTGGCAACTAAAAATAATCCTGTTTTAGTACCAGTTAAGAATCTGGTCACATTTGGCACACGAACAACAAGCAGAAATAAAATTTAAGATCCCTTGTTCTGCTATTTCATTCGAGCCCACTCATCAAGCTTAGTTTGCTGCCATTTGAAAGCTATTGAAAAGCCATTAACTGGCAGGACTGTGAGAGCCGCAGTGCAGCAGCACACCTCAGTGCTGGAAGAATGTGGCTGCAAGTGCACGCCAATTAAATCTTTCTATTCCTGGGGATGTGGGATTAGGAGTGGTGTCAATCAATTGTGCTACAATAGCACGTGCAGTAGTCATGGTTCAAGACGCACAGAGGTTTATCGTAACTCCAGCATTCGGGTGAGGATGACTTGGAAGGCTCTGCAAGATCCTGGAACACAACTACATTAAATAATGTATTCTGAGGTATACTGGATACCTGAGGAAGGGCTCTAAATAATGCATTTTCTGGGCATGACAGAATGCTGAAACCTGTAGCAAGACTACAGCCTGAGATGAAAGAATGTCTCATTACCATTTTATCAAATGCTGTAAGTAACAAAATGGTTATTTTGATTTTAAAACTGTCTTTTTATTTTCTGAGGTGTGTCTTTTCAATGCATATGCAAAAAGTCGAAGGCAGATGCTGCATGATGTCAACGTGGTAGTCGGGGAGTTGTTACTTTGCATGTGAATATGCAGGCAGAGCACAGTATTTCTTTTTCTCCTCTGTTCAGAGGCGACTTCATTGTGTGTGTGATAAAGCTCTCATTCTGAAGTTCATACTCATCAGCTTTTAAAACTTTTGTTTAAATTAATCACCGAAGAAATAATATCCAAAAAGATGAAACACGTCATTCATAGCATTATATTAAAATCGCCTATACGGGCAACCTCGGACACGGCTCTTACACTTTACAAGGGTAGTACAAATGAGAATAGCTTCATAATTATGAGCACATCTCATCATCTATTGTAGGTGAAATGCTTGTATCCCCTCCTTATCAGAATATTTAGGTATTTGGTGTGACAGACTTAAAAAATAATAATGAACTTTTAACCTTGAATCATGCAAGCTGCCTCCTTAAAGACTGAAATTAGGATCTATGCTATATGTATTGATTCAATGCAGAGCAAATTCCTAGCAGCATTTTTTTTTTTTGGTCTGCCTGTCAAGGCTGCCCCTCTTCCTAGCTGCACATTTTTTAAGCTTTTTGGGTTTGCCTTTTAAAGCATCCAGGTTCTGAGTGGAAATTGCTGGTTTTACATCAGATAAATGAAATATTGTTTAGATACCTGTTTTGGACAGCCAGTAGTAGTTTGTTAGCCATCGATATTTTTTACTGCAGGACTTGGAAAACTTCAGACTTCTAGTGATTATGTCACTGTTTTTACATGACAAATAGCAGATTGCTGTAGAAGGTCTTCTCTTCAGATTGTGGTCTTTGGTGACTTAAGTGTACCAAGGACATTTCTGAAACTATTTTTAAAATACTGTGTTACAGTTAAGAGACGACTAATGTGGTTCTTTGATGTTTTAATATGAAATTAAGGTGCCCTGGAAGTATTTTAGTAATTCAAGGAGAAATGATTTATGAGGGTTTCCTCTTGTCTGGATTCAATGGGACCTGTGTATGGAACTGCTTTTAATACTGGTGGGAGTTACAAGCCTAATTTCCCTGTTCATGCAGAGAAGCACAGATTAGTTTTACTGCATGGCTTTAAAGGTGCATTCTAAGAATAAGTCTTTGAGCTTGTCATGAGATTTGATAAATGCAAATGAGGAACTTGCGGCATAATAACTATCTTGAAGATGTCAGAAAAGTATTGTTCAGTCTTTATTCACTTTGGAATTAGTTTCTTAAAGTGAAACGGTAGTGAATGTATATGGGCATGTGTGTCTTCAATAGCATATTAAATATGTAACTCTACAATGAAACGGTAGGTTCCTTAATTGGAAAGAGATGAGGATGACCGTGAGGTTCTCTCATTAAAAGGAAGCGAATGACGACTGCTTGGGATGTTCATCGCATTGGTTAGAGGGCAGGGATGAAGGACTAAAACACAGCAGAGGGAAACATGAATGTACAGCATTAGTTTTGGCAATATTATTTGTTTCCTCTTTTCCAAATTTGGAATTTTGTAATTAGTGATTTCTCACTAAATCAGGGTGGTTTACCACATAGCACTTTTCCTTCTGAATAGTGTGCTTTAGAAGACAATGGGTGCTGGCTGGAGCCTGCCAGAAGGGCTTTTTACTGCCTATGCTTCTCCATACAGAATTGGCAAAAGTGCTTCCATCTCCACCTGTAATTACTGAAAGAGAAACACTTCCTCTGCCGTCTTCCCCTGAGCGTTACCATTTGACTTAACATGCCAATAGTGTTGCTGATGTTTGCGTTTGGCAGACAGCTGGGATCAAATATGGGCCAGGGCTGCGTGCAGGGTGGCAGCGCTGGCGATGTCCTGAGGTCTGCTGAGAGCAGCTGAACCTCACAGGGGTTGGGATGTGACTCTTCACACCCCACTTTGGTTTTAATCTTTTTCACCCATGATGTCTGTATCAGAAGGAAAAGACGTTGAACCAGAGGAAACGTGTTTGCAGAGCACTATCTCTTGGTCTGCTTCGGGGAGAGGGGAAGTATCTAAAAGATACAAATGAATGGCACTTTAAAGCTAATATTTTACAAACTGTAGTGCTACGTGCCTGGCTTTTGCATGTGTTTACATTTTGTTTTTTTAGTCTCTGCAGAGATTAAGTGTGGAGATCTGAGCTGAGAAGGGCTATAGCTATTCTCCTACGGCGTTAGTACAATTTTACTAATATTCTTTCATTTTTTCAGTGCACTGCTGCCACTAGGAGGCTGTGAAAATGAGATACACTGTCACCATCTTGTCATAGGATCTTTCAGGTTGGAAAGATCCAACCTTTGGAGGCCTCCAGTCCACCCTCCTGCTCTAAGCAGGGGCAGCTGCATGGTCAGTCCAGATTGTCTGGGGCCATGCCCAGTGAGGTCTTTCATCCCAGCAATACTCTGGAATAAGGCCTGCTGCAACCATCATGTTGTCTTCAGCTGGCACCTGCAGCATTTAAAACACAGGCTGTATGCGTGTCTGCCTGTCTGAGCAGCTCATGTTGTCACTGCTACTGCCCATCTCCTTTTTGCAGCCAAGTATCGTTGCTGCCGAGAGCTGTCCCTGCCTGTGCTAGTAGCTGCTCCTTGGCAATCAGCTAGCGTAAGCCATTTAGAAGAGAGAACAGTGGTACATAGGAGAGTACCACGTTATCTGCCAGCTGCTGGGTACCGTTTTATCGCGATGATTTGTGTGACAGACTGTACAAATGAATGTAATTTTGCAAATTAGGCAGCACCTTGCTGCTATCTTCTCTCCCTTGTATATCTAGTTATGACATAAATATCATAATTTACATGTTATGGCTGTGGTTTTCCACCTGTGCTCTGGGCTTCCTCTGAGGGATCTGCAAAGGTAACTAAGAAAAACAGTACTTTAGTCAGGAGGCTTAAATTCATTACTCGAGAGTCTGATTTCTGCTGCACATGCTGTAGAGGTGCATAAATGCAAACAGAATTAAAACCTTGCGAAGGAGTTATAGTCACGTCAGCTGAAAGTCTGAGCCAAGTGAATTTATCCAAATATTAGGATCATCAGATCTGAACATCAGAGTCTACTTCCATTCTTTCTGGATTATCTCTGTTTCCGATTCCTTTATCTCCTTTGTATGAATTATGAAACACTGAATTGTGCTTTGTTACAGACCACTGCTTACAGAGGTCTGGGATGGAAATACTAATTAGATGTTTGTTGGTGAATTTAATTCAGGCTTTGAAACAAGATATAAAAGAAATACAGTAATTCTCTCCAACATCTAGCCCTTATTACCTTCAGCATCTGAATACATGGCAAGGATGGTCCATGAAGAAAATTAATTAGAGTAGAAGATGCACTGGAAGATTTGGCCTTTACATTTTGCTATATTATCTTCAGATATCTTGTAGTCTGTACTGATTTATTCATTCTTTTTGCTGCCTCCTAATCATAGCATTTTAAAAATCCATATACTACAAGGGCCTTTCCTTACATTAAAAAAAATTCAGTCTTGACTTTAGTCTGCAATGCCAGAGAACTTAATCATATACTTTGTATTGAAAGGCCGAAGCCAGTACGTCTGTACTTACAGATGTCACCTTGAGTATTTTTCACACTAATTCACAGAGTATTTGATAACAAAATGACTGTCATATTTATGAATGAAAGAAGAGTAAATTCTGTAGATTATTGTTACGATTTCCATTTTATTTAATTTTACCCCACTTTTCCATAGCTTGCTATTTCAATGCATTTTCTTTTTCAATAAAATTATTAACCACTAGAACTCTCAACATAGTTGGATGAGCGTTTCACCCATGGTCCCTTCCCACCAGGGTTATGGGACATTAGCACGTTCCAGGATACTTCGGAGGAAAGAGGCACGTCATCCCAAACTCTCATTTAGCACTTTAAATTCAGTCTGTGTGCTTTTCCCAAGGGATTCAGCCGTTCTCACCTCACCTGGGGTCTTCTGAGGCTCCAGACATGTGCCACTGCGATAGCTCTGCCTGAAACTTATGCAGCTTGGAAAGGGGTGTGGGAAGATGTTATATGACACATTAGTTTTAGTTTACAGAGGATGGGGGCTCGAACTGGATTCTCCCATGACTGAAGATGCAATACTGTGGGTGAAACACGCGATACCTTCGTGTCAGCTTTCTTACTGTGAGACGGGCTGTGAAAATTTCATCTGTGTTTTAATAGAGTTGCTGTAGTTTATAAGACTGAATAAGAAGAGAAGAGGAGCCTGAAAAGAAAAATTGGAGACCCCTAGTTGGTCTGCCATACAGGAACCCTGTGCCTCTATGGCGGCGCGTGCAGGATGTGAGATGACCCAAGTAAGAGTGACACATAGGTGCTCTGTCACGCCGGAAGGTTAGTGACATGAGAGAACTAGCAAAGCCTTCAAAGTGTTTTCTCCTGCCCATGAACAGGATTTCTTCTATTCCAGGGTTGGGCAGAAGGGGGTATTCATTTATTTAGTCCGTTTTATGGTGTCCCAGAGAATTCTCATGTCCTCTGGGACATGTCCTCTGCCACTGATGAGGAGCTCAAGGCACAAAAAAGTAAAAATTATGCAGGTGGTAGGAAGGAGAGCTGTAAATAGAAGCAGGATGTCTGTACCAGTCCTTATTCAACAGCCATCCCTTTAGTTTAGGTTATTATTTCATGGTGGTGACAGCTAACTCTCGTGTCATGGTTTATTTCTGCAATAAGAGAGCTAAGTACAACATGGCTGCAGGGAAAACTTCCTTTTCCTTATACATGCTTATGACACTGTGACCTATGGCATGAGGTTAAGATTATTACTGAGATGAGATGCCCAGCGTGACCGAGAGACCCTGCCTGCTGACAATGAGGCTGGGAGGAAGAGGCAGGAGTCATCTTGCCCGGGAGTCCAGAAGGAGCGAGAGGAGCAGCTCTGTGTGACGAGCCACTGCTCGGGAGTTTTTAGATCCCGTGAAGATGCATAAAGCAATTCTGGGGGAATAAAGAAATGTTGATGAAAGGTATTTGTTTGAGAAGGTTATACTGTAAAATACAGAAAAGGATACATACAATCTAATACAATACACAGTATTTCTTATTCCATTTTGACAGACTGAGTCTGAGTCTGACGTATCAGTGATATACAATGCAGATTTTTTTAAAAAAAGTTTAGTCAGTGTGATAATTCAGAGGTCATGAAGGATATCTGAAAAATAAGGTAAAACTGCTTTTTAATTCTGCAGTCAAGAACAAACGTTTTTTATCTTACAAACCTCGATACAAGTAGAGCCACAGCTAGAACATTTTTACTTCTGTTAAACTCTTTGTGTCTCTGTCTCTCTCTCTCTGTAATCACAGGATAGGTGCAAGCAAACAGGCAAAAGGGAAATTATTTACAACCTATGAATGCTAGGACTTATGTACCAGCTTATGATACTACATTTATTTATTTATTTTTATTCTCCCGTTCCTGGGTTCATGTGACAATGACAGAAACTCAACATTATTTTTTTTAATTTGAACTAGTTTTCTACCTCGCCTAAATAGCAAAAAGTTAGAAGTCATGACATGGGATGCCGGGAAAGAAGTAAAAAGAACCTTTAATTTAATATCTGTATTTAGACATAGGAAGTGATATTTAGAAAAATATATTTTGGGCTGGCAGTAGCCCAGTTATCTTTGCACTTTTCTAATAGTGGTCATCTAATAATTTGTCAAGTGTCTCCAAGTAAATAAAACTTTCCTAACAGTAACAACTGCTTAGAATAGCATTTGGAAATTACATTAAGATGAAGATTTATATTAAATTGGTATTTGGGAAAATATGTTTCGAAATAACAGCAAGAGAAGCAATATTAACTTGGACAATTGAAGGCTACAAGATTTCCAACTTTGTATTCAACTAAAAATAGGTTTTATTTCTAGTATTTTTGATGGAAATTACAGTCATCCCCAAAATAATTTTTATGTCATCATTTTGTTTCCCACTGTAAAAAATCTGTCATAAGAGAGAAGCATCAGCATTTTCTGTGGAAAACTTTACTGTGAACTTGTAAGGAAATGATAAAGAAATCTCTTTTATTTTTGGTATTTGGAGGGTTTTTTTCTTCTAGTATAGTGATTCTGCCAGCAGCAAAGAAATCTAACCACCCTGAAAATAAGATGAAAGAACATTGTGAAGGTCAAAGTATCATATTTTCTCACCATATTGGCACAGCATGCATGAAGCTTCAGAATTCTGAGATTACATTTTTGAGAAGGTTGCTGCAAGAACAGAGAACAGCAAAAAACCCCCAAACCTCTCTGTTTCCACATGTGAAATTGTAGCGATATTGCCACTTTTCCTCACAAAGTTTGCGAAAATTTTGAGGTTAAGGAACATATTTTCACTCCTGAAGTAACTTCTTGCTCCAAATAATCACAATTCCTTTTCTTTCTCATTTCAGACAAATTAATATACTGCATCACGGTAAATTTTGCACAGTTGGTAAGTTGTAAAACCAAAGAGAAAATATATGTAGGTAATGAAATTAACACCTGCATCAAAATTGCCACAGTATAAACATGGTTATTTTAAAGCAAGGAAAAATTTAATTTGAAGTAATTCTAATTTGTTCTTTAACAAATGGAAATCAATTAAGTCAACAGAAGTTTAGTTTTATTGGGAACAAATAAAGAGTTGCCCTAATGCAAATTTTTTAATATATCATAAAGGAGCACCACCAATTTTAAAAAAATAGTGTTTGATTGTTTATTAAAAGGTTTATTTTCCATTTGTTTGCTTTCAAGCAACTGCCTTCAGTGCAAGCAACAGCAAAATAAGACCTGCTAAAAGAAATCTTCAAGTTCTAGTATTTTGACTGCTGGACATACCCCCAGGTAACAGATGACATGGGTCAATCTGTTGTAACCTGCAGAAACACAAATGCAAGTAGTATCGCCAAATCTGTTTTCTTTGCCAGGGCCGTTCTTGTGCACTGAAAGACAACTGTCCCTGACAAGTTCCCCCCATCTGTAAGGTGATTCAGAGAGCTGGGATGTAGCCCATTTTAATCTCTTTTTGGCCAGTAAGAATGGGAACTGGCAAGGAGTGTGGAGAGGAGGGCACAGCGCAGAAGTGGAAGAGCATTTGGTCATTTATTACTAGGTTTTGACCCAGCTAGAATACAGACGTTCCTGTAGGGTTTCCACTTGGAAGTGTGCTTTACTCTCTTTTACTTCACAGTTGATTTTAAAACAGAAAATGTTATTCTTGGGAAGAAAGAAAACATAGAATCTGATATCTTTGGCCATAAATCCTATTACGAATGTCTCTCTATGCAGTATGACTTTTCAGAAGAGATCGAAGTGATATTCAGAGCATGTAGACAGGCAATAGATCTGGGCCATACCACCTCAGGCTGGTGGAGTCCTGCTGTGGTCCCATTCGGCGCAAATCCTGTTACGAAGTATGACATATAAAATATATATGGGAGCTTGTAAAGACATCTACAGAAAATGGAGCGATTTATTAAGGTCATATTTTGAAAGCTAATCGATAGCTTTCAAATGTGATCCTTTTACTATAGAAGGAATCAAAGCTTTCTCCTGTAAAAGTTTTGTAAATGTTGACATCTAAGCTGAGGAATAGGAAGGAGGGAGGTAGGCATGTAGAAATTTCCCCTTTTTTCAGTCTTTGTGGAAAGAGTAGTATTGTTGTCTTTAGGTAGCTTCTTGCAGGAGGCTCTGAGAAAATATGTGAAAACAATGTATCCCTTACTCAGCACTCAGTTTATGTGAAACAGGAGAAATTTTCTATTCAGACTGCAGATGAAGTGAATACCTTGCTTTTCAGGTGCTTTGCTTTGGACACAATTATTTGATTTTGTTAGCTGCAGTACTAATAATGCTAGTTACAGAAGTGGTATGTGTAAATCATATAGGCAGTTGTGAAAAGTAAAGCTCTTAAGGCAGTCTAAATGGCATGCTTAATTCCTCCTAATCACCCATGAATATACAGATTTATTGTGTCTTTGAAAGACACTTTTTCTGTCTTGTGAGCAGTAATGTTGGAGTTGCGATAATAATTTCTGTTTGATTTCTACTTCAGTTTCTTCGATAGCTTTGAAGCATTTTTTATGTTTGTCTAGTTATTTCCTCAGTGAAGGAACTTGAAGTTTCATGTAGACTAGGATTCCATCCATTGACACTATGCTTGTTTTCAGTTTGTCAGATGAGATGAAGCTGTTCAGTTTCTTCTTCTTCTTCCTCTTCTTCTTTTTCTTCTTCTTCCTCTTCTTCAGACAAATGATCAACCAGATTTCCCCATTTTAACTTAACCCAGAATGATATTTCTATGCATGTTCACAAGCAAGTGTGATAGTGATTCTCTGCACTTCTTTTTCTTACGTTATATGTGCCCATACACCTGTGCTGTAGTATTACGTGACCACGAGTATAATGCTAGGTGGTAGATGTGGAAGGTGACCTTAACAGACTATTGTAGAATCTGTTGTCAGGACAGCTGCTCAGCCTGCTTTCATTTTCACTTATCCATGAAGATCCAGCTCAGACTTAGCAACCGTCCTTACTATTCTAACCACAGCCTAGGCTTAGCTAGGACATACCCAATAACTATCCCCCCAGCGCACGGGAGGGAAGTCTTTCAGGTGCCAATGGTGTAGCTCGACATACCAGAAATTCTCCTGGGTTGCTTCTCCGCTTTACTGGAGGGTTGTCTTTACAGAACTTTGCAGGGCCATCTGGAGGTGCCAGAGCTGAGTGAGCGAGCTGCCCTGAGTGCCAGAAACATTGGCCTGCTGTGCCCACCTCGGTGCTTTTGTGTGGCTATCCACCCAGTATACCAAGCAAGGAATCTTGCGGTCTTACCTGTTAATCTCATCCACGTGTGTTATTTTTATCTTGGTACTCTGCCTGAATTTACACTGTATTAAATTTATTTTATTGTTCCAAATTCCCTTCCTTTTTATCCTATATAACCTTTCTTTTTCCCTTTCACCCTTCAAATTTCTGTTAACTTGTCCCTTCTTAGTCACTGCTTAGCTAAGCTATGCATATTTAATTCTTTTCATCTTTCCTCATAAATCAGTCCCTCAGGCCCCAGAACATTTGTGGTAGTTTCTTTTGAACTGCTCCAATTTGACTGTCTAGAATTGAATGCAATATTCCAGATAAGTTGCCTTTCTGCAGAAAGGAGGAGGGCCTGTTTCCAATCCTTTTGCTATTTAAAAACCGAGATGGCAGTCCCTTGGTGTACACTGAACAGTGACCAAAGGCCTACATATTAGCTCTGCTGCAGAATTTTTGTTAGCTCCACTGTACTAAAAACTAGTTTTCCATCTGCTTTTACTTTACAGTAATCTCTGTAAATGATTAGATTGTACGTAGAACCACAGTCCTCTTGGCACAGGATTTCCTTTCCTGTGCGCTTGCCGGTCCTTATGGTTAGGTCTATGAACCACTGTTTCCCTTTTGGCTTTTGACTATCTGTGATGTATGATACTGAATATCCTCTTTGTCTTGATCCACATATACCTTTTTCTTTTTTTTTTTTTACTAAATTTGCTGCATGCAGGCTTTTGCAAATTTTGATTTACGTGTTTTCGCCTGTGTTTTCTGTAATTCTCATATGCTGTATGCCTCTTGATCTCTGGCATATTTGCAGCCTAAATAGTGATATCTGAGAATGTCTGTGATGAAAGAACTGCCCCAGGTTTTGAAACCATCTGATTTTTTGTTTCTTTGTTCAGACATTAATTTACGGTAAAACAGTTGGTTATTTCTGCTGCTGTTCAACTTTCTCAGTACCTTTGAGGCGTAGCAACTGTAATTTTTGGCTTCCTCTCACTGTGTACCTATGTGCTATTCACCCTTCAAAGCTGCAGATTTACAAGTATCAGCAACAGTCTTAGTGTTTTTCATCATTTATTGTGATCTGAGTGTCCTTGATCTGCGTAACAAGCCCTTTATATTATACTGTCATGGCAGGAAGAATTTTCCAGTGCATCTGTTCCCAGATGCACGTCCTCCCCTCTTCTCTGTCCCATATCTGAAAATGTGGACTAGAGATGAATGTATTATTACATCTCCATTTACTGCACTGTAAGGAAATAACTTTTATCTTCACAGCTTAGTTGCAACTTCGTAAGTTTTGCATTGCAGCCAAATAAAGACAGCCAGGTCTGTGCAAGGACTAAAAGGAGATATTTTTTTCCTAGAAGACTTCTTCTCTCTTCCTTCTTATCTTTTTTATTGTCATTTGGCAAGCCCAGATCTTCTTTGCTGTCATTGTGCCTTCTGATTTGGAGCTTCTTGAGTTTTACTTGCTGTTGGTGTGATTTATAGCAATTTAGATTATTAAAATATGACCAAATATGCTGATGTTATTTTCTCAAAGGCTTTGTGAGTGACAAGCCTTATTAAGTGCTTTATATTAATCTAATAAATATACATTGCTTGCTTCTGGAAATCCCAAATAATGAGTGACATAAATTCATAGATCCAAAAGTGCACAAAAGATTACAAGGGTTAGCTCAAACAGCCTTTTTTCTTTTTTTTTCTTTATTTTTTAGTTTTTATTTTAACTTGTCTATATATAGATATATCTTAAAAAATGCATTAGTGTGATCAGTTTGAATCAGATGACTGTTGCTTTGTGATTACTTTAAAGTCTCTCTTCAGATCCTGATATGGGGACTTACAATATTTCTTTAAAAAAATTTAAAATTAACTGTTTTAGGAATAATATTTTTAATCTTTGAGAAACATAGAAGCATATTTCGCTTTGATTTTCCTAAGAAAACAAAGTCTGTGTGATTATGTTACTTGTGTGTGTGTGTGTGTGTGCATCTTTTAGTTTTTCTTCCCATCATAATTTCCAAACCTGTAACCAGTTTCAAGAAAATGTTTCAAAACCAGTTTAATCATGACACAATTTATTCAAACAAGTGAACAGTGTTTGGTACTACATTGCCTAGGGAAGTTGTACAACTATTTCATTATGGTTAGAAATGATAATGTTGCTTTTCTACCACATGGGTATCAGGGTTTACTTAATAACCATTGAATCTCTTGTCACAGAAGATATCACGTGGTGTCAAGTATGTTGCAAGGAAATTTAAGCCTACTGCAAGGAAGGTCCTTCTTCCTTGGGTGAAATGCATTGCCATGCAGAGTTGCCCTTTGCACCACTTACCTTGCTGCAAGCAGAAGGAAAGATAAGGTGGCTGGACAGCAGTCACAGAAGAAACTTCTAAGGGTCTGTCTATACTGCTTAAAAAAGAGGAAAAGGCATTGGACATCCAATGGTCTACAGGTTTGTTATTTAGCTTGCTGGCTCAGTTTTGAACAGTTCCAACTAGCCCTCTCTATGGCAAAGGCTACGGACGGTATCTAGAGACCTCTCCCAATAGATAGGGTGGGTGAAACTCCCCCAGATTATGTGCTCTATGCCCTGTCCAATCTTCCGTCTATTTCAAAAGGTTTTGTAGCCTCAAACACTGTTCCCTGCCTACACATACGCTCCTACTACTTACTAGAACATGTACAATCACTTTTGGTTTTATGTTGTAAAATTCCTTTCTGCTATGTTGTAGTGCAGTATCCACTTTAGACACTGTGAAATTTAGAAGCCGCAAAAAAAAAGATAATTGTGTCTTACAGCGCAACAGCACAGCATGATAATCGCAGGAGAATCAGGACCGTGTGCTATGCGGTCTAGATATGTTTCATTTGTTCTTTATGAACCTTCACCATGTGAACATGAGCCAGTACATAACACTTAACTGGCGAGCCAGAGATTGCTTCCTGCCCTTCTTTTATGTGCTAGAATAGAGGTGTCCAAAATCAACGGGTTTTTTTCTTTCTTTTTGGTAAGTGGATACTGGATCCCAAGTTTCATGGACCAATTGCTCAAAAGCCTTCCTTAAAGTCCAGAAGAGCAGTAGGTAGTGTTTCAGCCTATTGCCTGGGCAGTCATTATTTGTAGATGCTACAATACAGCCCTGAAGTCATCTTGAGGACAGACTTTCATCTCCTAAAAGCTCAGTTATCTGGAATATTATATGAGAAGACATGAATGGGTTAATGTGTTTTGCTCATCTCTGAGAGTACGCAGTCTTTTCAGTTAGAAACTCCAGTGCTCCAGAGCAGACAATGGTGTTTTAGTTTGTTTTACAAAAGGTTCTGATGTTTGCAGGAGAACGTACTTGAGGTATGCTGTGGTTTGTGGGAATCCGGACTGCACCTTTGTCTCATCCGCCAAGGGAGTATAGAAGGATGACAGCAGTAGAGAGGATATAGAGAGAGCAGCTTTACCAAAAGAAACAGTATGAGCTCGAGCAGATCGTGTCTGTTCGTTTTGCTTGCATTCTTGCATTCATGTAGTTTCAGGGTGTGATCCACAGATGAGGACTACTGCTCTGGGATATACACAGTTGCTCTCAGACCATTCAGTTCCCTGTGCTTCAAGACAGGCAAAGGACAATAATAATGATTTTTTTTTTTTTTTCCTAAAAATTGGGAAGAACTTCTTACATATGTGTTTGAAACCTGTGTTTTACTACACTGAAGGCCAATGTATGGGCAGGCAGTTTGGCTCCATTTATTGAATAGGCTGGCACACAATTAATGACTTTTACCTCGAACATAAAATATCCATATGTTACAGACTTCTACGTGACATAAATCACAAATGACAATGCAGAGCCCTCTGTTATATTTGATTTGTTATTATTCAGCTCTCTTCTATCACTGCGAAAGGAAGATCCCAAACTGGTTGATTCTTTGATTTAAATATAATAAATTTTTAGAGAATGCCGCTGTAACTTCACTGAATTGCTGATAGATAGATAATAGAGTCTATTAGAAAGCCTGTAGAGTTGATTAATAGTGTCTGATAAGTAACTTTTCCTTGGTATCAAGCTGGAAATTGATTGCAGTTCCTGCTTACCAGTCTAGTCACATTGAAAGGCTCTTGAAGAGCAGCGTACAGGAGTAGGGTTTTATAAGAGGATGGTTGCTTGAATGTGCTCAGGATTGCTTTTCAGCAAAGAGGAATTGAGTGTTAAGCAGAAAACGAGGAAGCTTTGTATATTGTGTCATTTATGAGCCCTAACTTTGAAATTACACCCAAAAGAAGCTCTGTGGAGCCAAGAACAGGAGAAGCACATCAGCTTCGTTACTGCAATGTAATTTATTCTCAGAAGACTTGGCATTAATTGAATTCTGTACATTCTTCACAAGGTAGATAGTTTACATTTATACTGCTCCCTCATGATTATCTGCTTGTGGGGTGGGGAGGGGAACCAAGGAAAAAGAGAAGGAATAAGCCCATCGCTACAGTGAGCAGAGCACTGCTGACCTGATGAAAACGCTTTAGCCATTAAAATCAGGCTGAGTGGTTACGAGCACCGCGCTTCAGTTACAACTTAATAAACGTAACGGAGAGGCTGTTCAAATGGTAAGTCATTTTCCCTGCGCCGAACAAAGGATTTTCAAGTCCAAGTATTTTGATGCTGACCTTAACATTGCAATTTGTGATGGATTTAAACTAATCTAGCCCCTTCTGTGGGTAATAAGTCTGTCTTTTTGAAAATGGAAGATCAGTAGATGATACATTATAACTGTTGATTTCTGAAGAGGGCATCTCTAAACAATGCATTGATCTGTGCTCCAGACACCATAACTTCAGTTAGGCTATTGTATTTGTATCACTGATTTCATATGGAATTCAGTTCAGCTGCATAAATACTAATAAATTATTATTTCTAATTTAATATAATAAATTTAAATAATATGCATTGTTGGTAGCAGAAAATCATCACGTATGGTAAAGTCATTATGTATAACAGCAAAGTGCATTACTGAAAGGGTCAGTGCTCTAGTTTCTGGTCTGATTTCTGTTATCAAACATGGGGTATAAATTAATGCAGCTTTTTGAACTGGATGAAGCTGTACTGACTTACACCATCTGTGTGTCCGGTGTGTAAGTGCCAAAGCACTTGCTGCTCTCTGCATGCTTTTCCCACATATTTTTGTTAGTACTGTGAATATGTTCAGCTAGCCAGCTTTAAAAGTGTCATGTAATAGTACAGTATTTATTAAAAATTGGCTTTTTTCGTTATTTAATGAATGCTAATCTATTTAACAGTTGACTGAAGTTGTTGACATTTTCAAATATTTTATCATTCTGAAATTCAGGATGATTTTGGGTATCTAAATCATAATGTAGGTGTTTAATTGTAGTTATGAAGAGGGGCTGATACCGTATCTTTAGCAAGAACAGAGCAAGATTGGAGCTGAAGTGTCAGAGAAGCTAAACACGGTGTATGTTTCAGAGGGTTTTTTACCCTTTTTCCTTTAATGAGACAAGATGCTTAAAGAATATTGTTTAGGTAGCAATCTCAAGTAGATACATTCTCAGAATCTCAGATTGCCATTTTTCCAGGTAGTTTAAGCCTTCTACATTTTGTTTCTATGCCGTGAAGACCAGAGTCCTTCAAACACCCAGAAGCTTAATTAGTCATTGTTTAAAATAGAATCCGAATCAACATGAATGTTTACATAAATGAAGGTAAGCATGTGCCCTAGTATTTGCAAATTTGTAGTTTTAAGCATTATGCACCATGATTCTGTGTCACCTTATTTGGGATGCTTGCTGCATTAAGCAATGTCAGCAGTTTGGTTGTGTGTGTGCCTTTAATGAAGAGCCAAGTTTTTTAACTTGCCATACTTTGCAAAACACACTATTCCCAGGGTCCAGGAGTACTTACTTCTCTGAATCACAACAGCAAATATTATATCACATGAAAAGTCAAAATACAATACCTATGAGTACCGTGGCAAACTTTTTTGTAGTGCCTGTGTGAACATGTATATAGGCATTCAGCTTCACGTTCTGGAAATGCCTCCTGACATGTGATCCAGATTAGATAGGTAATCACCCCCAGGCAATGTGAATTACCATCTGAGGTGCATTTTTTTAGGATGACTAGACTCCCAATTTAAATGCCAGAGCAAGTGACTAAAGTTAAGTAACATAAAGCCATAAGAAATGGAAATATAAAGGAAAGCTGTATCAATGTGGTTTCTGAGAAGAGGCATGGCAAAAATGTTCCTACATACCGTAAAGTGACTTGGGCTCAAATAAACTGCAGGAAATGGAAGAAAATGCCTGTAGCAATCACATTCTTCCTCTCTGTTCATATCCCATCACCTTTCCCAAGCTCTTCATGTTGTTCAGGAGCTGGTGCTTGTAGTGCCACAAATATTCCTTCTCTCACCTTCACAGTGAGAACCGGTGACAATCCAAAGCAAGCAGTTCCTCTTTACTCAGAAATTTCTTGTTCATACAGGCAGGATCAAGCTTGTAATTTGTATCGTAATGCAATTGGCATTCTGTCTAATTGTGAGTAAATTGCTACAATTTTATGAGCAGGTTGTTTTGTAGCAATGATTCTTCTCTTTCTAGTGGTTCAGCGTGGACCCAGTCAGTGAAGCAGCTCTACACTAGCAAGCATCCTTGAAAGATTTTTTTTTCCTGTTAGTTACAGTGGTAGTGACTTCCTTTGTCCTGTGCTAGTTAATAACCAATATGATATAACAAAGGATCTCTGCTTTTGATATTTCAGTGTTTCATAAAGGATTTATATTGTGTGTTTATACAGAAGATGCAGACCTTAAAACCGGATACATACCAACAATCATGTTTATGCTAGTTGTTTTGGTCCAGTGCATCTCATTAAGTAAATAATACCTTGGTAAGCTTTTCCAGTGTTTTGATGGAGACACTGCTAATGAGTTACCCAGTGCAATATACCATGACAGTCACAGTGACCTTATCGAATCACTGTACATAACTGTAATTTGTCATACACTGAGGCCAGAACCACATGAAATAATCTTCAAATATGATATCTTATGTAATGAGATATAAACTCTTATGCAAATTGATTCAGAAGGCAACCTTTCTCCCTACCCACAAACCTCTCCTCATGTTACCACACTGCCTCCTGACTAGTGTACTCAAAACCAGCCCTGGTTGAGGTCATGTTTTCCCTATATTTTCTGCTATTTGAATGGGTCCTGTACCAGGTTCTTGTACAAATTCAGTGTGATGGTTTGTGCTGTTTTTCTCATATACAGAAAAGAAAAGGATGGACAGACCTGCTGCACGTGTTACCCTTTAGGAGGCTCTAATAGCTTCTCTTTCAAGCCTGGCTGTAGCTGAGTTGTCAGTCTCTAAACAGTAACAGTTTACATCCGCCTAATAAAGTTGTGGATTTTAGCAGCTATTTTTTCCTGGAGGTTTTCTTTACAGCTGAAGCTGTTGCTGCTGTTGGCAATGCTAAATTAGAACAGAGTGGTTGGCATACTTTAAATGGTAGAACTTAATCCTGAGGATTGGGCCAACAGAAACTTTGGGCAGTTCAACAAGGGAAGGGCGTATTTTCATGCCTGAGACAGACTAACCCTGTGCATTGGTACGGGCTGGGAACTGACTGACTTGAGCTGCCGCCCTGCTGAAGAGGATGCAGGGGTTACAGCACACACAAAGTGGAATGGGAGCCAGCCCTGCACGCTGGCTGTAAATAAGGCAAACCACATAGTGGGCTATATTAGGAGGAGTATGGCCAGCAGACTGAGGGGAGTCATTGTCCGCTTCTACTGGGCGCTAGTGAAGCTGCACCTGCGAGTATGTGTGTAGTCTTGGTCCCCCCCAGTGCAACATGGACATTGAGGAAGTGGATTGAGGGCAGCAGAAGGCTACCAGGATAATTACAGAAATGACAAAGCTGAACTCTTCTCAGTAGTGACAGTAGTAACAAGGGGTAATGGCCACCAAAAACAACCAAGGCATTTTTGATAGAAGGCAGTGCAGCACTGGAACGGGTTACCCAGAGAACCTGGAGAATGCGTTGATGGAGATTTTCAGTACCTGATCCGATGTTGGTGATTAACCCCCTGCTCGAAGTGGCACTAAGCCATCCCCAGAATTTCCTCCAGAAGCATTCTATAACCCTCCTGGGTTTGAGTCCAGCTCTCTCGGGGTAATAGCCAGGAAGCTATGCCGCTTGTGCTGTCAGCAGTTCCCCGTGCTCACTAGACCACCACAGTCAGAGCAGAGATCTGTCTGGTTCTAAAACTGGGACTGAACATTGCACGCCTTAAAGATGAGCATCTGAAAGATTAATTCAGAGAGTTTGCCTTGTCTGCATCTATACCATGTTGTTTAACCCAGGCTTAACCTAACGAGGCTGCTGACCTGCAGCTATTATATCCGCAGTCAGATACTGAACTCAACTGAGATGTATTAGGTTCCAGATGTACTGAGAGAAAAAATCGCATCTCCAATTTATTAATTCTCAGCTGAGACCAGTGCCCAAGTGGATTAAGAGTCCTCTTCTCAATCTGCCTGAATTGTTTGACTCTGGCCACTTACTGGAAGCCACTACGCAAGGCCAGTTCTGGCAGTCAAGAACTGTTCTTCATGGAACAAATAGATGGGCACTCGTGCCAGCTGAAAGTCATCCCGGTGGAGAGGCAGAGGACACTAAGGCAGCCACATCCTTCCTGAAACTGGAATCTGGCTGTATGAGCTCATCTTTGCCGTGCTCTATTTGACCAAGACGTTAAGCTGGTTTGTTTGATTTCTCACCCTGGAGGAGCAGAACACTGTGACAGCAAAGGTATCCTATAGCTTGCACCAGTCTCGGTTGTGATGTGGCAGCAAACACTATCAGTTCTTCCTAAGAGCAGAGTCTGCACATGAGCTAAGCTGAGGAAAAAGCAAAGATACGGTTAAAGTCTGTTGTCAGCTTAGATTTACAGCTAAGACTGGAACAGCAGCAACAATTCTCATCCTCAGTTGAGTTTTCCAGATACGGACAGCAACTTCAGCTGTAGCCTGTTGGAGCTCAAGTGCATGGCTGCTCCTTCTTCCCTTCATAAAAGAGAAGGCAGGAACAGAGCAGAGGTAAAACTCTTGTACAGCTGGACTCTTAGCTGCATCGTCAAACAAGGTTTAACACAGCAAGCTGGTTTTCCCTCTGAGGCTGCGAGCCTGGCTGGCAGGCACTATACCCAGATTTAGAAGTGTTAGGGAATAAGCTTAGAGTCTTACAAGCCAAAAATACTGCCTAGGCTTAAGGCCTGGGCACTGAAATCTTTTATACAAAGCAGAACAATTCTAATTAGGAAGATTTGAAGTTTGCTCCTTCCCCAGTCTTATCATGGCAGAAAGGGGATGCAGTCGCAAACTGCCTGGGGCTGAGGATGGTCTGAGTGCAGATCTCCTGTTTGATTGAATGCTCTGAACACTGGGAGTAAAGTTACGTCTTCTGCAGCTTTACAGAGCTACCCTTTCATTTCCTTGTCTTTTCCGACATGTGCTCAGAAACGAAACATATCATTTAAGGTCAAATGGAAAATTTTGTTCTATATAGAAGGAGCTGTTGGCTTTTGACATGCAAAAATAAAGGGTTTGCGTTTTGGCTTAATGCAAGCCAATACTTATTTCCAATTTTTTAGTTTGACAACTCATTTTCTTTTAACTAGAGGGGCATGCTAAGAAAGGAACAGAAATTATAGAGAGGGAAAGGGTAGCCTATGTTAAAATAAGTTGACTGAACTTGACCTGTAGAATTGTATTCTGTGGCTGCTTTCTCAACAAGACATTCTGGGCACTTTCTGCATAAATGTATGCTCCTCAATTTGGGGAAGTCTGGTTTGAGACCTTGGGTTCTAATTCATAGTGAGTACATATAATATATAATAGAACATATAATATAATACAATATATAAAATAAAATAAATAAATAAATATATAATGTAATATAATTTATAGACTAATTGACACGCAGACCTAGGACTATCACTTTGATAATATTTTATTATGGTATTATGATACATAATAGTTTATAGAATACTATGCCTTTAAAGAAAAACAAAAAACTTCAAGAAAAGCATATGGAATTCTTGGATTGGACACCCAAAATTAGTGATTTAAAAAGAAAATCATTGTCTTTCAGTTCTTCAGTAGAGAATGTAGATAAGAATGCCCCTTTATCCCTCTTTTTAAATGAAAATAAAGGAATATTTGTAAAGCATTTATATGCTATGATGATGTGAGCTTTACAAAAGCCTGTCAGGAAATTATTAATTATGCCTTCAGAGCGGGGCTTGAATGGTATTCAGTAGATAAGAAGTATGTCAAGCAACAAGGAGAAAACAAAGTGGTCATTTAGTCAGCACTACTCAGCTAGTGCCCCGAATGAGGTAGGGGTCTTTTGATGATGTAATTACAGATTTAGCAAAATGGGTAGACAAAAGCAGGCCTAATTAAAGTTGCACAGTAACACTTAATTTTGGTATTTAACTGCCCAAGGTGGCTTGAGTCTATATCTCCTTCAAGATCTTTTCCGTCAAACTAAGGAGAGAAAACCTCTCTCATCTGGGCTGCTGACAGTCCTTAGAAATTACAAACTTGGGCATCTAGCTCCCATATGAAGAAAATTTAAGTGTGTATATAAAGTAGAACATGAGAATCAGAAGTGATTGGGTGGTCTCCAGCCACCACATCAAATGGTCTTAGGGTAGGTTAGTGGGTACATCACTCATGTGGAAGATGTGGATTCACATCCAAGGACTCAGGCAATAACATTATCGGACAATCCACTAGTCTCCTTTTGTGGCAGAACTGTCCCCTGAAAAGCAGCTAGCAGCAAGTAGTCTCTTATGGTCTTCACCCTCAGTGGAAAAGAGAACGTACTGGAAAAGAACATCACTGTTACTGCAATGTCACTAAAAAGACCAGATTTAACGGTAACAACAAAAGAGGAATCTGACTTATGAGGTAATGCTATGAATTTTAGGGTTAAATGAACCAAAGACACATTTGTGATCCGTTTCCATGCGAAGATTTCAGTATCTGACAGTTTGATTAGAAGATTCCATTTGGATGGCTCTATACAATGCAAAAAAAAAAAAAAAAAAAAGTCATACACATAGTTAGGAATCTGAAATTACTTTGATGTTTTTAATAGATAGTTGCCTGAGTATCCACTGCATGCTAATGAACTCATTATAATTATGATATGATGATTTTTCTTCTCACTGAATAACAGGAATTTGCTAAACTAAAGCAAGATAAAAATGAATAAAAAGGAAGCACGGGCATCAGACTGGCATTTCTCTGCATAATAGTCTCTTGTTTGTAAGCAAATGCGAGCCACTTGAATTATATTGAATTATTTAGATATTTGGCTCATCTCACATTTGAACTTTTAGACTTCTTTCTATTCACATTCGTTTACATGAACTGAGTTAGCTTTTAAAAAATGTGTCAGTGATTTAATGGAATTAGTTATGTGTTGTTTCCAAAAAGTAAATGATAATGATATATACTCTCTGTAGTCAGCATTGGTCGAGTAGGAGGTGCTCAACATGATAGACTTACACAGGGTTAGAAAGGACAACCAGAAAATTGGTGGAGGTTTCATGGCACATTTGAAAACACGCTGTTGCAACATCTAAATGTGTTTTTCTTTAATTTCTTACAGGCTGTTTCCAGCTATGTAATGTTTTTCGGTCCCATGAGATGGAAATTGAGCAGTGCTTGCTGGAGTCCCTCCCTCTCGGCCAGCGACAGCGGCTGGTGAAGCGAATGCGCTGTGACCAAATAAAGGCATATTATGAACGAGAAAAAGCTTTCCAGAAACGGGAGGGCTACGTGAAAAAACTGAAACATGGAAAGAATCATCGAGTTCGTTTTAATCTTGCTGATATGATACAAGATGCAATCATACGTCATGATGATAAAGAAGGTACTTAATAATGTTGAACTACTTTTTTCTTTTTGTATAGCTAAAAGTTTCAGAGGAAAAGCTTCCCTATTCTGCTTACCTATCTTTAGGAAAAAGACAATTTTACATGGTAGTAATCATAAAGTGACTGTCAGAATATACAGACATGTATTGCATACAACATATTATAGCTTGTTACTAAAATTAATAAGGCGTAGAGAATAGACCTGCAGAAACCTAATGAATTTAGTCTGAGGTTAATATATGTATAAACTAATATATTTCAAAACCAGTAAGGACTAGGATCATCATTACGTGTGGCCTCTTATATACCTACATAAGCCATAGAATTTAACACAAGTGACTTCGAAAATTAGTTTCTCAATTTTAGCCAAAATCTGGAGTAATGAATGCTGCTATTAGTGACACTGGCCTGGCTACAGCAACAAGGTGGTGTTGACCCATAGTCACACCAGATAGTGGGTCATCTTTCTGGTTGTGAAATGATGTTTATGTCCTTTTAAAATACATAACCACATTTTGGGGGTTCTGTTTTTAGCTTCCTGGCATTGTTTGAATCCCTAGTGCAGCCAATAGTAATCTGATGAATTTTGTAATTTATTCCTCAAAAGGGAACCAAACCTTGCAGTAAGGATCTCTCAAATTTTAGAAGTCCCCAGGACCCCCCATGCTTTTGTGTGGGAAGGATATAAGAAAAGAACTTATGCAATGCTTTTAGCAACCCCTTTGCAAACAGATTTTATGGCAGCTCTTTGTAACCACATTAGCACAAAACTACCTGAATAAGGGAGGATCTGAAATAGAGTCACATCAGGCAAACGAACTGGCAAGTTTCTCCTAATTTTTATCAGTTTGATTAGGTATAGGTTTTTTACTCACTCCTGAATTTTCATTTTAATGGGCATTTGCTCTAACTATCGTTGCTTATCACTGAGGTATAGTCCTACACATTTAGATCTATACAGGAAATGAATCAAAGAGCTCTCTCTCCTCTCCTCTCCTCTCCTCTCCTCTCCTCTCCTCTCCTCTCCTCTCCTCTCCTCTCCTCTCCTCTCCTCTCCTCTCCTCTCCTCTCCTCTCCTCTCCTCTCCTCTCCTCTCCTCTCCTCTCCTCTCCTCTCCTCTCCTCTCCTCTCCTCCCCTCTCCTCTCCTTGTGAGTGCCCAGGGCATCATTTCTAAGTAAATTACAAATAAAATTCACAACCTTTCATTCCACTCTCCTAGTGTGTAAAAGTACAGGGATTATAAGTGAAGATCTTCTTCCTCCATGTTCCCATAGCTCCCAAGTTTTTCTAAGAACCAAGCAGAATACTAGATATGACTTTTAGCATTTTGTAAAAGTCAGACACTTGAGGCTATTTTGGACATTTATGCTGAAGAAATGCAGCTTACTCATTGGAGTGGTGACGGGGCATCAACAGTCTTTTGTGCTAGCCGGACTTGGCCTTGAGTTGCACCTGAATCAGAACAGAAAGTTCAGCAACTGCTGAGACTGAATAGCATGACTGTAAAGGGAAGATAACTCAGGCAGAGGAAAGTAAGGTGCGGGAAAAACAGCGATGGTGTCCTGTACTTGGAAGAGATAAAATAGGTCCCCAGAAGCAAGGAGCTCAAATAGCCTGCAGAGAACCCCAGTAGGACTAACAATACTATCCTGAATTTGATGCCTGTGGTCCTTTCACAGGACTATGAAAAAATATGATTGTTGTCTTTAAGTAGCTTGGGAACCTGCAAGTGCTTGTCTGTTGTGATTTTAGCCAAATGTTCCCAGAGCCTGTTTGCTTTGAGCTGAATAATGCTATACTAAGAAATGGTATCATGTGAGCCAATAAAAACAAAAATAAAAAAAAAATCAAAACTCATAGACATAAAAGTTGCTCTCCTACTATTGTTGTTGAGTGGAACATCCAACCATGACTCTTTAGTGAATATATCTACATTAGGATTTCAGTTCAAATTAGACATATGCTTTTGTAGTAAATACCATATCCATTTACTGTGTTTGGTCTTGCTTCATGGAGCATGCAAACTAGATTCCTTTCAGACAAAACTGAACTGGAAGATGTGCTCTGGAAGCACACCTAGTGCCTCCAAACAGGAGTGGGTTTTCAATCCATAAGGCCAGGCTAGACATAGGGTGAAGTAATCCCACTGAAACAGGTATAGCTGGGGAAGCTGGGCTTTTGGCACCAGCTGTTTCTCTTGTCTATTCATATTTCAGTCATTCATTCAACATTCGTCATTTATATTACACATCACTATTTACTAATGGCTATATATAGCCAGTAAGCTAATTATGATGGATCCTGATAATTGCATGGAGTATCCTCCACCTCACTGTAGTTTCACATCAACTTTATCTGTACAGCTGGAGTAAATGCAGCTCTGGTGTGAAAAAGATCTGAACCCTCCCCTTCACTAGGACCTAAAGCCGAAATGCCTGCGATATAAGGCTGCAGATGGGAATGAGCACACGTTTCCTGGCTCTTCAAATGTCACACCATCTCTTCAGCTCCCTGCTTTTTGTAAAACGGCCTGAGGGACTGAGAAAGAGGTTGTAATACTTGGTTAAGCAAACAAAGGTGAGAGACAGGTTTTAACAGCCTGTCAGCCTTCCCTTCTTCCCATAAATCCATGTCTGGTCTCCAGGATCTGGCTTTTACTGCATAGTGTGCTCAGTAATCAACAGCGTTCCCAAATATGCTCAGTTTGAATATAGGGAAGCAAATTCAGTAATAAGTATTTAAAAGAATGCTTCTCTTTGGAAAAGCTGGGCATTGAACAAGCATTTTTTAAAAAGTAGCTCAATGCAAGTAAGTAGCAGAGACGTACCTTATCATGAATTAGTAGTAATAATTTAATGACTTAAAATAAAACCCCTTCTGCTATATGAAGGTAAGTTGTTATCCTGTGAAAAAATGGGATTTAGACTGATCTGAATATTGTATATTTTGGAATAAATGCTGAAAGTAATCAAGATCTCAACAAATCTTCAAAAATTCAGTTTTGTTTACTAAACATTAATAATTGGCAGCAAGGTATTTTAATGTAGTTTGAATGTCTTTACTTTTTCAGAGATAATTTAATTTTCAAACTAGTCATTTTGTGTATAATGAGATATTTAATAACAAGTGTAAAGGTGTGTTGCAACATATTCAATACTCAAATAACTTTAGTAGGCTGAATTCTATCAGGCAACACCTTTCCTTGTGGTAATTCATTTTGTGAGCTTGAAGTGCAATGGCTTTGAAGAGATGAATTCAGCTTGAGGTATAATATAACTCACACGGCTGTGAACGAGCCTGATCCTGCCTTTTAGGATGTATGGGCAGACTGTGGTGTCCAAGAAGAGGACTGTGCAACCTGGATGCTTTAAATTAAGTATCTGGATACACATAGACAGAGTCAATTTTGTGATGAGAATGTAAATGGTTTTGTACTGGTTTTGTGATCCTTGGGTTCAAAGTGCTTAGAAGTCCTCAAGCTTCACAGCTTTCAGGGTGTGGGGTTTCTGTAAAATGAAACTGAAAATCTTGAAACTAAAATTCTGGGATACATACAGTTTTCTTCCAGTTTTACCCTTGGAAGAGGGTATACATCAACAGAATTATAAGAGTAGACTCATCCACAGAGAATTGCAGCTCGGCCTATTTTCTTCAATTTTTAGATGTACTTAGGAATTGTTTGCAAATCTTGGGCTCTTAAAGGCTTTACCCACAACTATGCGTTTCCTTCATTTTTTAAATTGAAGTATTACCAAAGTCTCTTTGACTGTCTTGTCCTCCTCTGAGACTGTTAAGCAAAATCCTGTTTGTTGATGAATCCTGGAATAGCTTTACTTGGTTTGGGGTCTGGTTATAGAAAAATTATGTCAGTTGCATACTGATTAAGTAGAAAATGTGGATACATTGCATGAGGCTCATGGGAGAGCAACAAAACCAGGAGGAATTATAAAGTGTGATTAAAAAGGAGGAGATGAAGACCTATGAGAGTGATAAAGCAATGCTCACATCTGAACAAGTTTGAACGCAGCTGGTAAAAATTCAGCAAGAAAGAACACCCATTCTATAGGCATAAAAGACAGCTAGAGAGGGATGTTTTACAGTTCTGTGAAGGGAATACAAAAAGTATAGTATGAAAAGTGGAAAGTGGATGCAACAGTAGAATAGGCTAGAAGTACCTTCCCAAGTGAAGTCCAGGGGCTCATTTCTTATGGAATATCATAAACTGTATGGACTGGACAGCACATCTGGAGATGGTGAGAAGTAGTCTGGTTTGGTAAGTGAGATAAATTGGATAACACGAATATACATAAAGATGAATTTATAATGTGGCTAGTGCAGAGACATTTCACACCTGAGTCTGATCGGAATTTCACTCTTAAGAATTCGTTGTCTTTGTTATTCATGAAGAATGCAATATATCTTCTCCAAAATTACTATAGCAGCTGCTGCTAGGCACAGAATGCATCTCTGATACTACATGCTAATAGGTGTGATCATTAGTTGACATTAAAATTCATTTTAGAATGGGCTTCTAGAAATTTTTACCAGTAACCTGCTTTTTCTCAAGTGTAGAAATGAAATATATGCTCTTTATATTTCTCACAAAGTTAAAACCTAGTAAAATATTGTATCTTTGTTCTGTTTGGAGGCATTTTAAATTTTTTTTTAATTGTTCCTAACTGAAATTTGATCTTTTCTCCGACCCAGGTAGATTTAAGGGAAATCCTCCTCTTTCTCCCTGCAGCTTCCAGCAATTTCTCTTTTAAAGTAATATGCTTTTTAGTGCTGTTGGTGGGCCACATTTACCCACACTACTAACAGTGAGCATTTTGAGAGATTTTGCAACTATGATTCTCGGTGATGATGTGTATAGAAGCAGAAGCTGGTGAATAAGTGAGCGCACTGTGTTTTCTGACACCGGTTTTGGACATTCTACTGCTGGCAAGGGAATACCTGTACTTCATTTGCCTTTAAATCCTATATAGCTTTGTTCTGTGAGATGTTAAATCCCTATTAATAATGGACAGCAGGACATGTCCTGCTGTCATCAGTCATATAATTTTACTGCAAACTGGGAGATGTAGCCAAGCAGGCTTTGGCGTCCCATTCCTTCCCACTGTGAAACAGGCGTGCTTGTTCCTACACTTAGCATTAGCGTGGACTCAGATTTTCTTCTCTGATACGCATGCTCCAGTATTTGCTGAGCCTGCACATCAGCTTAGACTCATGTACAAGCAATTAGGAAGTGAACTGAGCAATGAGGAAATAAACTGGGTGAATCTGAGCCTGAGATTCTGCTTCAAATACAAGGTAGTCATGCCGAACGGATCTTGATGTTTTGGCCTCTTGAGAATAAGGGATATGCATCCTTCCTAAAGCAATGGTGGAGTTATTGCCACTGACAACAATCGGAAACAGTGGCTGCTTTGAAAGAGGTGATTTTTTGAGCATGAACTGACAGATAATGCTCAAAAACTGACAAAAATTTGCCATGATGAAAACGGTAGCTAAAAGTGAATGTGACAGTCCTGTACCCGAAATCTAACAGAGGGGGGAAACTAAAGCACTGGGTTTAGTTTCAGTCATCTTTTGGTATATTCTGTAACCCAGCCTTTCAGAAACCCTGCAACATTACCCAAATCATAGGACCGTCAGAAATTCTGTGTATGTGGTATCTTTCGTTATGAAAATTCTAAGTTGTAATGTAGTCAGGATGTATACCATAAGGTCTGTCATACTGGCAGGGTGTGGAAGGTCAGGGTGGGAAGTCCAGAGAGACAGCAACTCAGTCTTGAGACAAAAGAGGTACTCCTGTGAAAATCAGCATTTCAAAAGGGAAATGCAGATTCCCTAAACCTAATTAAAGCCTATTTCATCCTTTTGCTGGGCAATATGCTGATTCTGCGGCAGCATTGTCATTCTAAACAGCCACGATACCGAAGTGAGTGTTAGCACTAATGCTGCATCTGTAATAATGATTCTTGGTCCTTTCCGTGGAGGTTGAGCCAGACACTCTGTTTTACTCAGCCCTCCTCAACTCTGCCTGAGCTTCTTCCCAACCCTGCAGAGCTACTGGTGTGGCCCTTTACCTTTAGCAATAGGATGCGATGGCTGGGGACAGCTTTACTCTCCCTTCTCTCACCAGGGGATGCCCAGAAAAGGTGGTTTAAAAAGCAGAAGATAGCAATATACCACTACTTTTGCTGTAGTGTCTGCTGCTGGGAGAGGCCTCCAAGGACTGGGTCTTAGCCCCAGCAGATTAGCTGCAGAGTAGTTGCTTAGCGAAGGGAAAAAACCAGGGGGCCCATCTCACTTCCCCCTGTGATGCTGGTATCTCTAGCTGTTTGAAAGATTAATGCTATCGTGAGATTTGGTAGTATCATGATATTTGGGAGGACTGGAATAATCAGTATAATGGGAGTTTTTAGTATTATTAGTTATTTTTCATGAGCACTGTATAATGTACAATATTATGATAAGTTTCAGTTACATTAATTAAAAGGCTGTGTAAGGAAGCATAAAGGGGGTACAGGTGGGGCTGCTGCTGGAGCGTAATTTGCATCCTAACAACTTTGGGTTATGAAAAAGGCCCAGGGGAAGGGAAAGCAAAATCTGTTCAAAAGAAGAATATATCTTTAATTTGAGGTGGCAGATGAGCTGACCATTAACTTTCAATAATTAGGAGAATGTGTCAAAGGTGTTATAGTGACTGTTCCTCTTCACAGAAAAAATATAAAAATAATTTGAAACAGAAAACTGAGCCTGAAACTGAACTTGAAGTAAAGCACATTTTTTTCTTATTTCCTTGCATTGTTTCCAAATCTACTAACTTACCTTTTATTTTTGCATCTTATTACACTAAGGGTTGCTTATGCTTTACTGTTCTATCTTTTTCCAGTACAGACAGCTTGGTTGGTTACAGACAAGTTGTTCTGGAAAATGGTGGGTTGCACTGCCTGTGTCTGGCAACATATCAGGGCAAACTTACTGATCCTCAGAGATAAGGTTTAAGAGTTGCCAGCAGTCTTTTTAAAAAGCTGGAAGAGCCAGGACGTGGGCAGTGGTGACAGGTTTGTGAACGTAAGACTCCATTAGGTGAAGCCTGTTGTAAGGTAGCTGGAAACTGGAGAAAGAGGCTGAGGAATTAAGACCACTGAGAGTGTGTAACACAGACTATTCATCACAAAAATTTTTATAATTAAGAAGAGTGGGAATATATTCAGTAAACCTGTCTGCCCTTGGAATTCTGACTTTCAGCCTACCTTTTTAGATGTCCAATGACACCTCTTCTCAAACTGATTGCAGGCACCTTTTCTGATTTTACCTGTTGCATATGCTGGGATGAGTGGTTAGAAAGCAAGGCTCTGAGCATGGCAATGCCTTGATTTTAAAATTCACCAAAGCCTTGGATGAGAATTGCTTTTTTGTGTGTCAGTAGTTCGGAGGCATCTTTGCTACTAGACAAGACTGAAAGATAAAAGAATATGTTTACTAAAGACAGAGAATTGTAGTAATAGAACAGATTTACAGAAAGACAAAGTAATAAAAATCATTATTATGCTTAATATTTAGGAAAGAGGTGAAAAATAGGTGTAGCATTAAATCTGCCAAGTTGGGTCTTTATCATTAAGCCAGAGTTTCCCTAAATTAGGCAAAAAACCCCAAACCAAACCATCTTGAGTTAAAAAAAAGGTAACTCTTGAAAAGAGAAGGACCTCTGTGTGAAAGTTCAGATCAATCTTCTGTGCCATCCCAAATTAAAATAACCCACTCTTGTTTACTTCCACCTTTAAAAATCTTCCTGCCTTGTTTCTTATGATTAATATTTAATATCAGCTTCTTTCATTCACAGAATCACAGAATCGTATAGGTTGGAAAAGACCTTTAAGATCATCCAGTCCAACCGTAAACCTAACACTGCCAAGTCCACCACTACACCATGTCCCTAAGCACCTCATCCAAATGTCTTTTAAATACCTCCAGGGATGGCAACTCAACCACTTCCCTGGGCAGCCTGTTCCAATGCTTGATAACCCTTTCAGTGAAGAAAAATTTCCTAATATCCAGTCTAAACCTCCCCTGGCGCAACTTGAGGCCATTTCCTCTCGTCCTATCACTTGTTACCTGGGAGAAGAGACCGACCCCCACCTCTCTACAACCTCCTTTCAGGTAGTTGTAGAGAGCGATAAGGTGCATGGAGTATTTTACTATATATATAACCTTGTTACACGTGTGTTACAGCAAGAGCATAAAGGCCAGAAATATAAACAGGGTTGGTGAACCAGGATTAGATTGTGTAATCTGAGTAGCTTTTCCCAGTTCTCTGTGTGCTCTTGATTCTACACTCTCTTTCGGGAAACCTTCTCACTTTCACCAATAAACTCTGGATGCATCATTCCAACCCTGAGCAGGATAAAATGGCAAACAGTTGTAGTGTGTTTAGTATGCACATGTAAACCTTCATGACAAAAGAAAGCCTCCAAAATAGAAAATGGAAATGTTGGGTCAAAACCTATATTAATAGGAAATGAGTCCATTTACACCAATTAGTAATTTACAGCATAGTGAAATCATGAAGAAGGATGAAAAAAAAAAATCAAATTAATCTAATCTCAGTTTGAGGAATTTAAAACACAGCATAATCGAGAACATTCAAAACAGAACTACAGGGCAGCTAAAATGTATTTCAGGGATTATATACTTTGTATTTCCTTACCTTAACATGCCCAGTCCTTTTTAAAATTTAAAACACAGATAGATTTCTCAAGTATTATAGTGCTTTGTTTCAGGATTGTGCTAGTATTATTTAATATATTTTAATTTTAGATTACTATTTATTGTCACTCTAAACTTCATTTAAACTTCTATTTTTTTTTCCTACTGGGAAAACATATGAAACACACTGTATGTGTAATAACAGGGAGGTTTGCCCATACAGAGCTATTTTGGATTTTACAGTTAGTTTCCTTTGAATCAGAGGAGAAATCTGTACATTAGATGATAATCTAAAAGCATCTATTGGCAAATGTTGATTTACTAGGAAGTATTGTAGAAGAAATCACAATACATATGTATGATAATTTATACAATTTAATATTTATTGTCTAATCCTTAAGAGACATGGACACTAGACACTGAATAGTGAAGTCAAGAGACTATTCAGAGCATACGAAATTAATGAAGTGCACAAAGTTTTGCCCAACTGAGGCTCTTGGAAAGAAAGAAAAATGTGTACTGTAAATGAATACATCCACAAGACAGACAAATACATGCATTCTGTATTGGGAACTCGTATGTCTGTAACTTTGGAAGACGCTAACACATCTGACTGTCAGATATGCTGCTAGTGATTTACTCAGCTCTGTATATAGAAAAATGAAGCAATCAACCATCTCAATCCACCCATTGATGAAGAAGCTGTTTCGAAGGCCCAGAAGGTAGAGGCACATTTTAAACGAGAGCAAGCCTTCAATCCTATAGGTTCAGCATGGTTGTTAACCTTGTTTAGCTCCATGTGTGCTGAATTCAGCAGCACAAGGCATCTTTTTGTTATGACGCAGGGAAACATAATGCCTTTAGTTATTGAGTAACAGATGTTAAGTAATTAAAGCACCCCATTTCAAAAGCAATCATAAAATCACAGGGAGATGAAATTTGAATACATTTGAATTCCTACAGGATTCCATATGTGCTTTTTGGGTTTTTGTCCATGTGTTTACATTTTTAGTAATTTGGTAAAGCTGAGATGAGAACTGAATGTTAAACTATTTTTTGTTGATAAAAATATGCATGATTCCTAATATAAAATACTTTTTTAATTGGAAAAAGTAAAACCCACAGATAAGGTATAACATATCAAAAAAGTGAAGGATAGGCTTGATTGTGTAGGTTCTATCTAGCCCTTTTGTTCTCCCTGTGGACTGCCTAGCCACAGGAGTGCCTCTCCTCCCTGGCTACTTTTCTCTTAGCCCTGAAATCTCCGTGGGTTGTTTCAGCTGCGGTTTCTGTTTCTGCACATGCCCAGAACTACCTTGATTTGAAGGCAGTTCTGTACCTGTACCTGTACCAAGTATAGGGAACTAAAGACAAAGCATCCCTCCATTTTGGGTCCCCCCCTGGTTGAGGGATTCACACCAAATGCAATTCATCTGTCTTACCATCAAATGGAATTATAGCTTCCTCCTTTTCTCCATGAAACTGAGGCTGGAGCCGTCACCCACGCATTTTTGCTAGCCTACAGGTTGTACCTGCGGGTTGCTTCGAGAGCTGTTTTGGGTCTGTGCATTTCTCTCTCCCACTGCCTCTTCTCTCCTCTGCTTTCCCCAGCCCCACGCCTCAAGTCTCATGAGCACTGTCCGGCCCGGCATGGCTTTCTCCTGGGGAAAAGGCCCAAGAGGCAACATGAATCCAGATGGTCTTGCTTATAGTATAATAAACTGTAGAAAGTTGACTGCGTAGTCAGCTGTTGTACAAAAACCTTAACGTTGTCATCATCTCTGCTACTGACTGTGTTCTGAAAACAAGAGTATATACTGGACTATTTGCAATCCCATTTGACATGTTTAAGCTCTGAACGTATCAAGACTGAGATACGTGTTTGAACTTAGCAATTCCCATTTAATGTTTTCAGGTGTCTCTAAGTTCACCCTGAAGGATTTGTTGATCACCTCTCTGAAAAGTATGCCTTTTTCTTACTAATTGGCGGAGTTTCTAGAAACTTAGCTTTTAGATTTTTCTTTGAATCATAGATTTCTAAAATGTAGGCACTGAATTGCTTGCTGTGTATGTAGATAAGTCCATTCTTGAACCTTAACCCTATAAATCCAAACGAGAACACATTTCGTTAACTAGAAATCATAGTTTTAAATGTTGCCTCAATTACAAGTGTAAAACATAATGTTTATGAGGAAACCTTTGTAAAAATACATAAATTTTCCCAATAATTTTATTTATTTACTTTTGAACACATTTTCAAAATTCTCAACTGTTTATTTTGGTGGACTATGATATAAAGCTTTTCATCAGTGGGACAAGTCAGTATGTAAATTATTCATGACTTTGCATGATCGGGGTCTAATTCAAAAGGCTTTCACAAACTAAAATGTCAAGAAAAAATAGTCAAAGACCATTACCTCTACACAAGAATCCAGCTTTTTAAGAGTATAATCTGGTCTGAACAGGTAACCTTTATAGACATATATCTGTCCTTTTTTCATTTTAAGCCTATCAAGCTCATTTATAGTTCCATGTTGGTGTTTTTCTCCATAAGATCTTTCTTTCCATGTAATAATAAAAAGTTTTCCACTTTAGCATGCTCTGGCACCCAAAAGCAGCAAGAAACACAAAGATTAATCGCTCACAAATTCACTGTCATGCCAATAAAGGGTCGTTAAGCCATTAATAACCACCAAATTGGCATCTGGCATACTTCCTATTCATTTCAAAGGGGATCCACAGCTGATTTTCCAGCATCATGCAGTGGGATGCAAAGCTATAAATTGGCAGCATTCAGAAGCCTGTTCTCCCAGTGAAAGATGGCAGCCACTGAGTGGCAGGTACTCCTGACATTCCCTGGATATTGTTATGTCACACTGATTAAAAAGAAAGATTGCTGTGATGGCAGAAGACCCTAGTCTATACCTGTGAAATAAAAAATAGCAGTAATAGAATCTTTTCTATGCAATTTGCAGTTGATTTCTTCTTCAGTATATTTATTGTGCTTCAGATTGATTTCAAATAATATTTCAGTACAAAGGGGAAGATTTTCTGTATTCATCTTTCAATATCACTTACTTTAAAATGTTTTCATTTCAATCACAGATTACTCTATCACAGAAATTAAGCTGGTAAACTACAGAAATCAATAGAGAATAACCTTTTCTATGTCTTTTTTTTTTAAAGAACAAACCTTTAAAACAATAATACAGTTCTTTACAAAAAAATCAACTGCACTTTTATTAATTCCTTAAAAATGTTTTCAATTTTTCAATTCAATTTTAGAAGCGTTTTTCCAGCAGGGTATACACTTACATTGTTACACTGGAGGAATATTGTTAAAATGGAATACTTAAGCGTAAGACTAGGAAAAGACCTTATTTTGGGATCCTGCAACATACGGACTTCAATTTATCACTGTCATGTTAATTGCCAGATTGAGAAGAACATTTGTTCAGAGCTTTTGGAAAGTGGAGTTTGTTTGGAGGTTTTGTGAAGTAGAATAACTAAGTGGAGTAACTTCCTCTAGAAGCTCTGAAGGTAGAACTAAATGAATATAGCCAGAGCCACTAAATGTAGCAAATTATGTTTTTAATTGCTAAGTCCTGTCTCCTTGGGCTTTTTCTGTTACTCTGCTCTTTCCTTCTGCCTGAATTGTAGTACCTTTCCCAGTAAAAACACAAATATATCAGAGGCAGAGCCAGGTTTACTTGTATGGTGCCTAGTAGTTTTTCTTCCTCAATAAAAATTCTAAACACAAAGTATATATACTGCTTATTATTTCAGTCATCTTTCTATTCTCTGAGTCATCTTTCTATTCTCTATTGGAGTATTCTTTTTACTCAGTACACTGAGGTATCATCTTAACTCAGTCTGCAAGGCTTTTTAGCTGTTAAAACCTTTTGCACTTCAAGTTGACAGTGAACAAGCTCTATAGCTATGAGAGAGAAATGAATAAAAAGGTTATATGGCATAATGAATAGACAACTGATTTTTCTTGATTGTTGTTATTTGCAGCCATCACAGTAACAGGTTATTACAGTGGAGGAACTGAAGCTTGTAAGAATACAATCAATGAATCTAAGGGAATGGATAATTTAGCTTGTGTTTCTGTGTGAATTGCATCCAAGAATGGAGGTGGGAAGGTGAGTAGTTAAGGTGAAATTGGCAATATTTCTGAATGTCCAGCTTTAAACAAGGATTTTAAGCATATGTAAAAGGTTCAAGGTAGAATTCAGACAGTCAGCCTGGGGCTGCATACTGCTTTCTTACCATGTTTCTTTCCAGTGACTCTCTATTACAGTGTAGCGTATATGTGACCTTGAAGCAGTACACACTGTCATTTTACAGGGCAAACAATGAGGTGGTTGCTGGAGGTAATTTCTCACACCGTGCACTGCTTAGGGTTTTGATTACATTCAGACTCAAAAGGCAAACATGACAGCTGCTGCATTAAATCATTGAGCTAGGGTCTGTGCTCCAGATTTTAGCAATCACAACTATTGTTGGCATATAGTAGTAGTTTTTTCTAGACTTCCACATTTACCTATTCACAGTACAGAAAATATGACTTGAAGTATTCTTAAAGCTGGAAGCATCTGTGTGAAATTTGAACTGCTGCTTTGTTTCTTAGTCTACTAAGGGGGCATCCTATAAGAGGGCACCAGCTATCAAACCTTTTAATAATCGCCATCTGAACTTCACTGGCTTCACTCGGTTCCTATATGGGATGAACGTTGGACTGTTGTTACTTTTAAACCTCTCCCTAAAAATCCTATGGTACAAATATTTGTAATGATACAAGTTGGACAGAAAAGGACAGATGTAAAGTCCAAGTATATATAGTTCTACTGATGCTTGTAGGAGCATTACTTTATTATCCCACTCTTTCTCTGTATACATGATTTTGATTATATACATGTAGGTTCTCCTGGATTAGTCCTCATCTCTTTCTCCATATTGGTAACTTAGGTAACTTTCTCTATTAGTAACTTAGGCACTTCTAGCGCAGGGTTCTTGCTGGCTTCTCCCTGATTTATCAGCTTTATGTGCCAGATACATGTCAGGTGCATAGATTGAGCAAATGAGAAAGTGTGGCATTGCATATCACTTGGGAAGCTTGAACCTTGTAGTTGTAGCTCATCACTGCAGCCCAAACCTACCATGTGGCTCCATATGGACATGGACTCAGTGGTATGACTCAGAACTGAGAGGCACTCTTCTGTCAGATGATGTGTTGGTTGCTCCTTCCCCTTGTTCACATCAAGATTGCTGAATTCATGAAGCTGTAAAATCGATCAGGCTGGAAGAGGTCTCAGGAGGTCTGTAGTCCAACATCATGCTGAATTTTGGAGAGGACTGAGCTAACTAGGGTATTGAACTAAGGCAGCTCTTACTATTGTAGTGCAGGAACAGACTAAGCAAAGCAGAGAGATTCCTATGGGGAACAACTGATAATTCTACTTCAAAGCCAAATTAAACCATCAACTTGTATGTCACTTTTGCTTTCCATAAGCTATGAAAAAGACATGATTATGCCAGGTGCTGTGTGAGTATAATTTTGTCCTCTCCGTGCTGGCCTATAACTGCAGTCCATACTGTGACAGTCCATACCTGTAAAAGCTTAAGTAAAGCATAAGTGAAGCAAAATTTGCTTTGTGGTTTACTGGTTGCCCCAGCTTTGACATGATAGTTTGGCCCTTCTAGACGCTTACTGGTGTCAAAGAAGAGGCATTGAGTATTAAATACGAGGCAGAGGGTCTGTTTCTCCTACATCTCATCCTAGGTTCCCCAGATCCTCAAATGCTTCACTGGTAACCCAGTGTAGGTTCACCCTACATAAGGTTGGTGTGCAGGCTTAGCCATCTGTGAGCTTGGCGATACTGAATGCAGAACTGTTTGTGCTTCAAGTTTGTCTCTGGTTGGAAACTACATTTGGATGAACTGCTATAAATCTGTCGTTTCAGTCCCCTGTGTCCCTGTATGATTTTTGTATTTCAAATACTGAACGTTGAAATCAGGTGAAGTCTACATTGCTGCAATCTTCAGCTGCCCAAGTGTGATAGCCTTAAAGTGGATACATAGAGGTGTTTTTCTTCGCTTATTCTGAGGTGGTTTTAAGAAAGTGGTAGTCACAGGCTTCAAGTTTATGATAGCTCTTTCCTTCTATGCTGGCTTTATACATGTGATCTGTTGTTCTTAGGGTGATTATGTGGTCATTACTGATTTTTCAGGTGTTCTTTGTTGTTGGCATATTCGTAGTGCTGGTGGTTGCTGTCACTGATGTGGGAAAATGAAGGCGTTAGCCAGAATGCACTGAACTTGCAAGCATAGAGAAACAGCTGTAGGATAAGAGTGAGTGGAAGCAGGATGATTTCCAGGAGGCTGAGCTTGCACATTCAGAGCAGCACTGACTGGAGGAGATTATGCGGACCTGTCTGGGCAATTTGCTCTCCTTGCAGGACATCCAGGTCATCCGTCAGCTATCAGGGAGTCTAATAAAGTTTCCAGTATGTGTTATAACAAATTTAATTGAGACAAGACCCTTATTAGTGTCATTAGGACGCTTAAGAGTTGCCTTACTGTTGCACCTTTGTTGTAGTTACTACTGATAGAAGACACCTAGTCTGTGCAAAGAATACCCAGCAGGCAAGTGTGAAGCTAATATTTGGGCCCTTGTCAGAAATGGACAAAGGTTACAAAAGTTGTTGTGTTACATTATGAAATGTGACAAGCCTGCCCTTTGCTAAGCGTGAAAGAATTCCTTGAAGGCTGGGATTTTGGGAGCCAAGATGTGAGAGAAGCTCTAGCTATAACTGTCAGACCCTTCATGTCCCTGCGCTTTGGATGGAAAGAGCTGACTCAAAATTAGAGAAGAATAAAGAAGATTTGGAGACTAGTGGATATAAGCTGCTTGGATTACCACTGGGAAAAGTATAATGCATTTCAAGAATGCAGCAATTCAGCCAAATCAAAGTTTTGGAAAACAAGTAATGAGGAATGAAAACTTCTTTGAGCTAGATGCACAGGCAAGATATAGAACTATACAGAAAAGAGATGTAGCTATTTTCTATAAAGACCTGTGACAACTGACCAAATTGTGAAAAATGTTCATATTTGTTGTTTGTCATGCACAGGCTAATAGAAGGACTTGGTAACCAGCATGTTGCAATCAATGCAATAAGTGCTGAATAGGAGTATAAGGAAATACTTGAAGAGCTTGCCCAAACTGAAGTATTCATGCAGCATGTGTGCTTTTTATATTCATGTTTATATGGGAGACTGATGTGACAGGATCCCATATCCTGCTTTCCCGCAGTGATCCTGGCTGTTTGCATAGCACGGGGTAGTCTCTCCAGACCTCACTGATCAGTCTCTCAGTCAGCTATGCTTAGCAGGTAGCTGAAGAGTAGGAGGAGCTCCACACTGTCTTTCCAGAAGCTCAATTTTCTGGATGTGTCTCTGTGTGGTGATCCCATCCTTGAGCTGACCAGAAAAGCAGACCCTGTTCCATCATCTGCAACAGGAGGATGTGTCTCATGCTGTCCATATGTGCAAGGAGTCATTAGGCTTTGCAAACCTCGTGCTTTATGTTAGGAAAAAACTGAAATTGAGAGGTGTGGGTGCGCATTGTGAAGTGGAAAAGAACCACTAAAAAGTTTAGTGTGTTATTCTCAGTTGGTTTTTGCAAATTGCAAAGGACTGTGACTGAATGCTGATATTGTTGAAAAATAAAAATTATGAGTGTGACATGTATACACCAAAATCCAACTTCTCTCCATTTTGAAACTCTGTAAATGTGAAGAGGGGAACGACTACATGTGTGCACAGTGCTCTACACAGCTCTTCACGTCTCTTGACCATCTCTGAGATGTCTGAAAAAGGGTGCTGGTATCAATAGACTGAAGTGTGTTGATAGTTTGAAATTTACCATACAGCAGAATGTAGCTCAACCAGAAAACGTTTCACAGCACACAAATCCTAATGTGCTAAAAATGATGTATATGGATAAAAAGGATTTTAATCAGAAAAACTTGATTACGTGGACATTCAAAGTGCCAGGGTGGAACAGCAGAGATGTGATTCTGCCCCCATGAAGTCTATGGAAGTGTGAGCGGGACTGGAAGTCCTTCTGGAGGTGATAGTTTGTTAGAATTTAATTAAATATAGGTAAATGCTGTAAGGGCACCACGAGGGCCAGCTGCTCCCTGCAAGTTGGGCCACTGGGAGCGTGGGGGCCTCCCCGGGGCAGGCGGGCAGGGCCTGGCAGCCAGGGCCTGTCCTGCCGCCCCAGCCAGGATCCAGGCAGCCGGGGGGCACCGGGGCAGCCCCAGCCCCGGGCATCAAGGCATCTCCCTGGGGACAGGCCACGGTGGAGCCAGGACATCAACCTGTGGGTAGGGTCAGGATCAGGCCCGGTGGGGGGAACCAGGGCCAGAGACAGCCCTGGGATGGCCAGGCAGGCTGTGGGGACAGGGACGGGCCAAGGCCGGGCCAGGGCATGGGTCTGCAGGTGGGCCTAGCTCGGTGGGGCTTGGGGCCTGTGGCTGGGCAGGGCAGGGCTGTGGGCAGCTGGGCTGTGGTGTCACTAGGGCAGGGCTGACGGCCCCGAAGGGCTGACATGGGGTCCTGGGCCGTGGGCAGGGTGGGGAAGACCCGGGGGTGGGCAGGGCAGGGAGGTCCTCGGTGCTCGCAGGGCCCTGACAACTGCATGGCATCCAACATCCAGTGTTGTGACCCAAACTGGATATAAGTTCTTTAAGCGAAAGGTAGTAGTAAAGAGCATGGTACTGGTTTTGGGGTGCAGGAATTGGCTTCAGGCTTGCTCTCCTAGAACGTCTTAATGAATTAGTGTTCTATTGTGGAATCATCTGAAAGAGAGTTTGAAGTCTGGAGAGGGAAGAAAACAAGGAAAACTAGCAGACTGATTGATGCGATTTGTGAGTAGAAATTTGAGAGCTACCCCATAGGATAAGGGCAAGTATTATTAATGAATGACAGTATATTGTGACCTGGTGGCCACTTCCAGCACCTATTTAATGATAAAATTAGAACACAGATTATTTTAAGGGGAATTGGATTGTAGCCATATTAATCTACAGAGTATCTGCAACACATAAATACCAAATTTGGGAAGGAATTGGCTTGGATTTAGTAGATACAGCAAGGCAGGTGTAAATGAAATCAATAGTAGATACAGCAAGATAGGTGTAAATAAAATCAAAGAAATACATAGGTTGTATTTAGATGATGAAGAAAACTCTTTTAGATAGCAATATCTGCCAAATGAAGCATGCAATATTCCTTATTTGGAACACTTAAAATGATGGGGTTTTTCACAGAATCACAGAATCGTATAGGTTGGAAAAGACCTTTAAGATCATCGAGCCCAACCGTATTTTTTAAATTTAAAAAATTTTTTAAATTTTTAAATTTTTAAAATGCATTTTTAAATGTATCAGTTCTGTATTGTTTGTTTATGTAGTTATAGTTGTCTGTATATTAAAAGTTTGGGGGTATTATATTGATTACGCCCCGTAGTGGCCCTGTATGTGTCATGATTTGCCTAAAAAAGAATTGTATCACTCCAGTCACACTGTTTTAATTTAAATTGTACTGCTGACTCTCACAGGGGTGTCTTTACACCAGTAGGGAGGTACTGGTAGGTAGTAGGTAGTAGGTAGTGAGGTCAGTGCATTTCTCACTAGAGAATCAAGTTATATCAATAAAATATTTGCTTATGCTGGTACAGCTCTGTGCTCATTGGATGTTACACCAGTGCTCTATTTTCTAATTCAGAAATTTTAATTCATATTTTTATGATCCTGTTCCTACCACTGTTCTCGCTGCACGCTCTTTGTATCAGATTTAGCAATTGTGTGGCTGCAGGGGAAGTCAGTTCAGCAAACTGATCCAAGACAGAATGAATCAACCCCTAAAATCAGCAGTTAAATTCTGTCAGCTGTCTAAACTGATTCACCTACCTGTTGCACAGCTGATGGGGCTGATGCAAAGAAAGGAAAGGGAATACGCAGGCGTCTTGGAGCCACTGACATAATTTTGACAGTAGCGTAAGGATACATACAATACCAAATGACACTTGCAAGGTGTGTTTCTAACACAGTTTAAAACTAAGCTAAGATTGAGGTTGCCATTGGTTGCTCCCCTGTCTGTCCTGCTCTGCTTCTGTACTGTCCTTTTGTCCTCCTATCTTTATGCTCATCTTGAAGTGAGTCAGGGGGCTAAACCATCTGGAAGCTGTCTTTCATAAGGTTAGCCTTCAGCTGCTTTAGCTCCCCATACCAGCTCATGGCAGAGTGACGTGTGGCACTGCTGTGCAAGCTTGAGGACAGGAGTGTGTGAATGGAAGCATGAACAGGAGGGAAGCAGCTCCGATTTTGAGAATGTAAACTGTCACAGTTTGCAGCCTGTGAAAGGTGGTGCCTGAGCCACATATGTCAAGTGGTGAGATATTCCTGGAACCAGACATTTCCTTCATAGCTCTGGTCACTCATATGCCACATGCGCGACTGTTTTGGATTAATGCATGGATGGCCAATGTCCCTAGTTTGTTCTATACTGCTTGGTTTAAGTTTGCTTCCGTGTGCACACCCTGGGAATTCCACTATACACACAGAATCTAACAGCCAGTGGTCTACAGCTGGTAATTAGTACCATTTAGCAGCTGCTAAGCAGGATAATAGCCTGTTATCCTTGAAGATCTCTAATACAAATCATAATGACTTGCTTACACGGCTTCTAAACCAGCTGGCATAAACTTGCTCTGCATGGTGTGAGAGTTAAAAGAGGGACTGAATCTTGCTTCATATGGAATATGTCAGCAGTAATTTGATTTATGCCAATTAAGTAATGTTGGCATAGGATCAACATAAATGATGGGTGAAACCGAGGGGGTGTACAGTCTATTCAGCAGAAAATTTGTGTTGTATGCAAATTCTTTAACTTTTACTGTTACACTAGGGAAAAGCATGGGATGGCAATGGTTTTCAAATTAAGCTACTGACCACAGAATTACTTATTTTGCTGATGTGTGTTTTAGTATTTATCATTTAATGACTATAGGATTGGAAAGCTGCAAAGTCTGAAATAAATTTAACATATTTGGTAAAATATTGTAAAGATCTGAAACTTTTCTTCAATTCTACAAACATTTGGCTGTACAATCAGATGTGTCTGTATCAGGAAAGTTAGCATAAAAATTACAGTGGTAATTTTAAGAGCTTTCAAATTGATACATATTTCTAAGGTGAACCCAGTGGGGTGTGAGCCTTTGTAATAACCGACTGTAGCCTGCTGATGATGTTCCTGCTGTTTTTAGTCACCTTTGTCAGGACCTCCAGGAAAACCCACACATGGGAGACAGATAAAATATGTATACAGAATGCAATAGGTGACTTAAATGCTAAGATATTAGGTTCCTTTTTTTTTTCCATCTTTTTAACCTTGAAATAAATAACTTACAAAAGCTAGTTGGAAGTGAAAGCTTTGAGAAAAGCCATATTTGAGTTTACTGTATGATCAACTACTTTCCCCTAAGGTTAATTTTAGAGTATTTATCTTATGGTAAATTTTAAAAAGCTTTGTTTTTACTGTAATTTTATCTCACTAACACAAATTCAGAATTCAGTCAGGTCTGTGCTACTGGTTTTTGATGACACAGCTATTTTGGCCTGGGAAGTAGCTATGCTGGCAAAACCCCTGCTGTGCTATCAGCTATGATGATAGAAGCATTTTTTTTAGCTAAGCATGTGTTATTTTGTGAGGTGGTGTTGAATCATTTTAGCAACAGCTCTGTAATGTATACAGGTCTTAGTTACAGTGAGGTAAAATGACAGCTTTATAAACAAGTAAGACCTTACCACAGCATTTTTCTCCCTGTGACCTGGCCAAAGCTCTAACTCTGGAAGAATTATAATTCAAATTATAATTATAATTCAAAACGGAGGCAAAACAAGGGATCACCACCATCACCTAGTGACCCTGGGCGTGCCCCTTGCAGCAATATCTTTGGTCCATAGAACTGAATGGCTACTTCCAATCTTCTATAAATTACTGCGATTTACACCACTGTTTTTCCACATCGCTCTAGATATCGTCAGTGTACATATTTGCAAGTAAATGGTGTAAATTAGGGTTCTTCTATTTGAAAGAGTAACTATAAAGCAGGAAGGAGGTGGATACTGTGAACTGAAAAAGAAAGAAAAGAAGACTTTAGGAATAAATATCCTACAAAAAAGGAAAAAGAGAGAGAAATCAGATGGAGTTATTAGGTAATGTGACCCACTTATTTTTAAATCTTGTTCCTCTGAAATTATTTCAGAGTCTACACTGCTTTTCCATGTGAATCTGTGTCTTTTCAGAGTCTTAAAAACAGAGATGCTTTGCCTGCCATAACACAACTTAACTCGGGCGTGTCACGTTCGACTGCTGCCCATTGTCACTTTTGTGTAAGGACATAAGTTAATTTGTATCGTAAGATAGACCGTAAGAGGCACACACTAGCACTAAAAGGTGCCTGTAAGGGCACCGTAAGAGGCACACACTAGCATTTTTTAGGCCATTAGATTTGTGGCCTTAATATTTTCCAGTGGAGGCACAGACTGCATTAAATTTCATGTATATAAAAATGAAATGAAAGAGGGGGAATTTGCCTGCAGAAGAAGTTGCCTGCAGCAGTTATTAAATAATTGTAGTCCCCAAACTCATAAATTATTCTGGCTACATCTACAGTGATAGAAATATCTGCCCCACTGAGGGAACTGTGACCCTCCTCACAGATCTCGTTGGAATTTGACTTAGTGTCTGTGTGGCCCAGAGACATAACCATTATTTTTTATGTGGTTTTCCAGTTCAAGGTACCTCAGGCAACAGGAGGGCTGTGCCCTCAGCCTCCAGAGTGACAGGGCATTGGCAGGAAGCTGTCAGTTTTGCTGAATGCCTGGGCATGGACGTATCATAGTTGAGGGTGCAAGGCCTGGTGGGAAAGTAGCAGAAGACTAGGCAGAAAGGAAGGGACCTATCTTCTCATGTGCCTACCTGTGCTGCTTGATATTCGCTCCCACACTGGAGTGATTGAGCCCCTCAACTGCTTCCGAGCCTGGGGTCTGACTGATTTCTGTGCAAAGAGAGCATGGGATAGAACTAAGGTGTGTTTTGATCTGGGCCTAACATTAAAGCTGGGGAGAGGTGTCATCTAGGGCTGTAGGACTACCTCTGTCAGTCTGTTTCATTGGTGGCTTGGTTTATTTCTTTTAAAGGTAATGCTGTGTTGAATGGAGCTCAGGAATCAGCCTGACAATTCACATCACACTTTTAAATGCAGCAGAGAATCAATGGCTCAGTTGCTTTAGGGTCACGGTAATCTGATTCCTGGCTGCCTGAAAAAATTATAAACTGTGGGAGCTCTGCCAGGGAGGATGGAAGTATCAGCCCTATCCTCATCAGTGCTCTGTTCAAACAGTGGACAGTATAGCTTGGATATGCAAGGCTAATGTTCTCAAATTCAGCCAGTATGGAAAAAGTAATTTTCCTCTCTTCATTTCTTCATTCTGTGAATGGCATAACACTTAGCTGTCCAAATGTTGTGCATATTTCCTTTATGGTTTGTGGTCTTTAATCTTTATGCAGCAAAGGTGGGAATTTATTTCCAAGAGTTCTTCAGAAAATGAGAAGATGAGGTTTGAACAAGTTTGACAGATGTTGCCAGTGATCGCTGGAAATATTTCGAGTATGGAAAAAGCAGTAGGATTACAAATCAGTTGTTTGAAAAGCCCATTAAGGGCATGATGGCTCTGAATAACCACTGTCAACTGATGGGTAGAGCTTGCTTTGAAAGAGTGCATCAGCTATTGCATCAGTAATGATGTGGTAACAGTATTGCTACTGTAAATGTGTTTGTTAGGTAAACAAGACAACTTAAAAGAATGATTAAATTGCCAACAGTGGTACTTGGATTTTAAAATTTAATTTTAAACTAATCATAGCAAAGGTGTGAGGTAAATGTTTTTCTAAGATTGCATTAACCAAAAATTGATGACATCTTGCTTGATTTCATTTGCTGTTCTGGTTAAGAATAACTTTCCAGAGACTGGCATTCATCTGTTCTCATATGCTGCTGAGGTGTATAGCAGATCCTCATAAGTACCTTTGGTACAAGCTGAAAGTACAGAGTGACTACTGAGGAATAAGAAAAGAGTACTAAAGAGGCATGAAGGTGGCAAGAATTCTGAGTGGCACATCTATACAGAGTTTAAGATGCCAGCGTTGGACCAAAGGTCTGACTATGGAAGGAGTAAAGGGCAAAATATGACATTCCTTAACTGGTGGAAGTGGAAGGGGTGGAAGTATGCTATTTCTCTTCCTTCAGTGGTTTAATTTCATGGTCAGTTTATGCCCAAACTGCTTTCAGCTGTTGCTGAAAGTGGTGGCTACCTCATTCTCCCTATTCGTAGCCATTACCCAGTGCCACATTCCCAGATTGTTGATCTAGTTGAAAACTAATCTTTGCCTTGTGCCAGCGAGAGGCAAGTGGCAGAAACATGCAGCCTGAGGCAGGAGGGGAATGGAATAATCCATTCCAGCAACAGCATGGTCTTAGCTAGGCTTCTGCAGTAAGTCATGTTTCTGCACATAATGAACAAGTAAAGCCTTCCAGCTAGAGTTATTCCGGCTAAACTAAAGAGAACAAAAATAGATGTTAACAGGAACAAAGTTTACACTAGCTAGCTGCTACTCCCCAGAGGAACGATTAATAGAAACATATACTGGTACTCTATATCCAGCACAGCAGATGGCCAACGGTTAAGTTTTACATATGTTAGGCACTTTTTTTGTCTTTTCTGTTACTACTAAAACTGGGTTTGCTGTGAATGCAACATTGCCCAGCTCCTAAGTTTGCATTACCATCAGTAGCTGATCACTGGTGAGTTATTGATAGCCCTGGGCCCTCTGAATTAACCTTCCAGGCTCTGCTGTCACTTCAGATCTGTACTCCTTTTGTCTGCAGCATATAAGGTCATAGATTATTGCTGTATATATCAAAATTCTTAACACATTACACGGCACAGTTATACAAAGCTAAACAAAACTAAAATGTGTTAGGTAATTGTCACCTTGTCATTAGCCAGTTGCTGTAACAGCTAAAAAAGTTAAAACAAAACTCCAAGCAAGCCAAGACAAGCGCAGATGAAGTAAGCCTTAACAGCCCTAGTACCGCATGCGAAGTTAGTACAAGACGTGTGGCTGGTAACAGGCACGGCAATACTGTCTTTGCTGGATTATAAGGCTACATAATAAGTCACAATCTAGTCAATACAGTCAATGGAGTGTGGAAAGCTATTCAGCTCACTGGAATCATTTAGTTAAAATTGTAACATCAGGCATATGTAAAAAGCTATCTTGATTATTATCTTTCTTTACTGCTGAGACTTTATAACTTCAACGCTTTCTAAAACACCTTTATTAGATAGGAAATTAGGTGCAAAATTCTGCTTTAAGTAGTTGATAATTTTGTGTGTCAAATCTGAAAGACATCAGAGAATGGATGGACCTGTTTATACACACAAAGAAAGGGTTTGAGAGTTTACTGAAAATTTTAATCTCAGGTTTTTTTCAAGTGAATGTCAGCTTCCTGCCTTAAAGCCTGTTTGCAGTCTCCTCATCTTTTCTGGAGACTTCTCTTCCATGAAAGATTACAAAAAAACCCAAGTTTTAAAAGAAAGTCTTGTGAAAATTTCCTTAAAAATTGCATTAATTAAGAGATATATAGCATTTCTGGAATATAGTTATCTATGATTTTCTGTCCTCATTAGGGCAATTCATCCCAAATTACTAGCAGTAACTAGAGTAGTTCTATCAAAAGGAAAAAATGAAAATAAGTTGATTTTTCTACTGACCAGTAAAGTCTTAAGTGAATGACCTAAGTGAGTTGCATACTTGGGAGGGGGATTTTGCTTTTGTGATCTTCTTTTCTTTATTTTCTTTTTTATTGTGTTTTGCAGGGGGGATGAATTCAAGGAAAGAGGAATGTTTTTACTTGTCTTTATATGCAGAGGAATGTAGCACATAATCCTGATTCAGAACAAAGACTCTTGCCTGTTTGAAGGGAGAGTTTGCATATCTTGCCCTGGTAGTCTTTGTGACATGAATTTTCTGAAGCACTGATTATGCTACATGTGATAATGAGGAAAAATAAACCAGACAAAGAAAAGAACTACAGAGCTTTTATCCACTTACCCTAATTTTTTGTATGTGACTTGACCATTTGTTTATGGTCATAATTATTTAATATTCTACTTTAAGATTGCAGTTTACTTATTAATTCTTTATACTGTAATCTTGGTCTACTTTGCTGGGGGGAAAAAAAGCAAGGCAAAACCAGTCATTCTTATGAATTTCAATCTCAGATCTAGAAATGGTCTGTCATTTTCTGGTTTCAACAGCAAGGTGTTGCTAAATGGATCTGTAAAGGCATTACTTCATTTTGCATAGCTTCTCTATAAGAACCAAGTCTTTGGGGGCTTGATGGAAGGAAGAGATTCAATAAATTGTCCATATTTTCTATACCCAAGTAGAAGCTTGGTGTATACCAAGCTCTTGTCTATAACCAAGCTCTTTCTGTCACTTGGTTACTATTTTAGGCTCCAGATGAAATTCTTGTGGAATATTTTTAGAAATGCAGTTTCCCAACCCTCTGACCTTCCCGTATGTGACCTTCTCTCCTGCCAAAAGAGAGAGGTCTTCATCCTCTGTCTTTGCTTGGAAGGACCTACCCAAGAGCCAGTTTTGGTGATGCCAAGACTCTTGATGATTGAGTTCACCTCAATGACCCAACAAGAAACTCTGCATTTTATTTTTGCTGGGGTTATTTTGTGCCATTAGAGTCAGTTCCCAGATGCAGAAGTAGCCAGAGGTAAATGATGTGTCAGTCCTTTTGCGAATGGGGGAACGGAACAGACCCTTTTGGTTGACTGCTTAATTGGATTATCCCATCTTGTAGAAACACAGACTGAGGATGTTATTTCATTATCAGCCTTAGTCAATGTAAGACTTCTGCCACCAAAACGCAGTGTGCTTCTCTGCCTCCACAGAATGTGTGCATTTGTATCCTCTGTGCTGGTGCTTATGGAGCTATGCGGTCAGCCACATTGATGGGGCTGAAAACTAAGTCTGCCAGGAGAAAGAGAAAAGAAAAGAAAAAACAAAGAAGAGACTTACTGGTCCAGTTGAATGTGCAGCTGCATAGGTGGGGAGAGCTGGCACAAGGGAAGAGTGGGCCATGCAGTGGATAACATGCCTTCCCCCTTTTGACAGCAGTGCAGTCTGTGAGAATACACCACAAAGATGGTGTTTTCAAAGAATTATATGCTCTCATTGATGTCATCAGTTAAAACCTCCTTGAGAACAGAATTATAGCAGTTTAATAATTTCTGCAAATCACACTTTTAAGGACTATCTGCCTTAATTCCCATATTTGCAAATGAGACTATCATTGCAGGTGGAACCAAGCCATAGTTCACATTTTTAACCTACACAGAGAGTCCCTAAGAAAGAACGCTACATAAAAGCTCTGTATTAAGTGGCTGAGAGACTGAAATGGGTGGAGTTTATTTTTTTTACCCTGAAAAGCAGGGATGGAGGAAGGGGAACAACTTGGAGTGTTAATTTGTTCAGGTGAAATCCTGATGGGATTGGCAGAGTGAAATTACTTTCGGAGCCTTAAGAAATCTTCTGTGATATGGAATTCGTATTTTCTGGCCTGCAAAAGAAACGGCATAACATAGGAACATTGAAAATATTAAATCTAGAGGAGGATATAGTTGCACATCTATTTAAAGAGGGAGGATTTACAATAATGTCTTTATTCACTAAAACCTGAGGTAGAGGAAGCATCTCCATATGTGGTCAGCAATTTAGGTATTAAATGAAGGAAGGAACTTAGTTCTGAACCTTTAATTTTAATCGTTTCTGTCTAGATGAGGACAATTTTGTACTTCAGTATTGGATTTGTGGATCTGAGAACAGGAAGAAATACATTGCTTTTTGTCATTCATCCATGTCGTTCCTCCAAGGTTATGAAAATTTGTAAATTTTTCTCCACCCTCCCACTCTGCTTCAGTGCTTTTCATCTTGCTTGGCAGTTGTTGTACAGTTCATTTATTCCATGTTACTTAATGTTCCACTTCTACTTCTGGCGGACATGCTGGGGACAACAGTGACTCCTAATAGCAGTTACCTTTCAAAGTGGCATTTGCCAGAACATAGAAGTCTTCTATAGTTATATAAATTAAATGAAGCAAAACCTTTGGTGAGGAGAAATAGGTACCATGGAACTATTCATAAAATACAAATTTATAGAATGGTTTGAACTGATGTTTGATTTTCAAAGTTTAAAAAAGAGCAAAAGATTAAATGGATTTGTATAACTATTATAAATAACGGTCCAATATACCAATATTTATTATGTGTGAAGTATTTAGTAATGATGATGCCCAGTCTTTTACTTTAATTTTACAGGCTTGCAACCATTTAGCCAAATTTTCTTTCTTAGGCTGAATTTTTCTAGGGCATCTGGTCAAAAATGATTCAACACTTTCAGAAAACATTGCTTGTGTAAATTGACAATATTTTAAAAGAAAAATGACCCCTTTCAGATAGGTCAACTGAATGTTTGAATACTGTAAGAAGTTTAAATGTACAGTGAAAATGGAGTTGCAAGATATTCTAGGGAGAAAGAAAACACATTAAAAAATGCATGTATAAGGAGGAGATGGTGTACATGAGTCTCTTCGCAGATTCACAGAAGTTAGAAGAGCCTTGAGACAAATTTATGGCCCTCCTGTAAGACAGACACTGCAGTGGAATGGATTTCTGGGGTACTCAGAACTTAAAATTTCTTTGCAGACCTTTGCGCAACTCCATCCAGGAATCTTAACTAGGAATTAAAACCAGGATTTCCAGATGATGGAGGCAGAGCCAGCTGTGTTCCTACACAGGGAACATTATTGGCAGTTATTCTCCTGGAGGGAGGCCTTTTAGAAGGGTTCTTCATACCAGTTTAGTGAAGACAGGGTTGCAGTGCTGGTGTGGATTCCCTGATAACATCTGGCATTATTACTGTGCAATTCTGTTCCAGGAATGAACACTGGTAGCATAAATTAGTCAATGCTTTGATTCCGAGTGAAAAGGTTATAAAGGCAATAAAGACCATGGGGAAAAAGTGCTGAATTTTCACACTTGAGTGAACACCAATATGAAGGGTTGTGGTTTTCCTTGCGTTTATAAGTCTTGTTTTCATTTCAAAGGGATTTGATACATGTAACTGGGAGTGGAGTTTGACTACGAATATAATTTTAAGAATTATGCTGCGTCAGTGATCTGACAATGCAATGGAAAGGTTAAATTGAGTGCAGATCGTTTAGCTTTGTCATGATGATTAATTTCATGTGATGTAAGTTATGGACACTAGTTTCAATTATTTACTGAAAAAGCCAACAAATCTCATGGGAAGTCTGCAGAGTAAAATAAAACCAGTTGACTGTGATTTTGTTCCCAAATGAACTAATCAGGTGATTGTGACCTTGAGACAGGGTCTCTCTTCTAGCTCTCCCCTCCCCTCTCCTACGTACAGAGCTGACATGCTCATCTGTCCGCTTGAGAAGTCCTTGATACTGTTCATATTTAACATCATTATCAAAGGTCCTTTGCTTCCAGGCTTAGCCATTAAAATAGATGAGATGGGAAATGCTGACATAATAGTTTTGCAAATGTTATCCGTGAGGTTTGCATATATTATTAAATCTCTTAATGAAGATGATGAATCAACCTATTAACAGCTCAGAATTAGGTATATTGCTGCATTAATTCTTGTTCGTCTTTTCTTTGATATTTCAGTGCTACGGCTACTGAAGGATGGTGCTGACCCTCATACACTTGTTTCCTCAGGAGGCTCCTTGCTCCATCTGGTAAGAGTGATTGAAGATTAGTGTTAGTGACTGTGGCCAAATATGGTGGGATACTGAGTAGCAGATTGGACATATTAACAAAAAGAAAGGCTTAGCAATAATTTTTTATCTACACTGCCCTCCACGGTGGTTATGATTGCATCCAGCTATGCGTGTGAAATAAATGGTCGTTTTCAACTTGCTTACAAAAGGATGGATCATGTCATAGGAATGGTAACTAACAAAGTAGAATGAAATGTTTTATTTATAAATTATCTGTGCAGTAAGAAAGAACAAAGGGAATACTGCTTGATTCCGAAGGTAGAATTATATGGTTCAGAGATTCACACGTCCTATAGGAAAAACACCATGATGTAACATTTTTCCTTTTGTTTTTGTGCATATTTTCTTGCACCAATTTCCTACATGTGGATATTTAACACATTTTCTGCATTTAGTTTATAATTATTTGCACAGCAATTTATATTAAGTAACTGAAAGATAAAAGGAAAACAATTTGTATACAATGACCAAAAGAGAAGCAAGATGTAAGGGCATGTAGAAGAAGGACTGACAGGCAGACAGAAGGAAAATACTGCAGAGGTAAACTTTTGGCTTTGCTGAAGCCAATGGAAAAACTCATCATAAATTCCTAAGTCTTATGATCCTTTACTTTGGTCTGTGATGCTTCAGTTGCAGACATGCTTTCTATTCTATGTGAAACTGTTTTAAGATGTTTGGATCCAACTTTGTTGCACAATGCTGCTAAAATAAATGTGATTTCACAAATACAAGGGCATAACAGATCTAGTGAAAAGTCTGCTGGCAGAGTGTTTCATTTTAGAACAGTTGGATTAAGTTTCTCAGAGTATATACGCAAAATAGAGTGATTTTTTGACAAAAAAAAGGATCCTATGATATTACTGGACTCCAGCACACCTGCAACCATGCTCTTGCAGGATGTAGCATTTCCCTTATGTAATTAATCTGTATTTTCCATCTTCCATGGCCATGCTGCTTATCAAGGACTTTGGAATAGAAGCCTAGGTAAGGGAAGGGTGCAGTAATGAGTTGGAACAGAGAAAATTTAAGTTCTCTTTTCTCTCCTCCAACTATTTGCCTGCTGCAAATGTGCTCAATCACTCTTAAAAATGCAGCCCATATGAGATGTTATCTTTGGGATTCCCAAAATTGAAACATCCCAAATCTTATCCTGTGCTGAAAGACCTAGGAGACAATCTTTATCTTCAGTGTGGCTGATGGCATTTTAAAACAGAAGAGAGCAAAATCCATCTTTAGGGATTTTAGGTTGCTTTGTCTAGTTCAGCTGATGCACACTTTTTAACTGCAGATAAGATCTGCAGTTGAACTGTGCCTTTTTAGGTTTCTTGATCTTCTGCATCACGCCCCAATTCACTGTCACAAGCAGTATCTCACCAGTGGTGTCTGCTGCTTCACAGGCGCACATATGCTTCAGAAGCAGGGAAAACTTCCTGCAGTAAGAAATTTTCAATAGAGAACTGTGTGTAACCTACTTCCTCAGTTTAGTCAGAGTTACTTGTAAGTACTCATAATTCATTTACAGGAAAATGCTGGTCCTATTGGAGATAGGGGCAAACCTGATTTCAATGAAACTTCGATTTGACCCCGATTTGGGAGGAATACAGATAGGAGAAGAGAGTCATGATACAGGGAAATGGATAAGCCAAGTTTATTTTCCAGCAAGAACTCAGTATAGTAATTTAGTATGCATCTTTATTATATTTTTAAATGTACTCAGATCCATTCTAAGTGCTAGTTTTACCACTATAATTCTATGTAAGCTGCTTTCTCCAAAGGGGAGCCTGATCAGTGTTTATTCTTTCCAGTTGTAGGGTAAATGTTTTTATTCCAGAATGAATGGAAAACATATTTATCTTCATATTTTACTTAAAACCTGATTCATTATATAATTCCTTTTTCTTTTTCCATTTCTGTTAACTTCCAAAATGTGATGTATTTCTAAAAAAAATCAAATGTGACACTCAATACAGATTCTGTTGCTCTCTGTAGACAGTATCCCAATATGGTTGAATCTTAGGGAAGCCATAGGAGCTTCAACGGTATTCGCTGAACTCTCATTAGACTCCATGAGAGAAGTACCAAAAAAGAGAGTACTTGCCTCAGTTGTCCATTCACTGGGAAGCACAGAGTGATATATCAATTCACGCAGGCAACCACCCAACCTGCCCTAGTAACAAAGTATATGCGTGCCAATTTTCTCCTGGAACTTTGACTGAGATTGCCCAATTCTTCACAAAATCCATTACACAAGAATCAAGGAGCAGTGGCAATTAAATTGCTGCTACAAATCTAGGCTGTTTTCAAACTGGTAACTAATGACAAGAGGCTCTATATCTACTATTAATACAGAAAATGGCTCAGTGACATCTGTCATTTGTTTTGTATGGAAGCTCTCTAGAAATTTTTTTGCTTAACAATGCCTTGAAAATGTGATTAGTATTAGATTATTTTGATCTGTATTATAAAATGTCTTATCTCTGATTTGTTAAAATTTGAACATTGAACAGCTCAATGTAAGTTATACTACTGATACAATGAATGATACTGATGCAACAAAACAAAACTTCTGTCTGTTTCTAGATCTGTCAGATAACTTACAAGCTAAAGGAAATACATCAGAACTTAATTTCTGTTCTATAACTTAATGATCAGTATGCTTGGAAATCATGTAAAGCAGGACTGCTTTTTAACCTCATAGAGTTTAATTTTCATCTTCCAAGTTACCTATATTTATGATTGCAGTAGTACATGCGGCTCCTACATTCAGCTGAATATCTCAGCTATGTCTTGACTTCACAGGGGAATCTAGTTAAGTGCTTTTCCTTCTTCCCCTTTTCTTCCAGTGTCCTGGCTTCCATGCCAAATTAATACACGTTAGCAAACTGGATGCCATGGTGTGGTTCCACATGCGATACAGACATAACAAATTGTTTAACCCTCACTTGCAAATTATCTGCGGATTTCACTACTCTCAGTGAATATGTGTGCTTTTTGGGACAGAGAAATATTACACAGCTTTAAATATTTTAAGAGGCATAGATATTAAGCATTGTATTCAAAGCATCTAAGTATCTAATATAGAAAAGTAGTCTCCCTGTAGCCTCTTTCCAGTGGGGAAAGAGAGAGGATCCTTCTCTAAAGAGTTACTGAAATTGTATGTTAGGCCAGCGTTAGGATCTTAAGTTAGGTTGCCCTGATTATCTTTTAAAGTATTATCCATAAGCACATCCATAAAAAGTCACAGATGAGACAGAAGAGTAAGCTCAAAACGATGGCTAAGCCAGTTTCTTCTTCTCTGCCAAAATTAGTGACCTCCATCATCAAAACAAAACAAAGTATACAAACACACACACACACACATATGCAGCCTCCCTCCCTGCCCTCAACACACCCTTAGCGTGCAGAGTATTTGTCTGCCAGAGATACTTGAAAAGGAATCCGTATAGTTAGTGGATTGGAAATAGGAGTGGGTATGGAGAGCCGTGTATTATTGCTATGAACTGCACAGAAGGCCGAAGTTCATGGATGTGCGGACATGTCTATGTGTGGGGGTACGTACACTTAGATGCCACTACTCGTGATGTGATCATCACGCACTGATGCCTGTGCACTGATTTGGAATGACAATATTGAACAGAAACAAAGCTTAATCTTCACTGTAGATTTCAGGAGATTTCATATAGTGCTTTTTCACAGGGAATAAGGGATTCTGTGAATCACGCACATGGAACTTGTAGTCTCTACAAAACTATTTCTATAGAATCATCAGCTGTTGTCCCCTACAAACACAGCAGTTTAGCTACAGTGCGTCATCTGCTCAATTTAAATGTTAAATAGAGCAAAAATTGTATGTAATAAGTTCAGTTGTACACTGAATAAGACACCATCCCTAATCTGCTCTTCTTTCTTCTAGTGTGCCCGCTACGATAATGCATTTGCTGCAGAAATTCTAATTGACAGAGGAGTAAATGTAAATCATCAAGATGAGGATTTTTGGACATCAATGCATGTAGCCTGTGCATGTGATAATCCTGATATTGTCCTGCTACTACTACTAGTAAGTAAAGCAATCCAATGCATTGTGTGCTTGAAAAGGAAACAGAATGTAACACCATAAGGTCTGCAACTGCTGTATGAATGCAATGTATTACTACGAATCATATCAATGAAAGCATATTTTGTGTTTGTTTGTATCTTGACATTGTTTTGGTGCTCAGGATTTTTAGAAAGCATATAGTGAAGCATGTTTAGGCCTTCAACAAGAATACAGTATAAACATTGATGTCAAGTCTCTCCTGTCTCTTCCCTGTGGTCAGGAGCTTATATCTCTGATAAGCACTCAGTCTCAAATGGGGTATTCAGAAAATTTATTTTCTCTTCTCCTTGTCACTTTCTGTTAAGGATTGCATTCACAGACAATCTTATCAAAAACTCCTTAAAAGCAAGTATTCACTCAGTTACACTCAGTATTCATAAAGAAGTGTTTGTGTACATGGTCAAAATGAGACCAATTTAATATTTATATAACCAACTTTGAGTTTTTGAAGCAGAGTTTACCCAATATAGTAATAGATATGGCATTCAGCCTTTGCAGAGAACAGCTTTGTTCATGTTGTGCTTCCATTCCTAGGATCACAGCCTCTAGTTTTACACCGGGATATTAATGCAGCTCTTTCTCCCAGTTCGTTTTATATTGGTCTTTAAAACAGTAGTGCAGAATCAGTTCACATTCTGACTTATGGTTTTCTAATCCATTTGTATAATTTTAAAATTTTATGTTTTTAATAGGTTGTTGCAAGTAGATCAGCATTTTTTAGCATACTTGTAATGTTATTTCAATGTTACAGGTAAAATGAAGGGAAAAATATTTTTAAAGACTTTCTACTTGATAATAGGTTTCATGAAATCACTTTGGGAGATTGTCTAGTCCAATCCCCCTGCTCACAGCAGAGCCAGCTACAGCAGCTTGCCCAGGAACATATCTCCAAGGATGGAAAGTCCACAAACTCACTGGGCAACCTGCACAGAAAAAAAAGGTTTTTATTAGGTTTAAACAGAATTTCCTGTGTTTCAGTTTGTGCCTATTGTCTTTCGTCCTTTCACTGAGCACCACTGAGAAGAGTCTGGCTCCGTCTTCTTTACTCCCCTCATCAAGTATTTACACACATTGGTGAGACCTGCCTAAGCCTTCTCTTCTCAAGGCTGAAGAGTTGCAGCTCCCTCAACCCCTCCTTGTACGACAGATGCTCCAGTCCCTTCATCATCTTTGTAGCCCCTTTGCAGGACTCACTCCAATATGTCCATGTCTTTCTTTTACTGGGGAGCCTGCAACTGGTGCCTCAACAGTGGTGGGCTCTCACCAGTGCATAGGGTTGCTGGTAATGCAGTCCAAGAAATCTATGGCCCTCTTTGCTGCAAGGGCACATTGTTGGCCCATGCTCAACTTGCTGCCCTCCAGGTCCTAGTCCCCAAAGTATTTTGTGTGGGAAGCTGTCTGGATAGACAGTAGGAAATACTAAAGAAAAGAGTATAGCCTAAATTTTGTCCTTCAAAATAGTTAGCTGTCTAAGATAATCTTGTAGGGAAATATCTGTCTCTGCTTGAAGGTAATAGCTGGGAACACTGTTCTGGGTCTGTATGTGTACACTAGGTTAGTGACGGGAAGCGGGGCTTTTAACCAGTGTGATACTGATTAGAGCCATCTTGGGCTTTTGAGGACTTGAGTCCAAATGTCTCCTCTTCTAGAAAAAACTCAGATCAATGTCTGTTTTCTCCCAGAAGACTAGGCTGTTAGATAGATTTCATAATGTAGTTATTTTCTTAGGAATGCTTTGGTGCTTAATTGTTAATGCTAAAGCATAATCAGCAGGTTAAGTAGCATCCGCAGGGATTAATGTGATAGTTCACACCTTAGAGCTATTGTTTCAGGCTTTCTTGGTTACATGTGAGCTTTCTGAAATATACAGATATTCTCCCATATAGCATATACACTTTATTTTATAAAAAACAGCATAAATAGTGTCCTATCCTAAATTAGAAAATAAATGAAAAATATTTTTTTTTATTCAGTTCAGAATTAGTGATACCTTCCCTTTCCTTCATCTCAGTTCTGAATTCCTAAGTTTCAACCTTTATTTGAAATCAGAACAGGCAACTCTTGAAGGTTTCCCTGTATAGGCTCTAGTTGCATCACACCAAATTGGAAAGAATTTCTGGAGAGATTCTTCCCCAAAAATGTTGTGTCCCTCATAAACATGTGACGTGCTTTTGAATTGCTATGGCAACTTTAATGAAACAAAGGTTCTTTTGGTGGTTGTTTTGTGTTTTTTTAATAACCTAAGACTCATTGCATTTCGAACCTCATAAGTCAAAGCCATCATGTTGAGTTATACTTCGTGGCATCTATGAGTGTGCTGTATTCAATTAGAGTGGTACCACAAGCAAATAGTCTCCAGTAGTCTTCAGTAGTAGAGGGGATAATCTTCTGATTTTCTTCAGCATAGTGAGTTATAGTAGTATGATTTTGAGTTAATGACTTTGCTAACTATAATGTAATGCCATGTATCTGAAAGAAGTCTGTGGCTACTATCTGACCTTCTGTAAATGGCATGGGCTTCACCAAAACCTTTGTTTGGAACCTGGAATTACTTTTACTCTGTCCTGTGTTTGCTTCTTCCAATATGTAACTTTAGTTTTAACATTGATCTGTACCAGAACTCCTCTGGTGAGCTCTTAGGACTCTGATGGCCTCTGAGGCTACACCTGCTCTAGAAAACCAGAAAGAGGTGTCCAACTTCCCGGGTGCTGCACTGCAATCATCTGTACTAGCAAACCATTAGAATGTCCTCTGGCGTGACTTTGGCATGTGCCATCTAGATTCCTTCCAGAGAATTCCCCGGCATGGTTTTGAAGCTGGAAAGTCCCAGGGACCAGTTTGTATGCAGCTGTCACATTACAGAGGCTAAGAGTCTTTACTGCTCTAAACAAGTTCTCTTCCATGCCAGCTGGCTTCAATGCCCAGAGTTCGCCCAGGTCCATTTGATTTAATAGTAGAGATATAGCCTTTGTCATGCTTGGAATATCCGTTTTCTCGGCTTTTCTATTACAAGTATAATTAGGTCCTGTAAATGTACAATGCAACATGTATAAATCTGATTTTCTGTTCTTAGTGCTTAAAATAGTATTGCTTACCTAACCGCAGTCATCAGATATGTTTGGTAGGAGTATCCCATTCTAAACCTTGTCACTACTTTTGGCAAATAGAGGATAAAATTTTCAGAAGGTGATAGTTTATCTGTTGTATTACCTTGATCTGTTCAATGTACATATTTTTGAAGCCTGTGTATACTTTGGATTCTGTATGTACTCCTAAACTGATAAACAAATTAGAACAGAGAAGCTCATCTATAAAAACTCTTGTATTGCAGAGATTTTTCAGAAATACTGAACGTTGTGCTGTTGTTGACATTAATAGGAACAGCTGGGGTTATACAGGGCACTTCTAAAATTTCCCCTGCCTATTTTTGCAAGAAGCCCAATCTAATAAAAACTCATTAAGTATTTCTACCCAGGGTTATGTCCAAAAATATTTTTCAGCCCCCATCATTTGAATGTTATTTGATTTAGTCCCTGTTTATTACAAGCTGTCTTCTTCTGAAGGTTCTAAGTATCTTCTGATAACTTGGGATAAATAGGTCATCTGATACATTAAAGTTTCAGTAAGCAGGGGTACATCCATATGGATTTTTGCAGGTAGTGTTTGAATTGTTTATATTATTAGCAATAACTTCTGATAAATTTGCCCACATTTTAGGTGGTCAGCACTTTTTAAGGCAAAATTTCCTTGACTACATAAATAATAACTTTATGCTTTTCCTTCTGGAGTGGGAATAATAAATAGAGTATTGTAGCAGAGAAAGGGAAATATTCCTAGGTAAGCAATAGTTTCTGAACCATACGTTAATGGTATCTTTAATAACATTTGACAAAGTGAAGATGGAAATTGAGGTTGGAGGGAAGTATTTTTCACAACTCTGAACTGTCTTTGTGTGAGCATTTGATATTAGGAATTACTTTGCCTTGAGGTTAGAATGTTTCATGGGCCATGTCTAATGTGTAACATGAGCCTGGATAATGCTAATATGAGCTTACAGGCAGCTTCTATTATGCCACAGCTTTTAGTTGGAAGAGAAAATAACACTTCATGTGTCATCATGAATTACTTTTAGATAAATATTTCTTCTGGTTGACTTTACAGCATAGACAATGCCATATTATCTGTTTTAAAGATGTGAGCTAAAAGGTAACAGTGTGGTCCTTTAATTGAGACCTGTGCAAATTCTGATTCCTGGAAAATTGTCATAGAGGCCAGCAGAGGACTTCAAAATGTTTCCTGAAGGGAAAATAGAAAAAAAGGAGTATAGGGTATATGTAGATCCCAGAATGCTATTAATGAAGACTTAACTAAGCATGCCCAGTTTCTGATTTTATCCCACTTTTGGTAGTCTTCATGTTTCTCTGGCTCAGACAAGACAGTGACTTGTCATTCATCAGCTTACCTGTGGTAACTCACTATTTCTGTCCTCTGGTAGATAGCAAAGACAGAAGTAAAGCTTGTTAGCTGAAATGTCTTTCACTGGGAGCTAGGAGGGGCTGTAGCTGTTTGTAATGTGATAATCTGCTATTGTGTCCTTTTGGAAGACTATTGGAATTGTAGGCACTGTTTTTGGAATAAATGCAGAATGAAATGCTTGAAGCTATTTCTTTCCATCCCAACATTTCACCCAAGGTGGTATAGCTTTCCAGGGACACATTTATGTCTTCTCCATTTTGTAGCTCTCAGCAAGGGGGTGGGGGGGGCATTGGACGGTACAGCCAGGAAATATATCCCATGTTTGCTAAATAGTCAGCCAATGAAGAACTTGCCCCTGAGGCAGCTGCTAGCACATGAGGAAATGTAGAGATCAAAGGTAATCTGTAGAGGTCTGGTTGCCATACATGCAAATCGGGTGGTAAAGGTCAGATTCATCAATCGTTGCCTGACCGTATCAGTGTTGGGGGTTTTCCCCTTGGGATAGGAGACTGTTTCTGTGGATGTTGTATGAAGGAGGCTCATGTAGCAGGTTGAGGAGAGTGCTGAAGTGCCTTTTATTTAAGAACAAAGATGCATAGGCTTGTATACATTTGTGCCCATGTGAAATCTCCAAGAGTATGAAAAGCAAGCAGATTTATTGGAAGTGTCTGCTCTGTCTTGCCTCACTGTGTTTTGGAGGCTCAGGACTGGACACACTGACATCAATTCTGTCAGGTTGGGGTGTGTTCCTGTTCCATCATCTCTGAGCACATTGCAACGTTGTATTTCGTATTAATTTCCTGTACTAGTTTTTATATTGCATTGAAACACCAGATAAGATCTGTAACTTAATATCCAAAGTGCTTTGTCCTATTGAAAGTGCTACCTGAGTTACAGACTGTCCAAGGTCACTTCTTGTGACCTCCAAAGGAATATGAGATTCTCTTGGAAGGGCAGAGATTCTCTATACTGGCCTGTGCTTGTCCTCATCTTAGTGTGATAAGAAATAATTAAAATTTGTAAGTTGTAAATTGTCGATTTTATTTCTAAATGTTCTCACTTATCACAGTACTGTAGAGTTATTTGGATTTTCAGTGCAAATCAAGCAATCAGTAGAATCAAGCTATTATGGAAATTTAGCTTTCTCTGTATTGAAACTTAATGATTCTACAGAAGGCCATTAAATGCTGCATAAAGGAAAGAATACAAAAGAAACTGCAGAGGATATGCCATTAAACGGAATATGATTATGTAAGTTCAAACTTGGCCATCTGAACAATTCCACTCTCTTACAAAACACAGAGTAAAGTAAGTGCTATGCAACATTTCATAGCTCTCATCCAAAAGCCCAGCACCTTAAGTGTAGTGCTGGGCTATTGGTGATGGCAGGACATCATCCTCTGGTTTTTTTTCTGAGTATGCTTGAATGTCATCTATCTAAGTGCCATGAACTGCCCTGACACCATTCAGCTCTTGAAGCCTGATAGGATTCTACTTTTGTATGAGGGTTTTGGAAACACTTATTTAAAAGCCTTCCACCAGCACTGCCACATTTTGGCTGACAGGATAAAACCTGGGTGTATTCAATTAGCCAAATTTGACTCCACTACTAGTATTAGCTGAATGTTTTAAATTTGACTGCTTCTTCACTTATGGAATGTATTAGTTATTTCATCCTTTCCTCAGTTAGTCCCAACTTTTTTGATCGACTGTTTTATGTTTTCTATAGGATGCCTACTTTTGATTTTAATGTAAAATCAAATTTTCTGAAATCAGATATAGTTTTACTGGAAAAAATTACAGGAACAGATTTACTGGTGGGAGTAGAAAGAAGGTGTTATGGGGCTGTAACTCTCTCTGCCCCTTCCCCATACACTCGGTATGGCATGTATCTGAAGTCATGTAATCAGAGAGCAGTTACATAGTTGTTTTGGCCTTGTTCTTTGCATCAGACTGTTTTAGCACACAGAAATGAATGGTCAAAATGTCATTAGCTTTAGAATTTAATGAAAGATCTTTATCTTTCATAGTTTCAGAAACAATTAAAGCAGAATAAACAGTTGCTTCCTCAAAGGAAGTAATTCTGCCCTCCCACTCAGTCTTGCTCTATATGACTTCCTCCTTTGAGTCAATAGAAGAGGAAGCAGTAAAAGGGAGAGAATGAAGAGATGAAGAGCAGTTAGAGGACGGGAGGGGACAGTGGATAACAGTTTAATGTGTAAAGGAACATGTGGCCTAAAAGAAAAATTATTCTTCTCTCTTTCTAGAGGCAGTTATCAATATCTGGTAGTTGTAAGAAACTTCAAACAGAAGTCTTCTATATGAAAGCTGTGGGCGTCTATTTGAACATTTTCTTCACTTGCAGTTTGCAGAGGCTGGTGGATGTGCGATGAGTGTAGGAGGGACCTTCCAGAGTGTGTGTACTACTGGCTTACAGCCTTTCATCATTACTGACCGAGCTAAGATAGAACTGATCTAGGTGAAAGCTCTTAATGAACTAATCTAGGTGAAAACTATTAATGAGTTGCTGAACACCAGATGGCAACACTTGGGGGAAACTGTAGAAATATTAATCTTTCTCCTTTAAGACTGGGAAAAGGGGATGAAGCTAGCTAGTGATGCAGCACTAAAGGTGGTCCAAGGAGAGATAAGAATAGGAGCCTAACTGGATACAGCAGTTTTGGAAAGCATTTTGTCTTTGAGCGCTATCATGAGAGTAATGAGATAGCCTAGTAAAGAAAGGAGGATAATATGAAGAGAAAAGAAAAAGCACCAGAAACTTCCATTGACAGAAGAAATAACCAGTGAAATAGAATCTGCAGTTCAGAATACAAAGAATGCTAAATCATGGGGTGAATCAAAGTCTTTTTACACAGGAAGTAGTCACAGAAAGTAAAACTGTCTTCAGACATAAGACAGTGATTTTGCCTGAAGAGTCTGTAAATGCTTATTGGATGGCTAGAAATCACCAAGAACTCTGTGGACAACAGTGGGAGAATTGAATCTTTCTGGCCAAGACCTCACCAAGAAAAGTCCTGCTTGCTAGCAGAAACATCATGAACTGTAGGAAATGGCTAACAGTAACACTACTCAATACTAATTTCAGATTATATAGAATATAGCATATTTACAAGAAGACATAACTTAAAAGATTTATCTTATTAAAGAGGGGGAAAGAGAAGATGAACAATAATCAAGAGATTTATTTGCCAGTAAAAATTAGTAAGTAAAAATTACAGGTTGCTAGCCTGGACTATGAGTTAGGGGCCTGGCTATTTAATACATTTCACAGATGGGAATAAGGAATCAGTCTAAGAGGAGACATGGTTTTAAACAACAACAGCAAGAAACTACACACACACACACACTCCCCCACCTCCAGGTGCTGGCAGAAAGTACCTGGATTTTGATTTTGGAAAACATTTGGGGTTGAGGGGGACACTTATATACTAGTGTAAGTAACTGGCAGATCTGTGTAATTTGGAGTTCTTAGCATCAAAGCATTTCCAGAAAATAAAAATTCCTGCAGGTAAGAGAGAGTTAGACCTGTTGGGAAAAATAACACCCATATTTTTGACTGGAGCAGGTCAGGACAAATATGCCAAGAGGTGGACTACGTGCACAAAGATGGGGAATTTTGGATCAGCTTCACTGTAATTCTCTTGATTCCCAGAGAAAGAGGATGAAGCAATGACAAGATAATGAAAATCAACATCTGGCTTTTGATCTTCAGTAAACATAGTTTTGTGCTATGAAGAAGATGGTCTGGGAATGTTCCACCACTGAGGGATATTTGTAGGAGGTGAGATTTATTCTTTACACCAGGTGGCCTCTGCTTGAATCAGTGACACAATTACCCTGTGAGTCGCTCTTACAGAGTAGCTAGGGAATATGAGGAAAACTGTTAGCTAAATTAGAGAAGTGAAAAGTTGCCTGGTAGTCAAGAACTTGGTAACAACAAGACAACAGCCTAGCAATTAGAGAGAAACTATGGGCCTGGGAGTTAGTAGGGTTTCTTTAGGACTGGTCCTACAATGCTATTTTATTTAGAGCTTTCAGTGATAACCTTGGGAGGAAAAATAGAGTATAATAATGAAATATGCTGATGACAAAGCTGTGATGCCTTGTCAATTCGGGTGAGGATTAGAATGTGTTGCAGAAAGAATAAGGTATCTTTGAAGACTTCATTAATAAAAATGGGTTGAAATTTAAGTGTACAAAGTACAAGGTCATGTTCTGAGTTATGAGTAACAGGCATTTCTATGATATGCTCAGGAATAATCAGTTGGAAATAAGGAAAAAGACCTTAGGGCTTTAGTCGATTGTAAGTTGATTATATGCTACAAAATATGTATCTGTCAATAGGGAAAAGAGATTCTTGGATTTGTCAGAATGAAGATGTTTCCAGTAGAAAAGGAGAAGTGTTGCCACTGTACAAGGAATGACAGACTGCAGTTAACTATATACAGCCATGTTGTTTGAGAATGGTAAATTGTACCAAGGAAAACTGCAAAGATAAACAGGGGGATAGAAAGCCTATCTTATGAGAAAGAGCTAAAAATAATATGTTTAACTTTAAAAAAATATCAAAAAAGAGAGGTTGTAAAAATTTCTATAAATGTTTCAGGATAGAGGAGGAGGTAAAAAGAGCTACTGAAGCTTGAAGTTACTACTGGCATGAAAACAAATTATTATAAAATGTCCTGGAATAAACTTAAGACAGAAATTAAATTAACTTTTCTGAATGTTAGGAGACATAGGTTGGAAAACAGCATTCCATGCAGGAGTAATAGGGGACAACAAAGAACCCCTAATTGGCTTTAAAATTGATCTTAAAGTTGTGAATGAGATTATATGTTATGTGTTTACCTGCATTATCAAAGTAATGCCTCAGGAGATCCATTCTAGTATTACATTCCCACATGACATCTGTTCAGAGGCCTGTGTAGATGTAATTATCGTGGTTATGTGCTTAAAATAATAAAGTAACATACGGAGGATGTGAAAAACTATACATTTGCAAACAACAGCAAATAAAGTTATGTGGTAGATATTTGATGCCTGTCAGATTATGGCTAAGTTTCTATGGCCCAAAAACAGGCAGGAGAAAAGTTCATGGAAAAAGATAATTCAGAAAGAGAAGTTAGACATATCCTACCAGGAAATGTTTTTCTCCTACCAGGAAAACATTAGTGTTTTTCAAGTATTTGAAATAATTTTGTTTTTTTAAAATACTGTTTTCTGATATTTGAAAAGAAAATGCATAATGGTCAAGTAGTGTGAAATCAAGGCAAAAAAATAATAAAAGGCTTTTTTTCTCGAGAAAAGAAACCCCAAGGCTGCAAAAGATCAGATGTATAGTCGCTGGTAGTAAGCCGAGAATGGTATTCAGGTCAGTAATTAATTGTGTGTCTTGGCAGTATTTGTAAGAGAAACTGCAGACTGGTTCATAAACCTGAATATTATCTCAATAAGGGGTATGAAAAGGCCGACATGAGAAATATGCCAGTGAAGGATTAAAAGAATTACAAAGAGAAAATAAGAGTGCTATAAGACAATCTTTTGGTGACATTTGCTTGAAATTATTCAACAGTTCCTCATTCTTACTGGTTTCCAGGTTTTGCCAGGAGCTATATAAATATAAGAAATATTTGGAAATGAGAAAATTTGAACGTGAAGTCTAGTGCAGTGGTCTTCAAAGTGGCTGCATGCCCCAGGAGGTGTGCAAGGTGATTCATTGGGGGTATTAGAACTTCTATTGATATTTATTTTTTATCTAAAAAAATAAGAAAGAAATTAAGCTTTCCTAATATTTAATATATTGACGCTGGCACCCTCACTCCACTCATAGGTCAGAGGGTCCCACGTCATGAACAGCAGGCAGGGTATCCTGGGGGAAGAGTGGGTGCTCCACAATGCAGAGGTGTTGGCAGTGGTGGTCTCACTCGTTCACCCACTTGCAGCATATTGCGATGTACTGCAGTTTTTGTATGCCTGTTTACATGGATTTATGGATTATACTATCTAGTTTTAATTAAACTAACCCTCACAAAATGGACAAGTAGCTTAAAAAGATTCCTGCAAAGAAACTGCAGATTGAAGATAATAAGGCTAAAAATGACAGCACAAATGAACAGGAAAATGGCAGAGTAAACACGTCTCCTAGTCCTAGTGTGAGCTCTTCATTATTATGAGGTAAAAACACTGCTGATCTAATCAGATCTAATCAGCAATGTTTAAAGTCATACAATAATACAGTATTTTACAAAATTTCACTAAACTTAATGATAAATCTTCAGAAGCCTCTTTTGAGGCTTCTTAATAGCAAAAGACAAAAAGCCACGTGCTATTGGGGACACACTTGTTCTTCCTGCCGCAGTAAAAATGGGTGAAATAATACATGGAAAACAATATGGCAACAAACTCTAAAATGCACTCCTTTGTCAGCAAATACAGTTGGAAGATGTGTAGAAAACATTGCTAAAGATTTGAAGAAACAAGTATTAGAACGAATTACAGTGTGGGAGTGTCGTGGTTTAACCCCAGCCCGCAACTAAGCCCCACCCAGCCGCTCGCTCACTCCCCCCCGGTGGGATGGGGGAGAGAATCGGAAGGGTAAAAGTGAGAAAACTCGTGGGTTGAGATAAAGACAGTTTAATAGGGAAAGCAAAAGCCACGCACACAAGCAAAGCAAAGCAAGGAATTCATTCACTGCTTCCCATGGGCAGGCAGGTGTTCAGCCATTGCCAGGAAAGCAGGGCTCCATCACGCGTAACGGTGACTTGGGAAGACAAACGCCATCACTCTGAACATCTCCCCCTTCCTTCTTCTTCCCCAGCTTTATATGCTGAGCATGATGCCATATGGTATGGAATATATCTTTGGTCAGTTGGGGTCAGCTGTCCCAGCTGTGCCCCCTCCCAGCTCCTTGTGCGCCTGGCAGAGCAGGGGAAGCTGAAAAGTCATTGATTTAGTATAAGCACTACTCAGCAACAACTAAAACACCTCTGTATTATCAACACTGTTTTCAGCACAAATCCAAAACATAGCCCCATACTAGCTACTATGAAGAAAATTAACTCTATCCCAGCCAAAACCAGCACAGGGAGGTTTGCTGTGCAGTTGGCTGAAAGTACAGGTGTTTCTATCATGTTCATATCTCAGCTTATCATATTTGCTAGATTCTGTTTCAGTAATGAAATACACAAAGAACTACTTTCTTGTGAGCCACTAAAAGAAAGATATGCCAAAGGACGTATTATCTCAACTGTAAATGATTTTAATAAAACCAGTGTTTTATGGAAAAACTGTGCAAGTGTAACCATTGATGGAGCAGCTGCTCTGACTGGAGTAAGAAAGGATTCTGGGGTAAGGTTACACAGCTGGTACCACACCTGAAATTCACTCACTGCATCATTTATAGGGCAAGCAATTGCAGCCAGGAAGCTGGACCCAGCAGTGCGCAAAGTGCTACAGGATGTCATCAGTTTGTTTAATTTTACAAAACCAAGACCTTTAAATAGTAGAATCTTTACAATACTTTGTAATGAGATGGGGAGTGACCATGAAATTCTTTTGTACTGCCCAGAGGTTTGCTGGTTATCTCGTGGCAAAGTGCTTAAAAGAGTTGTTGAACTTAGAGATGAGTTGTGCATTTTCCTTTTAGAAAAAGACAAATGTTCCAAATTTACTGACCGTTTCTGTGGTGAAAAGTCACTGTCAGTAGTATGCTACCTAGCAGATACTTTTGGAAAAAATAAGGACACTTAATCTGTCCTTTCAAAGTAAAGATGATGGTTTATGAGTAGGAAAGTAAGTGCTTTTTAAAAGAAACTCATGCTATGGAGAGAGAATTTTGAAGAGGTGTTTGGAAAGGTTTCCATCATTATATGATTTTGTTGCCAAAAATGATGCATGTCACCTATAAAAACTCTCGTATCTGTACACTGAAAAAACTTGGAAAGAGAATTTCCTCACCTGTTTAAAAATGTTTCAAACAAAGAGTTTCAGTGTGTTTTGAACCCATTTGTTAAAAATAAAAATGCAGCTCCTTCTCATTAGTTTGCAAGAGCAAGTGATTGACGTCAGGGAAAATGGAAATTTCCTAGCCAAATTTCAATAAAAACTTTTGCTTAATTGGTAGATGGGATTGAAAAATTAGTATCATGATTTAGTAAGTGCCACCAACAGTGCACGTCTTCCATTTGGATCTATGTATCTTTGTGAGCTATCTTTTCCAGCTATGACAGACATTAAAACCAAGTATTGAAGTAAACTGAACTTAGAACCAGTCCTTTGAATCACTGTATCATAAAGTGTTAAACCAAAAATTTAAAAAATAATGAAGCATATTCAATCACATTGTTCTCATTTAAAATATTAGTATTAATAATAGTAGAGCAGAAAGGTTTTTGTACCATTAATAAATAAAATGAAAATAATTTAAAAATTCCTTTATTTCATCTTTATCTCATCCTTTTTTAATTTCTATTTTTGTGTATATTTTATACTGTATGTAATATATTAGTACAGTACTACCTATATATAATTTATAAACAAATATACATATATCAGAGGTGTGTGCTTAAAAATTTTTTACTGATGGGGTGCATGATAAGAACAGTTTGGAGGCCAGTGGTCTAGTGATTAGAACAGTAGCCTGGGATGTGAAAGACCTAGATCAGTATTGTGTAATGTATGTCTATACTGACTGGGGCACTACTATCAACCTAGCATGAAGGTCAGCCAGCTGTAAATCTACTAGAAAATGTATATTGCTCTCTCTCTTGAAGTCTAGGAAAGGGAAGTCTACAAGGAAAGGCATGGTTTTGGCAGCTTAGTGGGTTGAACAGCTTGTTTGCAATGATTTTCAGTGTGCCATCGGTGTTAGATCTAATGGAGAAGGACATACGTATTTCCTCTTATGGGAACATTTACCTACCCAGATCTATGTCACCCCACCACTCCCCAGCAGTAAGGAAAGGTTGCATTTGCCTTTTCATTTAGGCATTCCTGAAAACTGTGAAACATTCAACACAGGTAAGACTCCTCAGTTCCTTCTTTCTCATACCTTTTTTCCGTAATTAATCATGTTATTCACAACAACCATAATAAGCCAGAAACATACGTCTTGTCTTTTGAGATCTGTCACCATCAGCCTTTTCTTGAGGCTACAAAAAATTAGTATCTCTCAGAAAATGACTGAACCTTGCAGCATCTCCAAATTTCTAGTAAAACAGAACTATGACAAGGATGGTAGATGTGATTCCCAGACTTTACAGGAATCTTGTCAGCTGCAGTCTTCTGAAAAAAAAAAAAAAAAAAAAGGAGAGAGGGATATTCTTTCAGGTAAGTTGATACCATGTTATTTATTTGGATAAAGCTGTCCTGCAATACTAAAAAAAAACTCCAAACCAACACGCTCCCCCCTCAATCTTATACGGCTTTTTGTGTGTTTTCATTTGGGAAACATTGGAATGAAATATCACTATGGCATAGTTTGTAATGCATAATTTAGAAGGGCTTGTGAGCATGAACCTATGAAAAAAGAGCCATCAAATGAATCTTCATGAATTCTTGAATTTCTGAGTGACCTAGTAGGGGAAAATGCAGCACTGATACAATTTATCAAAAATTCAAGGGCAACTTGTCTTGATATGCCACCATAAAGATTGATGTGTAAAGTCATTGAAAAGAAAACTGCTGCAGGAAAAACTGGCTTACATATTGAAAGCAGATGGTTTAGGTAAATTATAACAGTGCAGGGTGATATTATATTATATTATAACAGTGCAGTGGAGGTAATAAATGAGGTGACATGAGGGTCAGTAAAAAGGTCATGTTTGCACATGTTTTTGAAGACTTTTCAGTTAGAATAGGAAAGGTGGAGAAAAACATTGACTTCCCAAATCTAGAATAATTGGTGTAAACTCTGTGTGAAAAAGTAGGTAATTCAGTTTAGTGCAGAACAACTAAGATAATGAGACTGGGATGCATAATGAAGTGTAGGAGTTAAAGACGTGAACCGAAAAGTAGTGGGAAGTTGGATGTAGTTTATTTTTTTGTTTTTTGATAATGAGCTTGAGAAAGATGTGGTTGCTGTCTTCAAGGATGAAAGGTAGAAAAAGGTTGTTGAAAAACGTGTATAAAAGAGGGAATATGAAAGCACAGGAAAAAAGTGGCTTTTGATACGACTCCTGAATAACAGCTTCATCTTCAGCTATGTAAAAATCAAAGTTTATCAAATCAGACTTGCCTTCATTTCAAATGACTCTCATTAGAAACTATGATATATTGCAAACTTTTAAAACACAGTAAATAACGTATTTCCAAAATGTAAAAAGATGGGAATTATTTGTTGAATTTAAATACTGCAAGATTACTCATATTGCATTTCTTGGGAAGAAGGATGTTCATTAAAATTATGAGAGTATTGGAAGTTGGGAAAATGTATTTTTTTGGGATGAAGACCAGAGAATGATAAGGGAATAATTATGGACAAATAATTATGGACAAATAACTATGGGTAAGGTGATAGGAAGATGATAGGTGCCTATCACCTCATCATTTACTGCTAAGATTACACTATATGAACACCAGTAAAAAAATCTATCTGATAAAACACATAGATAAATCCTTGATTTGTTTCAATTTTGTGTAAAATTCTGACACTTTTTCAATACATGCATTAATTGATTGAGAGCATTTTATGCAAATAAACCTGGAATCTTATGTTTGGTTAATATATAAATGTTGGCTGTGGTTATGCTTGCATTAGTAGGAGTTATAAGTGCATGTTTTCCTTTTCATATAATCAATAAGAAAATTTGGCATGGGGTGCGTATTTCCTTCATAGTTGTTTTAGAATACTGCAGTCCCACACAGCAAGTTACTACTTTTTATGGCTGGAAGTTTTTGATATCTGCTGCGCTTCATCCATTACCCAAGCACAGGGAAATAACAGGATAATCTGCTTGTCTGGCAAGTTCTCTAATTATATGCTGGTGTTTTGAGAAGCCATTTCTTCTGTATTAAGGCAACTGGCATACGAAACTTCCTAAATACATTTGGTATTTCACATGATGACTTGTTTGTGGAGTGTATAGATTTAATTACTAACCAGCAGGACAGTGTCACCCTGAGTGCAGATTAAGCTGCTATAGAGTCCCTTCCCTGTACACTGGGAATATGTTGATGTTACCAATCAAAACAAAGAATCTGTCTCATAACAAAAATGCAAATTAACTGAGTTAAATTAGCAGTTTTGTACTCTTAGTTCCGTGTGAAATGAATGCATTTATCTTTGCAGAAACTATACACTGTACCCAGCTATCATTTATTATGTACTGTTTAATCTCTTGCTTTTTGTACCAGAGACGTGCAGTACAATGTTTTCTTTATTTTTACTGTACATGTATCTACATTTACTGTACATGTATCTACATTAATGTAGACTTTTACTTTTTCTCTGCACTAGTAAAATAGTAATATCTAATGTCCTGCCTGAAGTAGTGCTATTTATTTCCATGTGCCTTTTGGAGCATATTTAATTTCTATTTTTTATATATATATATGTGTGTGTGTGTGTGAGTGTCTATGTAATCTCAAGATGGACTGGAGAACGAAAATCAGAACATTCAGCACCTGTATTTTCCAAGTTGCATAAATACAGTCATCGATATGACAGTGTGCATAGATGGGAAGAGAAGACTAGCTTCCCACACAGAGGGAGTAAGGAGAAGACCATCAAGTTTTGCTCCTAGTTAGATTTTCCACCATTTATGTTATTTAAATTGAGGCTGGAAGCTGTCACCTCCTCAGAATCAGCTTCCAATCTTTACTGAGCGATCAAAATCAGCTTCCTTTCTTTATTGCTTCATGTGGTTGTTTCATTTGTTCTGCCTTCAACAGTGGTGGGTCAGGGTCGGAAACCCTTTGAGTTGAAGCTGCTAGGCAGAACTTTCCCCAGCTCTTTTGTTTGGAGTGTGTGTGTGTATATATATATGTATATATAAATACTTCCCCATATATATGCATGCAGATACATATATACATACACACACATGGAACTTAGGAGGAAGCATATTAGTAAAAGGTAATACTTGCTGTCCTGTTTTCCTCTATGTGCCCTATACTTAGCAGTACTATAGCTGACAGTCAGAGGATGCTTCCTATCCCCATTTTGCCTACAATAAAATTGTGCCTTGCTAACTATCCAATGTTGTACACAAATGACAGTTCTTACTAACCCCAGGGAGCGATCTTTTTATTTCCTAAAATATGAGATTTGGTTGACCTTATGTAATTGCAGGCTTTATTAATGGTTATAAAGTAACTTTTAACTCCAACTGTAGTGTCGGATTTAAAGACTTTTTGACAGGCAATTCCAAAGTCTCACTCCTTGCTGTGTGAAGGAGAATTTCCTTCTATTTGTTCTAAAAAATAAAAGGCAATAATATCATTAAGTGACCTTTTGTTGCAGTATTATTAGACAGGGACTGATCATTTTTCTGTGTGCCTGTCATAATTTTTAATGATTGCAATTAAAATAAAAATGAAAAGAAAGTGTGCTCCTATACTGTTATCAGAGGCATTCAGTGCTTGAATAATTTAATTTTTTTCCATAAGCTCTGCTACTGATGGGGAGTGTGCAAGTCCCATGTGCACAAGCAGATGGGGAAATTTTAGTGTTTAGATATCAGTGCTCTTTGAAGATTCCCTTCTAATTCCCTTTTCTTGCCAAATAATTTGAGAGCTGGCAATATCAAGTCAAATACCGATCCTTCTGTACTTCAACTACCCTATTTGTTGACCTCATTCTGATCTTTTGCATTTTTGCTGCAGTGTCTTAAAAATAGAACTTAATGCTGTTCTCAGAGAAGAGAACTTTTTTTGTGATATAATATCATGCAAATAGATTTTGCTATAATTTTTTATTGTCTCTTCTTTAGTCTACCTCAACTTGCAGTATAAATACTAAATTACAGTGAGAAAATATATTCTGAGATTTATTCTCAATTTTTTCTTACTTTCAAAGAAAATGGTTTCATTAAAAGAGTTAAAGTATGTCTTAGCTTATTTTTGTGACATTGAAACTGGTCCATCCAATTCATATGATTATCCCAATTAAACTTTTTTTTTTGCATGCTAAGCAAAAAGGAGATTCTTCATGCTTTTAGCACGCTCCTGATACCCTAGTGCCTCAACTTTTTGCCTTTTTTCTGAGAAGCCCTCATGAAAACTGCGCAACAGGTATTTTGACCCGAGGTACCTCCATAAACAAACAAACAAACATACAAACACAGATATTGTTTCCTTTTTTTCATACTTGGCTTTGGAGATGAGAATCATGGACATATAATTTTTCACTAGCTGCTCTTTAATATACTTTTTTTTTTTTAAACGCAAGGAAAAATTTTGGCAGGTAGAATATTGAAATATTGATTTACATTAAGACAAGTGCATATCTTGAGAGCAAGACTGGTTCTTGTAATTTCTGTTTGAATGAATAAAGCTTGTGTGCAGAGATTGGAGAATTGGATGTTTAAACTCATGGCTATGTGGGAGCCCTGGTATTGGACTTGAACACGTTGTGCCCATGGTCCAAGTTTGTTGGTGGAAATCAGTGTCACACCAAAAGCCCTATAGCTTCATTTGCCCTACACTGTGGCTAAGCTAAAGTGTCCCATCCCTGACCTCACATCTAGCCAACAAGAGCAAGGGAAAAGATATTCTTATGGCCTCTTTCCTCATAGATTTAAATCCAGCAGTGATTATATATAAAGAAGACATACCAAGGCTGATACAATTAGTGTTCAAATTGTATGGCAAAATTTGGTTATGCATTCAAGCTACAGATTTTGATTAGTTAAGAATGATTAGTTGAAGTTGTTCAAAAAATACAGAATGAAGTATGGAAGTAAAGAAACAGAAATGGATATAACAATTCTGTACTTCCAATTTCTAATCAAACTAACTTGATGATTCTGCATATTTTCAGAGATTTAGTTGGGACAAGAGAGGAAATAAAAATAATCCTTGAGGTAAAGCTAAGTCAAGGAAACCAGACTTTATCTACCTTAGAAATTAAGACCTTAAATTCCAAGAAACCTTTGCGATGTATGCTAGGAGTCAGAATATAAAGAACAACCATGAAAGCTGACTTGCCAACTAATTGAGATCCAAGCAAATATCTGTATGCATTTAGAATTAATAGAATGTACCCAAATCCTCATGAATGTTGTAGTGCTAGGGCATGGAAATAGTGGAACTTGAGAAATATACATTATTTTTTGTTTGATAGCTTCTGGGTTAGTAGATTTTAACTTTTCATCTCCTAACTGTATGCTTAGTTGTATTTTACTTTGAAAGATGTTATTGAAAACATACTATACTCCTGCAGTGTTATCAGAAGTGTTCAGTACTGGAACTGAGTGGGATTTTATTTGCCTTTTACATGCCTTCCAGCTGATGGGCGGAATTTAAGTCCCCATGGTGCACAAACAGATGGGAAAATGCTGGTATTTAGTTTTCAGTCATCAGTGCTAATTCTTTTATCTTCTGAATGCATTAGTCGAACAGACTATGCCTGTCAAGCAATCTGTAAGATGTGCCATGACAGTCTTTTTTTTTTTTAACTCTACTGAAAATCTTTTCTGTGAACTGGCATTGCCTACATTCTATTAGTTTAAGGAAAAAGTGCCTTATTAATTAATTAAATTATTATCAAAATGGTTGTGGAACTTTGATGAAAATGCTCTTTTTATTATTTGTGTGAAGTAATTCAACAACCAAGAAGTACGTTTTCAAATACAATTGGGTATTTCTGTAGGCATTGGTGATCTTATATGTGTACATCTATGTCATGCTTTTTATAAACAGCCACTGTATTGGCACGTTTCTTTATCCTTTCTTAACCAATGTGTCATGGAGGGTAAGATGTCTGGGATTTTCGTAACACTATAATGTTCTTTATGCACTTGGCATGCATTCATAAATTCTAATTTCTAGATTATGACAAAAAAGTCTATTTTGACCAGGAGTTAAGTTGCATATTCAGATTTTGGTGCCCGTTTCTGCAACATGGAACCCAGAAGTGCTGTGAATTAAAGAGCTTGTATCCACACGGAAGCTGAAATACTTTAGTTACACAAGGATGAGTGAATTTCCAACTTCTCTGACTGGTCTAGCATGTAGCTATGAGGGAAAAAAGTAAGCAGTAATGGCATAGCATGAATTTTTATTAATACAAATAGATATGTTTTAGCAATTATATAAGTGTATTGGCATAAAATTTTCGGCACCGAGTTATCTCCTGATTTCCTTTAAAGTGTCTTTTTGGAGATACGCGATTTCTCCTCTTCAGTTTATTTTATGTGCCCAGAGGGCACTTACAAGGCTCTGAATTCAGCTTTGGTTCTGTAGGCTGTCTGGTTCTGTCTGTTGTCAGAGACATAAGGGATTGAGCTTTGTGTTTGTGTTTTTATGATGTGGCATCAGGCATGTCAAAAATGAATTCAAACCTTTACTTGTATCACAAGTTAAGCTCATCCAGATGGCAGACAGTTCTTGCTTCTCGTGAACGAATAATTTTGGTAATGTGACAGGCATGGGTTTATAGAGAGTAGCAACTCTTACAGAGTTTAAAGCCCTGAAATAGAGCAAAGATTGCAGACAGCTGGTCGACAGTATCTTTCCTCTGTGAGAGGTGGGAAATTCTGCTTCGAATGAGCTACAGGTAACCAACCATTGACTCAAGGTTATGGAAGAAGTCCTGTAGCTGGTGCACTGGGCCAGCCCAGTTTACAGAGCTATGCTCCCTGCAAGTCCATTTAAAAGGAAGTGAGAACTTTTTCCATTTGTATTAAGGGAGAATTCATTTTCAAGGATATGCCTTAACATGATGTCCTACTATGAAGGAAATCAGCTGAGCAGGAGGATTTGTTCCCTTCAGTTTCTCTGTAGCTACACAAGCCCGTGTAAGACATGCACAGAACATTAGTTAGTGTATCAAATTGCAGGCATGATGGATGCAGTTAGATCTTTTCAGTTGTTATTTTGATTTGTGATCCACAGATTTTACTCCTGAATTGCTGTATGGAGTTTGGGTTTTTGTTCAGATTATTTTGCTAAGAGACACTCTGGAAAGAAAGGAAGAAAATAGTTTCAGTTTGGAAATTCCTACATGATAAGACTGCTGTTTGCATGTCTTCCATACTTTTTAAAGTTCAGATTTCAATAAATAAGAATTTACAGAGGAAAAATTATTATTTTGGAAAAGTTATGCCTAGGTCTGGTATCCATTACGGTTGGGGGGGTGGTGGCATTTGGATGTGGAACTTAACTACCTGCAAGTAACTTAACTGCCTGAGAGAAGTTACGGTATATTATTTGAAAACATAGTACTTTGAAGCTCAAGTCATCAGTCTTGACTTACAGAAATTCCCATTTAATCAAAGATCAGGTGTGTCCCCTCAGGCTGCAGTGATGGAAACTGCTCTAAAAAGGATGAAGAACAGGCTTGTGAAATGTTGCTTTTGTATAGCTGAAATTTTAATTTATTTGTTTTCCTTTGAGATATATAAAAGAAAAGAGGCTGCTAGGATTAGCTGTATAGCAGATATCCCCATTTGGGGAATGGTTTTCTATCTGTCCCACTCCTGTCTTCCATAAAGGGAGTATGTTGTCTTTTTTTTCTTTTCTTTTGGCAGGCTACATCAAGGGTCATTAAAGCCAAAACAGAAGCTAGAGCAGCTTTGAGGTGATTGTACTGTGTGCCATGGACTATAATGGAACTTACATATCTTTAAAGATAGCTTATAAACATTTGTGATCACAGAATCACAGAATCGTATAGGTTGGAAAAGACCTTTAAGATCATCGAGTCCAACTGTAAACCTAACACTACCAAGTCCACCACTATACCATGTCCATAAGCACTTCATCCAAACGTCTTTTAAATACCTCCAGGGATGGCGACTCAACCACTTCACTGAGCAGCCTGTTCCAATGCTTGATAACCCTTTCAGTGAAGTAAAATTTCCTAATATCCAGTCTAAACCTCCCCTGGTGCAACTTGAGGCCATTTCCTCTCATCCTATCACTTGTTACCTGGGAGAAGAGACTGACCCCCACCTCTCTACAACCTCCTTTCAGGTAGTTGTAGAGAGCCATAAGGTCTCCCCTCAGCCTCCTTTTCTCCAGGCTAAACAGTCCCAGCTCCCTCAGCTGCTCCTCATCAGACTTGTGCTCCAGACCCTTCACCAGCTTCGTTGCCCTTCTCTGGACACGCTCCAGCACCTCAATGTCTCTCTTGTAGTGGGGGGCCCAAAACTGAACACAGTATTCGAGGTGCGGCCTCACCAGTGCCGAGTACAGGGGCACGATCACTTCCCTATGTAAATAGGGAATTTTTGATACACGCTATTTTTGATACAAGCCAGGATGCCATTGGCTTTCTTGGCCACCTGGGCACACTGCTGGCTCATATTCAGGCAGCTGTCGACCAACACCCCCAGGTCCTTTTCTGCCTGGCAGCTTTCCAGCCACTCTTCCCCAAGCCTGTAGCGTTGCATGGGGTTGCTGTGGCCCAAGTGCAGGACCTTGCACTTGGCCTTGTTAAACCTCATACAATTGACCTCGGCCCATCCATCCAGCCTGTCTAGGTCCCTCTGCAGAGCCTTCCTCCCCTCCAGCAGATCAACACTCCCGCACAACTTGGTGTCATCTGCAAACTTACTGAGGGTGCACTCGATCCCTTCATCCAGATCATTGATAAAGATGTTAAACAGAACTGGCCCCAACACTGAGCCCTGGGGAACACCGCTTGTGACCGGCCGCCAACCGGAGTAAACTCCATTCACCACCACTCTTTGGGCCTGGCTATCCATCCAGTTCTTTACCCAGCGAAGAGTACACCCGTCCAAGCCATGAGCAGCCAGTTTCTCCGGGAGAATGCTGTGGGAAACCGTGTCAAAGGCTTTACTGAAGTCTAGATAGACAACATCCACAGCCTTCCCCTCATCCACTAGGCGGGTCACCTTGTCGTAGAAGATCAGGTTGGTCAAGCAGGACCTGCCTTTCCTGAACCCATGCTGGCTGGGCTTGATCCCTTGGTTATTCTCTACATGCCATGTGATAGCACTCAGGATGATCTGCTCCATCAGCTTCCCCGGTACCGAGGTCAGGCTGACAGGCCTGTAGTTCCCCAGGTCCTCCTTCCGGCCTTTCTTGAAGATGGGCGTCACATTAGCTAATCTCCAGTCAGCAGGGACCTCCCCAGTTAGCCAGGACTGCTGGTAAATGATGGAAAGGGGCTTGGTGAGCACGTCTGCCAGTTCCTTCAGTACTCTCCGGTGGATCTCATCAGGCCCCATAGACTTGTGAGTGTCTAAGTGGTGTCGCAGGTCACTAACCATTTCCCCCTGGATTATGGGGGCTCCATTCTGGTCCCCATCCCTATCTTCCAACTCCAGGGGCTGGGTACCCAGAGAACAGTCGGCCCTGCTATTAAAGACTGAGGCAAAGAAGGCATTAAGTACCTCAGCCTTTTCCTCATCCTTGGTCACTGTGTTTCCTCCCACATCTACTAGGGGCTGGAGATTCTCCTTAGCTCTCCTTTTGCTGCTAATGTATTTGAAGAAGTGGTTTTTGTTGTCTTTTACAGCAGCAGCCAGACTGAGCTCTAGCTCAGCTTTGGCCCTTCTAATTTTCTCCCTGCACAGCCTTGCTACACCTTTGTAGTCCTCTTGACTTGTCTGCCCCTTCCTCCAAAGACCGTAGACTCTCCTCTTTTTCCTGAGTTCGAGCCAGAGCTCTCTAGTCAGCCAGGCCGGTCTTCTTCCCCGCTGGCTCGTCTTTCGGCACCTGGGGACAGCCCGCTCTTGTGCCTTTAGGACTTCCTCCTTAAAGAATGTCCAGCCTTCCTGGACTCCTTTGCCCATTAGGGCTGCCTCCCAGGGGACTCTCTCGACCAGTCTACTAAACAGGCCGAAGTCCGCCCTCTGGAAGTCTAAGGTGGAAGTTTTGCTGACCCCGCTTGCCACTTCACCACGTATCAAAAACTCTATCATTTTGTGATCACTCTGCCCAAGATGGCCTCCAACCATCACATGGCTCACAAGTCCTTCTCTGTTCGTGAACAACAGGTCCAGCCGGGCACCTTCCCTAGTTGGCTCACTCACCAGCTGTGTCAGGAAGTTATCTGCCACACGCTCTAGGAACCTCCTAGACTGTTTCCTCTCTGCTGTATTGTATTTCCAGCAGACATCTGGCAGGTTGAAGTCCCCCACAAGAACAAGGGCTAGTGATCGTGAGGCTTCTCCCAGCTGCTTATAGAATAGTTCATCAGTCTGCTCATCCTGGTTGGGTGGTCTGTAACAGACTCCCACCACAATATCTGCCTTGTTGGCCTTCCCCCTGATTCTGACCCATAGACACTCCACCCTATCATCACCATCATCGAGCTCTAAACTATCCAGACACTCCCTAACGTATAGGGCTACCCCACCACCTCTCCTGCCTCGCCTATCCCTCCTGAAGAGTTTATAGCCATCCATCGCCGCACTCCAGTTGTGCGAGTCATCCCACCACGTTTCCATGATGGCCACCATATCATAGTTTTCCTGATGTACAATGGCTTCCAACTCCTCCTGCTTGTTGCCCATGCTGCGTGCATTGGTGTAGAGGCACTTCAGCTGGGCTGTCGTCCGTGTTTCCTTCATAGAGGAACACCCCTTGTGTGCTTTGAGGTGTTTCACTGGCATTTCCCTCTTGGCTCCTGTTGCCTCAGTATTCCCTAGCTCAACTCTGTTCGACTTCAGCTGTGCCCCAGTGTACCCCGCACATCTCAGAGACACAGGCCGAGTGTCCTCGCTGGCACCCGCTCCCTCTAACCATGGCACGTCGTCCCTCAGCTTCCCTCGGGCAAGCCTGATATTATCCCCCTCCCCCTTCGAGTCTAGTTTAAAGCTCTGTCGATGAGCCCCGCAAGTTCCTGAGCAAAGATTCTCTTTCCCCTTTGAGAAAGATGAATCCCATCAGACGCCAGCAAACCTGGTGCTGTGTAGGCCATCCCGTTGTCAATAAAACCAAATCCGTGGCGATGACACCAGCCATGGAGCCATGCATTAATAGATTGGGTGCCTCTGTTCCTTCTTGTGTCGCTGCCCACAACTGGAAGGAGAGAGGAGAAAATAACCTGTGCTCCAGAGTCCCTTACTAGCCGTCCCAAGGCCCTGAAGTCTCTTTTGATCACCCTAGGACTTCGTGTTGCAGCTTCATCGCCCCCCACATGGAAGAGCAGCAGGGGGTAACAGTCCGAGGGCCGTACCAGGCTAGGGAGTGTCCTCATGACATCCTTCACGTGGGCCCCAGGGAGGCAGCAGACTTCCCTAAGAGGAGGGTCCGTCCGGCATATCGGACCCTCGGTTCCCTTCAGAAGGGAGTCACCCACAACTATAACCCGTCTTCTCTTCCTTGTGGAGGTGGTGTTAATACGAGAGGTACGTTCTTCTGACCTGGGTGACACCTCTGGTGTAGATAGACTGTTGCCCCCCTCCTCCATTCCCTTCCATTCTCTGTCAAGCCCAGGGGGAGGAGGAATAAAGGTAAAAATTTAGAAATAGGTAAGCTGCATGGTAGACTCCTAGTCCTGAATCTGCTCAGGGGAAGAGAGCTGGCTTTTTCATGGGCTTCTTTTGACATTTTGTTCTAGAACAGGAATCCTTGCTTTACTCTGGGGTTGATAGAAATCAATTAACTGTATCCCAAATATCTTAAGAATCTGCAGTGTCATGGAGAAGGGGCTTCCTTAAAGATTTATGTGGAAAAAGTTAAAATGAGGGTATTAAGAGTGCAATCGGCATTCTGAGAGACAATATCTAGATTTAGTAAAATAGTTTCTAGATTGTTCTATACCCAAGAAGGGAAAACAAAAGTAGTAACTCAGCTTGTGTGTATCAGTTTGCTTCTTAGTAAGCAAGTAAACCTGGATTACGACAGGAACAGGTAGGGGAACTGTCAACAGAGGATCTATAATTGTAATCACTAAAAACCTCATTTGTTTTTTCCCAGCTCTTCTAGTAACTAAATTGTTATTTCTGTGAAATAATTTCCTGCCTACAGAAAATCTGTTGTTGAAATGAGTTGGAAGGAAAACATGCTTTTGAACTGAGAGCAGCTGCTCAATCTCATTTAATGTTTTATTTCGTTGTCTGTGGTTTGCTAATGTGGAGAAGTCTTTGACTTTTTTTGAGCCCTGCCTTGAGAACTGTTCCTGTTCTGCTTAGCATCATGAATTTGTGAAAAGCGAGATCCAGTGCTAATGACCTAAAACACAGTACTGGGTAGAGCAGCTTTATCCTTTTCTCTTTGTCAATGAATGAGAGTCAAACAAGTCCAATAGGAGCCACAAAAAGAGGAGCCAGCTAGATTTCTGGGATTTGGTATCCTGAATGAAAATTTATGCAAGCCTTTGAGGTCAGAGAGCAAGATCACATGGTGCCACGGAGCCCATGGGCATGTGTGATTTCCTGTACGTTTCCTTGTTCGCAAGCAGATAGAGCATTATATCCTGATTACTGTTGCTTTCTTTTTAACTGGTAGTATACTAAGGGCTTTTGGAAGGATGTACCATTTGCATAGTAACCATAGTATACATGAGAGCATGCATACGTGTGCGTATAAACCTTGGACATCCTTCAATGAGCAAAACCTTTTAATGGAATTCATGTGAAGAAGTAGGTCAAGAAAGGGGGGAAAACTTAACTACTCATGTTACAGGAAGTGAAATGCCGCAGATGTTTTGTGAAGAACTACATTTAGTCTTGGTCTACTTACATGGTTAACGTTATCTTATAAAAAGGAACAGTTTGTAAGTCATGTGGTTGTATTTAAAAAAATGAAGAAAAAAAGTGAATTGTCCAAGCTGTTACTGAATAAATGCTAGCCTTTCCTGTTTGGAAACAGCAGTTAAAGGAGAGAGAAATACTATGTAAATTTTGGTACTTTTACACACATATAAATGTATACATTTATATATATATGGAGTATGTGGAATAGAATAAAAATAGATTACTAATACAAATATAAATAAGAATATAAATAGATATAAAAAAGTCAGGGTTTGGATGTGGGGGGGTTGACAGGTGACTGCAGAAATTGCACAAGGCTAGCATACTGTGGAGCATTTGAACCATGGTAACAACTGTGCAGATGCCGGTTACTAGAGAAATTTTTTTTTTTTTTGCATAGCAACAGGTACATTAAGAAGACGGTTGTTTTGCCTCTGCCTCTGTCTTTTTTTTTTTTCTTTTTTATAGCCAGACATATTCCTTAGGCTATATTTTATTTCTAATTACCCTCATAAAGCCTCATGAAGCCAATGGTGGTAATCCTAGGTAAAAGAGGCAGTGGCTGGGTCATGATTTTTGTATTGAAAAATATTTTATAAAGCACCTGGGACTTTCTACTATACGAATAAAGCTAAATTACGTAGTTATTTCAAATATATAAATAACCTGCATGGGACACAAGTTTCAAAGAATAATTTGAGGCACACAACAGAATACAGGTCTTTAAGCTTGAATTTCAGTGGATCATGCTCAGACTTTCTGGAGTCTACCTGGCTTCCACCTAAAATGGATGGATGCTGACTCTGGTTCAGAAAGCAGTTCAACCAGCTAACCCTTGTGAGCACAAAATTCACTGGGTGCATAAGCTGTAGCATCCTAGCTGGGAAGCTAAGCAAGAGATAGTACCTAGGCAGAGACATGCCCAAATCTTTCCCAAGTTCTTGGGGAACCTCAGTAAGTTAGGTGTCTAAGTAAGAATGTCTAAATCAGATTACACTGCAGTTCAAACAGCTGGGATGGTATTATGTTTCTGGACATACAAGCTAGTGGTTAGAACTCTGTCCCTGAATATAGGACGTGGTTGGAGATGGTTGGAGAAGGTCTAAACCCACAGCCCTTCTTCCCACAAAACTGCCTTGAATTATGTCCATAAAGTGTTGGGAGAATGCGGTTTTCACCTATCCTGATGAAGTTAGGCTGCTGATACACAAAATAGTGTGGAATTCAGAGAGACAGAAGGAAAGAAATAATTTTAAATCTGTGAAGAAGGACACATTCCTCAGAATGGAGATTCCTGGGTCCTTGTTCTTTTTCAAGTCATGGTAGGTAGATATATTTCTCATTTGGGAATCGTTAGATACAATGTATAAGAACACTGGGTATAGGAAAGAGTAGCAGGGATTATTAGCCAGCTAGTAAATAGCGCTGATAAACCTACATCTGTTGCACAGAAGAAGGAAGTTTTAAGACTTTTTAAAAAATTAAATATGTAATTACAGGTTTGCCCCTGTGTGTGCTAGATTGATTTTTGGATTTCAATTAATTCTTAAAAAAAAGAGAGATTGATGGAGAAAATTAAAAATAAATTGTTTGCTTGTGAGTTAACAGTAACACTAATTAAGCTTCCCGACTGTAGAATGTGAATTAAATTCAACTCTTATTTTACCAGTGGGAGTTTGGACACTGATTCACTGGGATATAGCTACAGCAACACAGTCTGAAGAGCTTGTGACTGCATTTATACTTTTGCACTTAGGCCAAGTGGCAAGGGGTAGCTTGTATAGGGACAGAGCCCTGTAGAGGACTCTGGCTATGCTCACAGTCCATTCACATGTGATTATGTAATGAAGTTACTGTTTTTTGTAAGTTCTTGCAAATTAAAATTTCTAATAGTGCTTGGACTTTAGAAGCTATTTGGTTCTTTCTCCACCTTCTGGAACATTATTTGGGAAGGAAGAGTTTAGCTCCTACTACATCCTGATGTGCAAGGTGGTGTTCTTCCCTTAACTATCCTAAATTAGCTCAAAGTTTAGCTATACAAAGATGTGATCATGGGATAAGTTATAGTGGGAATGTACATTGTATCATGTACTCTACAGTGAATCTGAAGATGTTCATCTCTCTTCCGTTGAATGGGAAGTCATCTCAAACTACTTCATGTTGGCAAAAAGTGGGGGTATACACATAGATTGGTAATGTGAAACTGTTCATATCCAACCTACCTCATGCTATATTGCTCCTGAGCTCAGTACCTAATCTTTAAGATCACCAGTTTTGCATATATGTGGAATTAAGCTAGTCTACCCAGTTTGTCTGAAATGAAAATGTATCAGATATTCTACAAATAAGTACAGGGGCAGAAATTAAAACAGGATTAAAAAATGCACAGTAAAGTGATCCTAAGATAAACTGAAGTTTTTTGAATCATCATTTCTGGAACCAGAAGGGAAATCTTATCTCATTTCACTAGCAAAAGGTATTTTCTCTTTGGCAGCAGTCTGATTTCTGGTCATATGGGGATAGTGTGCAAACCTGGCACCGTCTACTCAGTTATTGATCACTGGAATTCACTCTCATATGCTCTCTCTACATATGGATGTTGTTCTGCATAGCAGAGCATGCACTTCAGTTGCATTTTGCATTCTGTGTATTGAACTAGGTGTCTTTGGGAACATTCTTTCATAATGTATTTAAAGATGTTCCTTCTGCAGTCTTTCTAAAATAGAAACAATGTATCATTACAGACAAATATTTTTCTCAAAATTATTTTTTGTATTTGTGGGATATATTGGATAAGGTTTTGCAATACATTTATCTTTTTATTGAGAAATGTCTTGAGAATAAGGGTATGTTGAGAATGGGTAAACCAGTAACTTTTCATGTACACTGAGCACTGCATGCAGAATTCAAGTGGGTGGATAAAACATATGAACTGAAATGGAATAAATATGGAATTGCATTTTGAATATAAACAATGTATGCATATAAATTTGGAAACTCTAATATCAGCAGCCTGGTGACAGTATTCCTCATATTTTCTTCAAGAGCTATGAACAGAAACCTAAGAACAAAGTAGGACTATATCCAGGTAATCTGAATTCCATCTGCATATCTAATCGTACCTGGGTTTCTTATTGTCTGGCCTACAAGGCCATATATGTAACAATAGCACTCAAGTTCTTTAGCACAATTTTGGCCGTCTGAATTTGAGCTAAAGGTACAGTATTTGTGACATTTGCTACCTACAACACGTTCCACATCTTTGTCATGCTCTGCCTGTACTTTTGCTTGAGCCTGCTGCTTTTCTGCTGCTTAGTTTGCCCCTCTCTTTCATTTATTCTGCTCTGACCCCTACCAGTTACCTGTGTGAGCTTCTGCCATGTCTTCTGCCACCTGTGGGATTGCCATCTTGTCTTTACTTATACAAGTAGCTAAATGGAAAGTTTGCATTATAATTAGAAAACAAGATTTCAAATCAGCTTTCAGGACTGGCCATAACTAGCTGAGAGGTGCCTGGGAACAAAAGAAATCCTGAGCAACTGAAAAGTCCGTGTCACAGTTAACAGCGAGTAATTTCCAATGTATTGCAGGCAAATGTATGATCAGAATGAACAGGAAGAAATGTCCATACTACGAGCACTTAAAAACATTGGTGTGTACAGTTTACATTATACTGACAACCTGTCAGATATCTTTTTGGCAGGATATTGGGCAATACACTAAGGAAGGCAAATACAGTAGAATTTCCCACCTTTCTGTACCTAGAATGGTTTGCTTTCTAAAGCACACTGGAGTTTGGTACTGGGCGTAACCCACATGATGCTGGCAGCGGGGCGCTGCAAGCAGGGCTGAGCGAAAGAACTGCCCAAGTGGGGACCGAGCAGAGGACTCGGGCGGAGTTATGTCTCTGGCAGGACTGTGGCCGCTGAAGGAGCCCATGCCAGAGCAGTGGTGGAAGAAACAAGGAGTCACCAAAGAAGAGGAACCACAACATGCTGACCCCAGTCTCCCGCACTGCCCACTGCAGGCATAGTGTAGAGGTGGCAAGGGGATGGGAGATGGGAAAGGGGAGAAGCGATATCTGGAGAGGAGTCCAAGTGTAGCTCTCTACGTGTTTGTTTGTTTGCCTGTTTCTTATTTTTTGGTAGCAGAATCAGTAATTAAAATTGTATTAGTTGGCCAATAAATTAAGTAAAATTCTCCAACACAAAACCTGTTTTATAGCCAGCAACAGACTTTACAAATCATAGTGTTTCTGGCTATTCTTAAAACATTTGGTGCAGTTCTTAATATTAGATTTGCTGAAGTCAGATGAGTCAAACAGCCTTCTCCAATGAGGTGGCCAGCTTGGTGGGTGAGGAGTGAGCAGTGGATGTCATTTACCTCTATTTTAGTAAGGCTTTTGACACTGTCTCCCATGGCGTCCTCATAGACAAAGTATGGGTTAGGTCAGTAGGCAGTGAGGTGGATTGAAAACTGGCTGAGTGGCTGGGCCCAGAGGGTTGTGATCAGTAGCACTAAGTTCAGCTGGAGGCAATTCCCATGTACCCCACAGGTTAATAGTGGGTCCAGTCCTGTTCAAGGTCTTCATTAATGATCTGGACAGTGAGGCAGAGCTCACTGCCTCACTCAGTAAGTCCACAGATGATACCAAACTGGGAGGCATGGATGGTACACCATATTAAAAATGCTTATTATTTAAACCCACAAAATATTTCTTTTTAAAGCAAGATACTACTTTTAAGTGTGCATCATTGTCCAGAATTGCTTCTTTACCTGAATTCCGAGAGCTTCTCCTACCTCTGTTGCCACACCTTTCACCAAACTTGACCTTCTGTTTGGGAGCAGCTCATTGTGAACATTTCTTAAGAAATGAATTAATATAGAACTACCCAATAAAAATTATGTGGAGCTGAATAATTCCATGTTATATCCTTCTTTCACTGACGTTACATCTTAGAAAAGGAATGGAAAGTGTGCTGCTGGCCAAGTTAATTATCCTACTTTTCCTGAATTTAATGTGTCAAAGGTCTTTTGGTTTCTTAACTCAACAAGGAAGAAAATGTATGTAGGTTTGTTTTATTATTATCCTCCTGACCTTCTTCTGTCATTGCCTGGAGATTATTTACATGCAGGGAAGGATAGGTACCTTCAAGACTTTGTGCTTTTTTATTGTATGCAAGTCAACTAGATACGAAAATGTGTTACTTTCTACCATGACCAGCAAACTCTCATGGGTCAGTGAGTAGAAAGAAAAACAAACAAAAATCATGCTTCCTAGTAGTGGAACAAGTGCAATAAATAGTTGTTAAACCATCCTGCAAAGATATTGTGATCTTCAAATCCATCCTTTATTTGATTTTTGATCATCTTTTTAGTTTTGTCTGGCAGGACAGGCAAGCAGAAATTTATTTTCATAGCATATAATGAATATAACATTTTATACGTTGTAAGTCTCTGTCTTTATAAGTCTTCTTCCATTCTTTTTCACTAAACATTAGAGTCAACTTCTCTCATCTAATCTCATTTAGCAATTTAAAAGATAGGTATCTAATTTCTGCTTGCTGTCTAGGTTCCCCTTACAGTCAGTGCAGCAAGACCTGCACTAAAAGAAAGTAGTATACTTTGTAGCAGGATAGGTTATTTTGCTCTATAGGATAGGGCCTAGTAGGATATCTGAAGTGTTTGAGATAGCTGAGGTGAGTCATTCTTTGATGCCTGTGTGTCCCTTTGTGACTACGATGGGAACCCAGGAGATCACCTCAGACTAGCAGTCCAGCTTCAACACCTTAAGTCTGATGACATGAAGCCCACATGAATTGCTAGTTTTTCATGTCATATTTCACTTTGAGCCAGGAGCTGAGCTCATTATGAGTTTTTCTTTGATACAGTACTTACAGAGTAAGCTCCTGAAAGAAGTAGTCGTACCTTCTGTTAATAATTCCTTATTACAGTTGACCTCTGCTGCTGTGGTTTTAAGAAAGGCTGTCCTTGGTTCCCCTCATTTTTATTAGCTAAACTTTTTATTATACAAGCTGGTAAGAAAAGTAATTAGATTTACCAGAGGTCACTCTTATTTCATAATTCCTTGCAGTTAAAAGCCATAGAGAGAACACTTGAAATGAATTAAAGTTATGGCCTCTTAAAGAAGATACATGACATCTCACTGTAATGTAAACTTTTATGTCCACCAGACATTTATAATATTTTCAAGGATGAGAGCTTTCTTATTTAAAAAAAAAAAATTAAAATTGCCCTTCATAGTGCAAATTCTTACACTAACAATATTTAATATAGAAAATACAAGTTTTCTTATTGTGCTGGTGGTTTCTTTTCAAGCTTCTCATGAATCTATTCCCATCCCCTCCTCCCCCTGCTAATGGCTCCTTTTAGTTGTCTGTCCTTTATATTGAATTTTGAATGAAACTTGTAGAAATGTCAGGTTGGTTCCTTTAGGGACTACAGTTGAAATCATCAAGCTCACTTTCATTGTCTCCAGTTGGTGACAAATGGTGATTTTATTTAGCAAGGGATGGTTCTCTTTGAGGTTCGATTGATGGATGAGGCCATAAGAGGTTGGACCGGCTGACAAGGTTACCCCTACCAGCTGTCTACCCATCCCTACTGCATGAGTGTCTGTGCTGCTTGTCACTCAGCTTTTGAACCACTGCTGTTTACTGTGTAGTTAAGGCAGACTGTAATCGGTGACAGCTTACTTTATTTTCAAACGCTGTGCTGCAAACGGTGGTGGTTCCAAAACTCACTGATGAGCAGCTCAGACATCTGTGCAGTAAAGGCAGGCTGGACAGCTACGGTGGCAACAGTGTCAGCTGTCCCAAGCAAAGCCAGCCCTTTTTGACATTCCAGAGTCCTTTATTTTGTCTTTGCTTTTTTGTGTGTTTTGTTTTGTTTTGTTTTCTTTCAGGTTATAATCAACCTGCTGTCTAAGAACCCCAGCTTTGAAATGTTTTTGAATGGGAATGCATAAGAGCCCCAGTAGTGTTTTGAGATTTCACCACAAAATCCTAAAATTTTTTTAATTCTTGTCCGTAGGCTGGAGCAAATGTGCTGCTGCAAGATGTTAATGGAAACATTGCACTTGATTATGCCATAGAAGGGACTGAATCTAGCAGCATCCTTCTGATGTACTTGGAAGAAAACGGTAAGTCAGCTCTTCAGCTTCTGGAATGCTTTTATTGAGCGTGACATAAAAATGAAAAGGATGGATACTGATTTGATGTAAGTCAGCACTGAAGCCAGTGGAACTATACTAGTTTGGAGATGAAAGGCAGGAAGATGATTTGGAGTCACAGAAGTTTTCAGTGCGTTTAGATTGGAACAACCAGCAAAGGTTAGTGGCAGTGGTCATTGTCAGATCTCCTCTTGCCCATTCATATGGAGATGCTGGAATGTGAATTCAAAGCAGAAAAACTGCAGTAATGCAGAAGCTTTTAAAACAACTAATTTAACAGTGTGAGGACCAGCTTTCACATTTTGTTTCATTTCACGAGTTATATATAGCCTCAGAGTATATTTTTTCCAGTGACAGACTGTTAAAAAATAAATCTCTGCAAATCATCTGAATGGAAATGTATATGAAATTTTATCACTTATTCAAAAATATTAGTATTGGTTTTGTTTTGTATTGAGAAAATACTATAGCTAGATTTCTATTATGAAGTATGCTTAATATGTTATAGATGACAGGACCCATATTGAAAAAAAGGGTTTGTTATTCACCAGTTCCAAATGTAGATAAGGGTTCTGAAGTGAGATTTCTAGCATTGCTTTTGAGTCTGATAGGTTGCCTTAACATTGTATGTGGCTCATCATAACACTGAGGAAAATGTATTAAGTAGAAATAATGAGCATATTTCATTATAATGAAATAATAATGTAAAAATGTGTAATTTCAACATTGCCTCCATATAAGAAATCTATTTTAACATAAACTAGGTTAAGTTATATCCTGTTAATGAACACTTAAAAGAGAAGTTAACTTAGACTGGCAAGGAAATCATGCTCAGTGTCAGGTCCTGTACTGTTAGTCCATAGGACATCCAGTGTATTACACAGGTATATTTCATAATTTTGCTTCCTTGGTGCCTGGCAATGTCTTCACAGCTCATGAACTCTGGTTTTGGATTTTCTAATGGAAAGACAGGTATTAGCTTCTAAAAACTTGATTGCCTTGCAAGATGCAGATATTTGGAGTCTAAATGCTCTAAATACTTTGGCTGATGTGTTTAACATGTAGCATACAACAAGCATGTAGCATACGACAAGTTGTAGGCTGCTTACTTGCAATTATTAACGCGGATCTATCAGAAAATGCTGCTTCTTTCCTTGGTTTGTCTCTCTTTTTGTTTGGTTGCAAAATGAAATAGATTTGGGAAAAAAAAAGAAAAGAAAAAGATTTGCTAGTTTCTTGGCAAAGTGTCTACATTGAAGGAACTTATATTGAACAGTGGATTTTTATGACTCTAATGTTATCAGTGTTACCTCTTTTCCAGTAGACAGGGGAGGCACCGTTCCTCATTAAACAATGATTCTGTGAATGTGGGAAGTTTCCAAAGAAAAACCTAAACATTAGGAAAGTGAGATCTACCTCTGCTATACTTTAGATAGCTAAGCCTGAGCTAATCATCCAGACCTTTTCTTTTGGTCAATAGAGGGAAATAGGAAATGCATGTATCATTTCAGCTCTTCCTAACCTGACTAGGTGAGGAGGACTGACTTCCAGGACTGTTTCTTTCTGCTGACTATTAAGAACTTAAGGTGGCAAGTAGTAGTTTATCAGTCTTAGTTTTAGACTGTTAGGGTAGATCAATCCTACCCCTTAATTGCAGTACTGCATGAAATCCTGGCCTTTGGGTGATCAATGACAAAATGCCCATCAGCTTTGCTTGGTCTGTTACTATTCTTCTTGTAACAGTAGGCAGCTCAAAGTACCCTTATTTCACACTTAGTTTTAAAAATTTCATTAGTATCTTCTGAAATAGCCTTCCACGGTTAATAGTAATTGAGGAGGGAACCCTTGAAAGAAATACAGCTGTCTGAATAAGTACAAATTACTTTGAATTGCCCAGATGAAAGGTTTCTCTGTGGACTGTTTTTGTGAAGCCCTCATCATTGCAGTAATCCCCATGCACACCTGCACGTGCATACCCCAACACAGAGCAATGTCACGGCCAAAAATCTTGTTGTACAAGAGCATTAGCTGATCCTATAGTGAATACCATCTTCAGCCTGTAGTGTTGTGAAACACCCACCTATAGTCTCACCCTTTAAATACAATGTATAAGGCACATTTCCCCATTCTCTGTGCTTCCCTGCATTCCTAAAAGGTTTTCTTAATATTCTCCATTCAGTTGTGCAGCCTGGTTTACAACGTTAAGAAGAGATTGCTGTGTAAAATAGACTATACTCTAATCATTGCCTTTAAGTGCAGAGTTCACAGAGGAAAATAAAATCAAGTGCCTTATGGCTCAGCTAACAAGAAAACAAGAAGCTATTTGATGAAACAAAGTACGATTGGAACAAGTAGCTTTGATGCTACAGAAAACTTTGTTAATTGGGGACTTCAAAGTTCTTAGGAGTCTTATGTGTTTATAATTTCTTACAGATTTCCATCACTGTTGTAGTTCATTGTATCTGTTTAACTGCACTACAGATCTTAGTGAGTGAACTCCCTCTTCATTGTTGAAGGTAACCTAATTTACCCTGTGGAAGGCCTGGAGCCATAGGTGATAACAATAGCCTTAGATGCATTTAATGATTTATATACTTTAAAATATTCTTACTTATTTACTGAAGTTAGTTCTCTGAGTTGTGTTTGTAAATGATCTGTTAGGGCACAGGAGTATCTCAAGTGCAAAGTGAAGCTAACCCTCTAGCAACTGCCTGAAAGCTTTCATATATACTTTATTGTTGTTATGGAATATAGCTCATCAGGATGTTATATGGAGATTATACTACTGAAGTCTACATGAAATTATGTGTATTTCATTAAAATAGTCTCTTTTCCTGTACGGAAATGAGCTTTCTCTGATGTTACATTATGTTATGTAACTGATGTTACATTGTATACTGAAACTAATCACTGACTGAAGAAAGCAGTAAGCAGACCTTACTTACCTAAGAGAAAACAAGTTGAGGTACGTATCCTCTGTATATTAAGAGCATCCTTTGTGTTGGGTAGTAATTCTGGTATACTATAAGCTTCATTTAAGATATCCCTAATCAAGGATGGAAGGGAAAATAAAGCAGCCAATTTCATATTTAGGAAAGTGGTGGAAATAGCTTAACTGTATGATATTTGATCATGTCCTAGGAGCACTCAGAAGCCTAGTGTGCTCCTGAGCTCCAGGACTTTATTGGGGTTGATTTATCTAAATCAGATGTCTGGTAGTCACTCGATAGCAAACCCTCCTTAGAGCAAAAGAGATGCTTCAAGGGTAGGTATCTGTAATGGGTCATCTGAATTATGATCTGAACTGTGTGATTCTTTCCAAGTGCTGTGAAGGGAGCCCAGAATGGCTAGCTGAGACATAGAAGTCTGCTACATAGGATGGGATTCAGTTTAGGGATATGATATTTACATTTACAGGTCTATATGTAGGTGCCTATACACTAGCTTTGGTGTCTAATTCCTATTACCATTAGTGGAGTTCTAGGAAGAACTGTCACTAGAGAGCAGAAGGGTTATTAATTTGACCAGCCACTAGGAAAACACTGGTAAACACTGTTAAATTTGTTCTGTGCCAAGATATCATTGACTCTGCATGTTATTGGTCTTCTTGTTTTGCTATGAAAAGAAAGTTATAACGTTTAAGGACTTGGAAAAATAAGATGGGGAGACCAACTGCTACTGGCCCTGCCAAGGCAAGGCCAACTGAGAGTAGCCCAGGTTACCCAGCGCTATGTTGGGTTGGAGATTCTACAATCTCTCTGGGTTCCCATTCCAGTGCTGAGCCATCTTCATGTAATTTTTTTTCTTATTTTCAGTTGAAATTTTCTTTGTTGCAACTTACATCTGTAGCCTCTTCTCCTTTCATTGTTTACCTCCAGGAAGTGTCTCCCTCCAGAGGTGAAATGAAAATATTAGAAAGTGTAAAAAGATTTTTTTTTTTCACTACTTGTCCTGTTTTATTCTGAACGTGGTTGATTATTGGAATCATCGAGAAAGTCCACCTGGCACCTTCCGTAAGCTTTATTTAGATTAATATCAGTTTTATGTTTTAAGGCAAAGCTTTTGTTGTATTAATGCCATTTTAAAAATATCAAACTTTAAATGACTGCTAGAGTGTTCTCTTTGTTTTTAGAGGCATAATGTTCTACTATAGAAGTGTGTCAGTGAAACTCTGATTATGGCATATGATCCTTATGTTTCCTCCTTTTCCTTTAGGCTGTTTTAAATATTTAATGCTTTGAAGAATGTAACATTTTTGTTTACTTCCTTTCTTGGTATTTAGTTGCATAGTGGATTAGATGACTCGGATATAAACTACAGATGAGTGACAGATATTTTTTGGTTCCGTATTTGGCAAGTGACAGGAGGTGACACATTCACTGTGTAATTTGTTTCCAAGAAAGAGGTGTTCCCTTTTGTCCTCCAAGATCTCAGGCTTCAGCTTTTAGTAGGATAACTGTGCATTCCAAGAACATCAGCCTTGTTATTTAATCTGAGAAAACAGTATCTGGATCTTTACTTCTTTTGTTTTAAGAGCTGTCTAAGTATCCTACACGTCTGAAAGCAAAATAATATCTTTCTTGTCTATTGTATAGTGGGAGTTTATGCACTAGGAGATTATTACAAAAACAAAAGAAAACCATCTGTTGTGAATTTTTTTTTTTAAGAATGACTATATTTAAATAACATGCCTACCTGAAGGTATAGATGGCTTTTCTTTTTCTAGTATGACACAGGTACAGAAAAAAAATGGTTATTGCTTTTCTACAAAGTATTCTTTTTGTTTTTAACAATTCACTTCCTGGGGGGTAAATGAATTTAAAATAGCTGGTTAAAGGTTATTGACCTTTGATGGTAATAGAGATTTCATGTACTTAATCAAAATCTTTGATAGTATTCCAAGCTGTGTGAATAATGGTTCTGTTTTATTCTCTGAATATTAAGGGGATCATATTCAGGTGCCTCAGAAAACTGTATATAGAGCCAAAATAATGTGCAAGTCCTATCCATTTAGGTAGTTTTTTAGGGTATAAATTAGTTAAAATATTGTTTAGATTTCACAAAAATAGATCATGGTTTATTAAATTCTTACTAGCAAATGGATTAAGTCTTACTTTTCAGCTGCAAAGTAGAAGGAATAAATTTCTTTTTCTGCCCTGCAGTAGTAGGTAGAATAAAAAAAATAGAAGCTAAGAGTTAGTACAGAATCCTACACTGAAGACAGTGTTTAACATTAGCCAGAAACAGTCAACTCATAAATTACTACACTAAGGAGAATTTCCCTGAAGCCAACAGTTAACAACATAATGGAAATAACACGTGCAGGAAAAGCTGATTCAAAAAAGTAGTGGGCAAAGGATTAAGGAAACATTTACTGTAAGATTGACATTATACAGTAATCTAGAATGTGATACAACGATACATCAAAAAAATTATTTTGGTTTAAAATTTAAAGTAATTTGAAATTATTCATAAAATATGGTGTGGTGGATTAGTCTTGGCTAAAAGCCGAAATCCCACCTAGCTGCTCACTCACTCCCCCTCCTGAGCAGGACAGAGGGAGAAAACAGGATGGGGAAGCTCATGAGTTGAGATAAAGACAGAGAGATTGCTTACCAGTTACTGTCACAGACAAAACAGGCTCGACTTGGGGAAAATTGCCAATTGGAATAGATTCAGGTAATGAGAAACAGAAAGACGAACATTAAAGCAACACCTTTCCTTCCCCTTTCCCAGGCTTGACTTCACTCCTTCTACCCCTGCAAGCTGTGCCAGGGGGTGGGGAAGCTACAGTCAGTACATAGCAGTTTCTCTCTGCCACTTCTTCCTCTTCACACTTTTCCTCTGCTCCAGCGTGGGTTTTTCACAGGTACACAGTTCCTTCAGGAATGTCCATCTGCTTCGTCATGGGTCCTCCATGGGCTGCAGGGAATCTCTGCTCTGACACCTGAAGCACCTCCTCCCCCTCCTTCTTCTCTGATCTTGGTGTTCCCTCAGCTTTTTCTCCCTCTTTTTGTTCCCTCTTTGTCTCTCTGTCCACTGTTTTCTGCCCTTCCTTAAATGTGTTTTCACAGAGATGCCACACTTGGCTGACAGGCTTAGCTGTGTCCTGTGGTGGGTCTGCTGGAGCTGACTAGAATTGTCTGTGGTCCACATGGGACAGCCCCTGGCCTCTTTCCACAGAAGCCACCCCAGCAGCCCCACAACTGCCAACACCTGGACAATACATCTGGTCATGTGTTTCTCAACACTCTACCACTTTTTATGAGAATAAGATCAAAATGAAAATCCCAGTTATGTGTATTTTTCATCAGTTTTGATTGTTATTAATTAAAAAAAGTGTTCAGAACTTGTACACCAAAATATTCTAACTCTGAGGTTGTGCTACAGAAACCCTTAAAAAGATCTAGTCATCCAACAAGGGGAAAAAAAATCATATACTGTTTCTTCAGTGCATTCAAGAAAACAAATTGATATAGATCAATATAATTTCAGAAAAGTACTGCTCCAGACTTTCATATTTAAAACTATGAAAGGCTCTTCATAGACATTAAGGAATTATTGCTAACATACTACAATAAAGACTGACTAAAATGTCAACACATACAGATTGTTAGCACTAAAGATCAGTGAACTTAAGCTAAAGCTAAATCCCCTGATATATTTTCTATTTTAGAACCATATGCAACGTGATCTTGATTTCTGCTTACAAATTTTCTAGGTTAACAGAAAACAGGCAACCAAAACTAAACAGCCTCAGGGTGGTTCAAAGACTTTTCACTCTGATTCTTGCTGATTGGGAACCACCTACCCATAAGATTCTCACACACAAAAAATCTGTCTATTTTCTGCAGAGAGCTTGATTAATTGATGATAAGGGATTAGGTGACGGTGTTGCCAGTGAGAACAGGGGACCAAATGATATGTTTCAGTAGGTCCCTTCAAGTCCTAAAAATGAAGCACACAGAAAATGTGACACATTGAAAATGTTCTGGCTGAAAATGCTCATCTGTCTTCCTTTGGCCTTTATGTTTTCTAATATAAGCTTGAATAAGCTACCTTAATTTTTATATTTTCTAACTCTTGGGGAACTGACTTTGAAGTCTTAGACTTCTCTTAATATTCGTGTATTTCCAGCATGCAAATGTGTGGGCGTTTAAAAGTGAATTAAAGAAAAAAGGCCATCATATGGAAACACTTTGTTACCCATATGTTTCTATCAAAGGGAAAACCTTTAAACTCACTGTGCAGACTTTTGGCACGTGAATTAACATTTTAAGTTATAGCCAGTAGTTTATGATCTACTTTGTAACTGATGCTAGAAGGAAAACAGGCATCTCCTTGACTAATAAGCTTTGCAAAGATTTGAAAAAAGATTGTGAAGAACATCAGAAACTGGGTATGCCCTTTTAGTATCCTTTCAAACAACTTGCTGATGAAAAATCTAATTCTGTTACCATCAGAAATAAATTAATCATTTTTTATAGAATTCTTAAAACTATAACCTTTAGCAAATTAGAAAAAAAATTCTCAGTGCCTGGAGTGCACCCACGGGCCCTGCGACCTGTCCCCCCACTCCCAGGGGCTTGGCTGCCTGTGCTCAAAGCCAGCTCTGATATGGTATGGCCGTGTAACCTGGGAGCACTCAGCTAAGAGAAGAGCTAAGTTGTGAGGCAGAGCTGGGAGAAGCCTTGCCATGATCTTTCACCCATCCTTTGGCTCGGGAACAACATTTAGGCTCAGGTCCTTGCCCTTGGTCCTTGCTTGAGGTATGCCTATGCCCAGCCACGAACCTTGCTGATCCTGACCCTGAACCACTGACGACTTTCTGGCTTCACCAGATTTGTCTGGATTTGTTGCTACAGGCTTTTCTGGCAATCACAGGACTGTCGGTTGGCCCTGATTCCCATCACCAGACCTGCTTGATTTTCGTGTTTGGGTACTGGGGGGCTGTGCCCTGGTCAGCAAGGACAGTGCTCTGCCTGCCCTGTGTTCACCCTCAGCTCCTGGCTCCCTGACACGTGTTGAGTGGCCTGCTTTTACTGTGCTCTCACAAAAACATCCAACCATAACATATTAAGAACTTGCAGAGAAATCTTGAGTATAGAAATACTGTATGTGATGAGCTCATTTCAGACATGATGCTTACCACAAGTAACCAGAGACAATGGTACACTTGTTTTGCTTCTGTGTTCTGGTATTAATTTTGCAAATAAAATAATAAACCTGCAAGACATATCCACAGATAATGCTTTAGTATTAAGCCTTGAGATTGTGCCAGTCTCTTAAAATAAATTACAAAAATTATTTTTGTTTTCATACAAGTTAAGAAAAGTCAGACCTTACTTTTAGCTGGTAACGGTCATCAACATCCTATTATAGAAGAGAGAGGGGAAAAAAAATCATGTTTCACTAGAGTGGGAGAATTGTCATTCTGATGTCTACATGAGGAGGAGATGGGAATTTTATTTCTAATAGCATTTTCAGACTAGAAGGAAATAAACTAAACATCCTTCACTAAGTAGGTTTAATGATATTGTTGAAGGCAAAGAGGTAAAACCCAACAACCCCACTCAGTCGGTACTTCTGCAGTGAATTAGAGCTATAGGCCTCAGTAGTTTTGAAGTATGCATTCTTTTGCAGATACTGAAAGTATTGGCTTCCCTTCTCACATAATAAATGTTGCTGAAATGTATCTGTTCATATGCTGACCTTTGAAAATCAGATGCACATAATGCCAAGTGATATGCACAAGGGCTACTGAACAATGTAATTTAACAAAAATAATGCTCTTTACAAAGCTATCTAGTAAGCAGCGAGAAAAGCCCTTCTAAAACTTTAGGCAAATAAAGCTGGATAAAGTAACAACTACACCTGAATATTTTCATGAATGAAAATTAATATTTCAACAATGGTATCATGACTTTTTTTTCCTCATTGATTGTTTGCGAACATGTCTGCCCTATACTATGCTGCACAAGAGAAAAATATAAATTCTAAACCATGATGTCCCCAGAATTACAGAAGACTGCAGACAGGCTCATCACACTTGGGGTGAAAAGAGCCTTGCTGCATTTACAGCTCTGTGCAGGAAGGGCAGGTATAGACAGGATGAGAGAAGACTTAAGACGAGAGAAGAGATTGGCTTCTGAAAGCTGTTGCGAGTTTTTAATGTACATTTGTGTTTGCAAGATGATGCAAGATGATATTGACCTCTCCTAAAGACTGTTAAACCTGTTGGAGAATGAGACGTGCACGTTACAGAAAGAGTGGCTGCTGGGTGTGTATGATGGGTATTTCCCCGAGTGCTTGAGTGCTTTGCTCTGTACTGCTCACAGGAACGGGTGTTCCCCTGGCAGATGGAGAGACTTCTTAGTACTGGACATTTCTGAGGAAAATATTTTTATAGCAATTCTCAGTTCTGTTTGCCATGTATTTCTTTACCAGTGCCACTTTTTGAAAGTTACTTTCCCTCTTTTTATCTGAGGTTTTTACATTCTATTGGGTGGGTTGTCAGTTCTATAACCATATGCCAGAGACACTGAGACAGCCAAAGCACATGAAATGGCCTTGTCAGGTGTTTTTCTTAAACAGTGAGAAGTAATATATTTTGTAGCTTTTAGGTTATGCTCCTGTCTGTCATCAGCACTAATATTCATCACCAAATGCTGTGCCCTGCAGGGTCACTAATGTTTTAACTGTTCCTTCTCCATCTCATCTCCTGCAGAATTTGTGAGCGTGTAGCTCTTGTTCTGATTTTATAGGGTATTTGGAGCGTATTTTCCATCCTATGCCTTTCTTTTTGACTTTCCATTTTTTATAATGTGAATCTGTTCCCATAGTACATGCCAATTGGGTTTTCTTCCTCTATTTATTCATGCTGGCTGTCGTCCCATTTCAGCTGAATATCTAAACCACGTTTCCCCTTTGAAAAGCAAAGTGAAGGTCATTCTTTGATTCAGGCAGCAAGAGTTACTTACTGTATGAGTAACATTCTGTTGTTCCATCTAAGCTCATGAAAAGTGTCACTCCCTGGGGAGGGAGAGCAGACTCTCCAGAATTACAAACTTGATTAAGGGAAGGCAGTTACTGACCAGGTCTCCTTGTTCGAGCCCCAGAGAATGATACATGTGCACACTTGGTAAAGCTGCTTCTCAGCTCCCCGCCAGAGATGCCTTCACTCTGAAGCCTAACAGTTCCCAAGTTCTTGGAATTCAAAACTCTGCAATTCTAAGATTGCAATTTAGATTTTTTCATGCTTTCATTCTATTTTCTATAAAGGCAAAGGAAGGGAATCTCTGTTGATGCCAGCACATTCTGCTTTTGGGTGGTTATCTAATTTAAGCTATCAGTGTCATATATGTATACGTCTGAATTGCATTTATGTAAAAGATCACAGGTTTTAGTTTAGATATAAAAACCATCTCATTTTCTCCAGCTTAAGTTTATATTTGTGTTTTACATTTGGTGTCATTTAGTATCATTTAGGTGACAGGTGTGAAAATATAAGAATAAGTAGATGTGGCCAGCAAGACAGTGTTCACACTCCGAAGATTTCACCTCAGAGCTGAAACTCTTAGAAGTGCTGCAGGCAACTAAAATTCAGAACATAAAGCAGTGTGTAGAGTAGCATGTTAGAGAAAGAAAATGAATGGGATTCTTTGCTGAACTGTGTATGGTACACCCATTTATACGAGTTCCAGGGTGGATTAAAACTAAGAGACTCAAAATATGCTTTTACTCTGAAACATGTTTCAATTGTTTTAGTAATGTAAAAAACTGCAAGAATTGTTGAAGATAAAATATTAAATGAATTGTTCAAGCAAAAAGATTTAAGTTAAATACATATTAATTAAATTAATTTATTATTTGTCACTTTTCAGCTCACTGACATATGTGGAAGAGAACCAAGAAATTATTTATTCGTATGGGTTTTGTTATGTCATGGCCAGGGCAGAGAGGAAAGATTTTTATACTCAAGTTACATTTTCTATGTATGGATGTAAGTGACCACGTGAAGCTAGGAGCAGAAGAATCAAGCCCTGAATGTTGGTTAGATTTTCCAATCAAGCCACAGCCAGTTGCTAATTCAACCACTTAGCAATTTTGTTGTACCCTCTGTTGCTAATTTTAAATCTCTTCAGACTGGAGGCCATGCTTTCTTTTGGTTATAGACTGCCTTGCTTATCTTCCTTTTAAAGCTGTACTTTGACAACTGTTTCTTTCAGTAGCAAGGCTGACACAAGCAATCCCGCACCCTTCATTCCTTTCATCCCCTCCCATTTGTTGCTGCCTCCATACCGCATTTTCTCTTGGTTTATGGGGCCTTGCAATGATCTAGGCTCAGCTGGAGAACTAATCCTGCTTAAAAATAACCCAGGCAGATAACAAAGTGTTGAGTTGTAATGTCATTTGTTTAACTTCACAATCTCTCAAGCAGCTGAGCCGACAGATTTGAGGGGCTGGTCTGGGGACTGCGATGTATACACAGGGTTGAAAGAATGTGGCCAAAAATAATTTTAATTAAATAAGACCCAAAGTCCTGAGTGGCTTCCTTAGAGTGTTTAATTCTTTTCCTATTCACAGCTATTTTCACAATCCCAGTGGATTTAATGATATTACAACTGCTTTCCCTACAACTGCTCTTGCCAGTCAGTAGAGGATCAGGCCCATTTATTTGATATTGCTGACTGGCATTAAATCATCTATGTAGTGACTGATGAATAAAGACATGAGTAAACTTGTTGGTAAATATAACTAAGTAAATACGTTCTATAAATGTACACAGAAGTCTAATTAAATGTTGATTAAGCTTTGACAAACCCAGAAAACAAAATCATATGTCCGTTCTTTATTGATGAATGAAATAGCAGAAGGTTTTAGCCTTTTCTTTTTTCCAGGTGTAGAGCTGAATTCACTGCGCCAAATGAAGATACAGAGACCTATGACAATGCTTACAGATGTCCAACAGCTTATATCGAGTGGAGGAAGTGTGAATCAAAAGAATGATGAAGGAGTTACCCTGGTGAGTGGAAATATGTAATCATCCCCCTGTGAATATGCATGTACTGCAACTGCCTACTGGTGAGCATGTTTGCAAGGCAATTCTCTAAGAGGAGAAATGAGGGAACGCAAGATTTTGGTTCTCATCTGGCCTTTTGAAAATAGATATATGTCAATGCCATGCATAGTACAGATTTTAAAATAAGCTAGTGCAACACCTGTGCCTTAATGACAGCTTTCTTGCTGTTAGCCACTGAATGTGCAACACAAAAATTAATAGCAAAAAAAAAATATTGGCACTGTAGTTTAGAACTGCAGCAGATACGGTCTCTGACATTCTGTGTAAAAGAGGGCCTGAAACTTCACTCAGTTATTCCTGTTTTAGGATCATATCTTCTGGCTGAACCAGGCTAAAATACTGTTTCATAAAGCTATCCCA